>NC_030819.1:7504647-7807677 GCF_001704415.2 Capra hircus
ACATCATTGTTCTCGCTATTCCCCAGGGACGTGGGAAGTTATGAGCTTAGAGAAATAGATGATAAAGTTCAGGTGGCATGGTCAAGCACTCCCTTGGGAGCTGGATGCAGTGTCCTGAATACCGCTGGAGCTTGTGAACACCAGCAATGCCATCAATCCTGGTATGAACTGTGATCCTGAGAAGCGCAGGATGGAGGCAGCATTAGTGCAGAGTGAAGGGGAACAGGAAGGAGGAGAAAAAGAATATAGACAGAAATCTTCCTGCTCACCACCTGAAAGCCAAAATGCCAACACACATTTGAGTCATGTGCTAAGGGATGCCACTAAGAATATGAACCATTGGAATGCAAATTCGATCCATATTACATCTACTTTCTAGAACCATCGGACAGAGACTTTAATGCATGCTTAAGATGCTTGAGCAGAGAAATAAAAACACAACACATGTCAACCATGAGCCAGAAATCATGAACCCAAGACACGAAGGAACAGGAATCGATATTTCTGTGTTAGAATTCTTAGGAAAAGAGAAATGGAGAGGATGGCAAGGAATAAATATCTGAAGAGGTGATGATTGAGAATTTTGGACTCGAAGAGTCTCCACCATATAGAATGCAGGCTCAGGAAAAATAAATCCACTCATAAGCACACCATGGGAAAACTGCAGATCACCAAAGAGAAAGAGGAAAATCTCAAGAATTACCCAAGAATAAAAATTTACCATGTGTCAGGCCCTATGGAAGGCTCAACACACCATATTCTGAAAATACAACACTTCTAAATGAGAATAATTATAAAAAGAAAAGAATACAAGAATAAAAGAAGAGCAATTTAAAAGATAGAAATTACTGTAGATGTATAATTAAAAGACAGAACTTGTAAGTTAGTGTGAAGAATAGCTTAAAACGAAAATACACATTACGATTTCACAAATCAGTCCAATTTTAACTACACAAGTATTATATTGGGGAGTGAGAAGGGTTAAGGAAGTCTTCTGTTCATGGCTTGCTGGTTAACCTGCTCACTTTCCATAATTCCAGTGTGGATGGGGATGGTGGAGAGAAGGTAAGAGGAGGTGTTGGCCTTGGAAAAGTGATATAATGGCAAAATCCCATAGGATTTTACTCAGCCCAGTTTTATAGAAGTGGTCCAAACCTGGACCACGTGTTCAGGTCCCTAAAGCCAGTGTTTTTAAAGAAACACCCGCAAAAGCTCCCTTTGCAGGTAGCACCATATTTCTCTATTCTTTTTTAAACATGACAAAAATGAATGGTCAATTTAGGAAAAGTTAAGCTCACAGAGTTGTGTCTATGTGTGTGTTCATGCAAGTTTCATATTAGAGAGAGAGAGGGATAGGAGAGGGCAGAGAGAGACGGAGAGAGAAAATTAATGCTGATGGTCTGAACTTTCAAATTTTCAATGGCTGGTCTCACAGAGACAAAGCTGAAATTTTCTAGAGACTTAGACTTTTGAACACTCCTAGAACCTGGCCAAATTTCTCATGAATTGGCTGGCTAAATGCCAGCGTTAAAAATCAGTAAGCATGCATGGTATAGATTTGCAAATATTTTTTAAATAAATAGAACTAGTAATCCTCAAATACATTAGATTCAGGCCAGCAGTCCACTCTGCTTTTGGTTGAATACCTTTCTGACTTTTGTATGTTTGAGATAAATATTCATCAGCTGCAGAAATTGACATTTAATACGTTGGAGAAATGTGGTAGGGCTTCCCAGGTGGCATGGTGGTAAAGAATTTGCTTGCCAATGCAGGAGACACAAGGGATGCGAATTCCATCCCTGGGCTGGGAAGATTCCCATGGAGAAGGAAATGCAACCCACTCCAGTGTTCTTGCCTGAAAAATCCCACAGACAGAGGAGCCTCATGGGCTACAGTCCATGGGGTCACAAAACAGCTGGACATGATGGAACCACTATCACAGCAGGAGCAGAGAAGTGGTGAGAATGGACTCTGGTACAAAGATATTTGTTCAGTGCTCAGGTTTCAAGGAATGACAAATAATTTGTTTAGAATATCACCAGGCACATTATTCTCTGGGCACACCAATTAGAAAAAGGTAGAAAATAAGGCATAGTTTATCTGAATTTCATACTTTGGATTGAATTCAAAACTTACCATTTCTTCTGAATCTAAGTCTGTCTTCTTTGATTAGTTTTATGCGTCTATACCCTCCCTTCTCTAGAGGTGGGTCCCCCTGGTGTCATGGGTACTTAACAAGTGTCTCCTTGGTCTGGACGTTTGCAAGGAAGGCCAGGCTTTCTGAGATCTGTGCAAGTCAGAAAAAAAAAAAAGCCCCTTCTGTATGGACCAATCAGAAAAAAGGCACCCTTTAGGTTGACCAGTCAGAAAAAGAATACCCTCTGGCCTGACCAATTAGAAAAAGGCATCACCTTTGGAGGACAAATGAGAAAAAGGCAGCCTCTCAGAGTAAACCAATCAGAAGATGTCCTTGGCTGATGCCTTGAGTCCTGACTTGACAAATGGAACCCAGCTTGCCTTTTAGTCCTGACTCACAACTGCCTTGGTTAGCTGCCTTTGAGTTTCCAGTGTTCAAAAATTAAATGACAATGTTTTGCTGCAAGCAGTGGTCTTTTCCTCTGTGTTGTAGGAAATGAAATGAAAACATGATAGGATTTTTGTTGTTGTTGTTTTTTCTCCCAGATTTGACTTGAGATTTTGCTTCTTGACTTGAGATTTTGAACATTGTTGCTAATGTTCACACTGTTATAAAGATGTTATGACTATTATCAGAAAAACACATTCAGTAACTTGAAGTTTACTATAACACTATTTCATATGGCTCTGCATTCAATATCATACTTCCTGCCTTCTATTACCTAAGCATATTTGAAAATCCTACTTAAAAGTGTTGCCTTAATGGAATAATATCAGATTCAATTTACTAATGGAAATTTACACACTTCCAAACACTTGGGAATGCCTATTTAAAATGTAAATTAATTTAAAAAGTTAAAAACAAATGAACAAGAATATGCTAATGTGTAGCAGAGCTTGAGAAATATCTGCTAAGAGAAAGTGGTTGATATTGAAATTGCAATATGATTTGTGTATATTTTTATTCTGATTTTATCCTAATTGTAAATTCCTTAAATATAATCTGAAATACTGGCCATGATGTGCTTGACTAATTACTTACATACTGTTCATTACAATGTTTATTTAAAAAAACAAAGTCAATGTTAAGCAGTAATTATCTTGAGCCTTTATACACGTGTGTGCATTCTATTATTTATCTCATTCAAACAAGTAATAAAGTAAAATGCATTGTTGTCCAGAGACCAACAATACCTTAAATCATGTCAGTGTTCAAACACAGTATTTTAAACATTTTTCACACCTTCTTGGGCAGGAATTCAATTATGTGCACTTAAATTTACAATATTGTAAATGTTCATGAGGCTGTTGGTTGACATGAACAAAGAAATGGGACTTTTTCCCCCATAATCTTTAGAATCTAAGTTTACGTGGAAATTCAGGACACAAACTATTAGCTAGACACACATTAAAGATTATTAGGGTACCATATTAAGTGAGTTAAATAGCCTTAAGTTTTAACTTATGGAAATTTATGATCAAATAGACTTGTGCCATTTATTTTTTGGAATGTAAATTCTCTCTGAGTTGGCATTTTTCTTCATTGACTTTGTAACCAAAATGTTAGAATATATGACAAAATTTTTTTTTTTGGAATTGCATGAATGACACATGTTAATTTAATGACAGGAAATTTTTGTTTGTGGGCAAAATAATTCCATACACATAAGAAAATTCACATTTTCTTATATGAGCATCAGATTTAATTTTTTAAACCACTTTTTTGAGGAAATATGAGAGATAAGCCCAACCAAGTCATTTTCAAATATTCAATTCAGAGTAAAATGTGCTACAGAGTCAACTTGATTTTCTCTAAAAAGTAGCCTGTTGGGTTGGGTGCTCAGCAAACATTTATGGGAGGAAATATGTTTACATGTTTACGAGTGTGTAATAAAACACGTATATATTGGGTTGAAGGTTGTATTATAACACTGGATTTGGGGGTATTATTGTTTACCATCACAAGGTCTAAGGGAATTCTTTATCAATAAAGTACCAAGTTTCTGGAATCTATGGGCTTCCCTGGTGGCTCAGCGGTAAAGAATCTGTCTGCCAATGCAGGAGACTAGGGTTCAGTCCCTGGGTCAGGAAGATTCCTCTGGAGAAGGGAATGGCAACCCGCTCCAGTATTTTTGCTTGGGAAATCCCATGGACAGAAGAGCCTAGAGGTCTACAGTTCAACAAAATTTAGCAAGGAAAACTAAGCAAGAATAGCAACAACTGGAATCTAGGCAGAGAGAACAATGTGTCCATCTGAAGTCAGTCAGGAAAACTGAAGCCATCTGATGTATTCCACTTACAAAGTGTTTTCATGTGGGAACTGGGAACTTTAATGGAAAAGCTGAGAATGAGGCACTATCCTCTTCTCTTCAGGCTCATGTTCAATACTGTTAACCTTGTTCTGCAATTATTCTCACTTTATAAAGTGAACTATGGTAGAGGGCAAATAATATTCTAAATTTTGAAATATTACAGATCTCTGCCCAAATTGAGAAAGTTTAGTGGATAAATTTCTCCTACTAGTGTAAAATGATATCTTCAAAGTGGTCTTATTCAATGGTGATAGCGAGTAAGGGCCAGCTTCCAGGTGCAAGAAAGGTAGTTCCCCCTTGCATGCATGCTAAGTCACTCCAGCCATGTCAGACTCTTTGCAATCCTCAGTTCAGTCAGTCAGTTCAGTCGCTCAGTCGTGTCCGACTCTTTGTGACCCCATGAATCGCAGCACACCAGGCCTCCCTGTCTATCACCAACTCCCGGAGTTCACTCAGACTCACGTCCTTTTAGTCGCTGATGCCATCCAGCCATCTCATCCTCTGTCGTCCCCTTCTCCCTCCCTCCCAGCATCAGAGTCTTTTCCAATAAGTCAACTCTTCGCATGAGGTGGCCAAAGTACTGTAGTTTCAGCTTCAGCATTATTCCCTCCAAAGAAATCCCAGGGTTGATCTCCTTCAGAATGGACTGGTTGGATCTCCTTGCAGTCCAAGGGACTCTCAAGAGTCTTCTCCAACACCACAGTTCAAAAGCATCAATTCTTCGGCGCTCAGGCTTCTTCACAGTCCAACTCTCACATCCATACATGACTACTGGAAAAACTATAGCCTTGACTAGACAGACCTTTGTGGGCAAAGTAATATCTCTGCTTTTCAATATGCTATCTAGGTTGCTCATAACTTTTCTTCCAAGGAGTAAGTGTCTTTTAATTTCATGGCTGCAGCCACCATCTGCAGTGATTTTGGAGCCCAAAAAAATAAAGTCTGACACTGCTTTCACTGTTTCCCCATCTATTTGCCATGAAGTGATGGGACCAGATGCCATGATCTTCGTTTTCTGAATGTTGAGCTTTAAGCCAACTTTTTCACTCCCCACTTTCACTTTCATCAAGAGGCTTTTGAGTTCCTCTTCACTTTCTGCCATAAGGGTGGTGTCATCTGCATATCTGAGGTTATTGATATTTCTCCTGGCAATCTTGATTCCAGCTTGTGTTTCTTCCAGTCCAGCGTTTCTCATGATGTACTCTGCATAGAAGTTAAATAAGCAGGGTGACAATAGACAGACTTGACGGACTCCTTTTCCTATTTGGAGCCAGTCTGTTGTTCCATGTCCGGTTCCAACTGTTGCTTCCTGACCTCCATATAGGCTTTTCAAGAGACAATCCTCAGAACACCTCAAATCATGGATGACAATATCTTTCAACCGAGGCCATACTTTCACAGTATAAGGTGCAACAAAACTCGGGATTAATGGGAGAAAGTAGAGTGCTGTTTGAAATAGTTGTATAGTTACCATTGGTTTGATATAGTTTTAGTAATGATATTTAATTCACATTGAATTTAAATCACACTGTTGTTGTTAAGTGGCTAAGTCTTGTCTGTCTTTCCGACCCCATGGACTGCAGCACAGCAGGCTTCCCTGTCCTTCACTGTCTCCTGGAGTTTGCTCAAACTTATGTCCATTGAATCATCCAACCATCCAATCAACCAATCATCATGTCCGTTGATGCCATCCAACTGCCTCATCCTCTGTCACCCCCTTCTCCTCCTGGCCTCAATCTTTCCCAGTATCAGGGTCTTTTCCAATGAGTCAGTTCTTCACATCAGGTGACCAAATTATTGGAGCTTCAGCTTCAGCATCAGTCCTTCCAATGAATATTCAGGACCGATTTCCTTTAGGATTGACGGGTGTGAGTCCCTTGCAGTCCAAGGGACTCTCAAGAGTCTTCTCCAAACCATAGTTTGAAAGCATCAGTTCCTCAGCACTCAGACTTCTTTATGGCCCAACTCTCACATTAATACATGACTACAGGAAAAAACCATAGCTTTGACTATATGAACCTTGGTTGGCAAAGTGATGTCTCTGCTTTTTAACATATTGTCTAGCTTTGTCATTGGAGAAGGAAATGGCAACCCACTCCAGTATTCTTGCTTGGAAAATCCCATGGATGGAGGAGCCTGTAGGCTACAGTCCATGGGGCCGCAGAGTTGGACACGACTGAGTGACTTCACTTCACTTTTGTCATAAATCACATTAAAGAAGGTTTAACATGTGTATCGATGGAAAGCATGAGTTATGAATGTCCAGAGATCTTGATACAATGGGCCATGCTGTGCAGGTTCTCAGATTGTTTAGGGTCAATCCCACTTGTATAAGGTTAATTCCTATCTGCCTCAGAGGATGGGAAGAAGGGCCCTCTGGACTCTTCCTAAGCTGTACAGGACACTAGGGGTTTACTGTCGTGCATATCCCTGGTGGCTCAGATGGTAAAGAATCTGCCTGCAATGCAAGAGTCCTGGATTTGACCCCTGGGTCAGGAAGATACCCTTGAGAAGGGAATGGCAACCTACTCCAGTATCCTTGCATGGAGAATTCCAAGGACAGAGGCTACAGTCTATGGGTTTGCAGAGTCAGACAAGGCTGAGCGACTAACACACACACAACAACATATCTGTATGGTGGATATGAATTTGGGCAAACTCAGGGAGATAGAGGAGAACAGAGGAGCCTGGCGTGCTGCAGTCTACAGAGTCTCAAAGAGTTGGACACGACTTAGTGACTGAACAACAAATATATATATATATAGGCTGAGATAAAGTTCCTTTAGGTAAGAAATGAATCCTCATGGCATTTTGCCAAGAGAAGATTGCATTACTGAGGACTCAGAGGGTTTCACCTGCTTTGGCCTGTATCTCTTGGCAAGTTCTTCACTGTTTTATTATTAAAGTTGCCAACATAATAGGAATAAAGAGAAGGATTCTTTTTCTTGCATTATTTTCTAGTATGGAGGGCATCTTAAGACATGATAATTAATTCTTCCCTTCTCTCCACTTCAAAGTTCAGATTCAATATAGAAATATGGCCACATGAGTTAGAAAGATGGCTTTAGACATATTAGTTTTGATTGCTGATAAACATTTCATGCAAAGATAGGCTCGAAAAATGACAGAAATGGTATGGACCTAACAGAAGCAGAAGATATTAAGAAGAGGTGGCAAGAATACACGGAAGAACTGTACAAAAAAGATCTTCAAGACCAACATAATCACGATGGTGTGATCACTAATCTAGAGCCAGACATCCTGGAATGTGAAATCAAGTGGGCATTAGGAAGCATCAGTATGAACAAAGCTAGTGGAGGTGATGGAATTCCAGTTGAGCTATTTCAAATCCTGAAAGATGATGCTGTGAAAGTGCTGCACTCAATATGCCAGCAAATTTGGAGAACTCAGCAGTGGCCACAGGACTGGAAAAGGGCAGTTTTCATTCCAATTTCAAAGAAAGGCAATGCCAAAGAATGCTCAAAATACTGCACAATTCCACTCATCTCACATGCTAGTAAAGTAATACTCAAAATTCTCCAAGCCAGGCTTCAGCAATACGTGAACCGTGAACTTCCTGATGTTCAAGCTGGTTTTAGAAAAGGCAGAGGAACCAGAGATCAAATTGCCAACATCCGCTGGATCATGGAAAAAGCAAGAGAGTTCCAGAGAAACATCTATTTCTGCTTTATTGACTATGCCAAAGCCTTTGACTGTGTGGATCACAATAAACTGTGGAAAATTCTGAAAGAGATGGGAATACCAGACCACCTGACCTGCCTCTTGAGAAATCTGTATGCAGGTCAGGAAGCAACAGTTAGAACTGGACATGGAACCACAGACTGGTTCCAAATAGGAAAAGGAGTACGTCAAGGCTGTCTATTGTCACCCTGCTTATTTAACTTCTATGCAGAGTACATCATGAGAAACGCTGGACTGGAAGAAACACAAGCTGGAATCAAGATTGCCGGGAGAAATATCCATCACCTCAGATATGCAGATGACACCACCCTTATGGCAGAAAGTGAAGAGGAACTCAAAAGCCTCTTGATGAAAGTGAAAGTGGGGAGTGAAAAAGTTGGCTTAAAGCTCAACATTCAGAAAACGAAGATCATGGCATCTGGTCCCATCACTTCATGGCAAATAGATGAGGAAACAGTGGAAACAGTGTCAGACTTTATTTTTTTGGGCTCCAAAATCACTGTAGATGGTGACTGCAGGCATGAAATTAAAAGATGCTTACTCCCTGGAAGAAAAGTTACGAACAACCTAGATAGCATATTGAAAAGCAGAGATACTGCTTTGCCCACAAAGGTCTGTCTAGTCAAGGCTATAGTTTTTCCAGTAGTCATGTATGGATGTGAGAGTTGGACTGTGAAGAAGGCTGAGCACCAAAGAATTGATGCTTTTGAACTGTGGTGTTGGAGAAGACTCTTGAGAGTCCCTTGGACTGCAAGGAGATCCAACCAGTCCATTCTGAAGGAGATCAACCCTGGGATTTCTTTGGAGGGAATGATGCTAAAGCTGAAACTCCAGTACTTTGGCCACCTCATGCGAAGAGTTGACTCATTGGAAAAGACTGTGATGCTGGGAGGGATTGGGGGCAGGAGAAGAAGGGGACGACAGAGGATGAGATGGCTGGATGGCATCACTGACTCGATGGACGTGAGTCTGAGTGAACTCCGGGAGTTGGTGATGGACAGGGAGGCCTGGTGTGCTGCGATTCATGGGGTCACAAAGAGTCGGACACGACTGAATGACTGAACTGAACTGAACTGAAGGTTTGTGTTGGGGAATTGCATTTAACCTGGGGACAAGAGTTGGTTTCTCTAACTGCTTCCCCCACATCTGAGTGTTGCAGTGACCGCTCAAGGCAGAGTTTGGATCTGGAGAGTAGACACTTTCCCCCAGAAACCACGCCTTCCCTCTGCAAGCCTGTCATGGTTTGAGTTTCCACAGAGAATGAAGCTTCTAGTACAAGTAGTTTCTTTAGGTTACGAACGTATCAGATGAGGGACCGGTGGATCATGGCTCCATGGGGAAGGGGAGAAGGCCAATCGTCTGTTAAGCCAGGTATCCTGGTGGCAGACTGCGCCTTCCTCCCACAGGAAAACTCTGGGAAGGAAGCAAAAGCACATGCTTTATCATTATCCCTCCCAAGGGGTCAGGGAGCTGGGTGTTGAGTCGTGGAGAAACTCTCCTAGGGTATGCTACTTCTGTAATTGCCTAGGCAGAGGGGACTTCTGTGGTTTGGACAAAATTCCTTACGTTTAGAGATGGAGATGCTGGCAAATGAGAGCCATCTGGAGCACACTGATGTAGAAGGGTGAAAGGAGCCTGCTCCAAGTCCCCTTAAAGAGTTCAGAGAGAGATTGGTCTCCAGGCCCGCTTTTAGAAGATGGACTATGGGCTTCCAGACTGGTCCAGTGCTTCCTGAGTAGAGAAAGTGAAGCAGAGGGGTCTGAAAGCTTTCTGAAGGCCAGCAGATCCAAAGAGAGAGAGAGCAAGAGATGGGGACAGAGAACCCTGGGCTGCTCAAGTCACTCCATCTTCACTGAGAAGCTGGGAGGTGGCAGGGAGAGGGACTGCAGTTCCTTTTCCAGACTGTTTGCTCCAGGAGAGATGACCAGAGGTATCTATGCTATGAGTCGATGGAGGAACCTGGGGAAAAGAAGAAAGAGTTACTATGGAGTAGTTAGCTCAGTGATGTGAAGAAGAGAATTATTCCTTAAAAAGTGATAATAATTGTAAGAGAAAGAATGATTGAGAAATAATTTATAAGAGAAAGAATGAGTGTGCAAATCACAAAATGCATCACCCTTTCCAAAAAAAGGTTTGCAAAGTAAATATAGACACCAAGGACCTTGGCTACACACAGGTCTTCTTTTTCTGACCAACTCTTCTTCCAATCGCTTTGCTCTCTGTCTTTCTTCCCCTTTACTCTCATGGTCATAAGGTCTTAACTGTCATAGGTTGCATCTGATGGGCAGGGAGCAGGGCAGAGGAGGCAAGGGGAAGCAAGATCTGACAATAAGACGTTTGCACTGGTGGTGAGGGTAAGCAAGAGCGGCTTATAAGAAACAGCCAAGAGATATATGGGTGCTACAGTGATTGTAAAGAAGCGAGGCAGCCTGAATCAATCCATAGGTTATATGTGATGTACTTGTGCTCTTTGTCTTAAAAAAAATTTTGCTCCTGGGCTGTGCCATATGGCACGCAGAATCCTAGTTCCCTGACCAGGGATCAAACCCGGGTGCCTCCTGCATTGGAAGTAGCCAGGGAAGTCCCTATCCTTTTAATATAAGTTCAGTTCAGTCGCTCTGTCGTGTCCGACTCTTTGCGACCCCACAGACTGTAGCATGCCAGGCCTCCCTGTCCATCACCAACTCCCAGAGTTTACTCAAAGTCATGCCCATTGAGTTGGTGATGCCATCCAACCATCTCATCCTCTGTTGTCCCCTCCTCCTCCTGCCTTCTATCTTTCCCAGAATCAGGGTCTTTTCAAATGAGTCAGCTCTTCGCATCAGGTGGCCAAAGTATTGGAGTTTCAGCTTCAGCATCAGTCCTTCCAATGAATATTCGGGACTGATTTCCTTTAGGATGGACTGGTTGGATCTCCTTGCAGTCCAAGGGACTCTCGAGAGTCTTCTCCAACACCACAGTTCAAAAGCATCAATTCTTGGTGCTGAGCTTTAATATAAGTAAATAACCCAAATAGATAGGTGTATTGCTATTCATATCAGGCCAGCCCATAAGGAAATAGAGAGGATAAGCTGCTGGAACAAAGTCACACAAAAATACAGTGGCTCAAAAATAAAGGTTTCTTTTTCTGTCACTGATCCGAACAGGGGCAGGAGGGTAATTCTGGCAAAGTGTGGCTGCTCTATCCAAGGTCCTTCTATATTGTTATTTCATTCCTGGTGTGTGTTCCTGTCTGTGTTCTCAAAGATGCTCACACCATTGCTTTCTGCTCACAGGAAAGAAAAGAGAGACGTGGAAGACAAGCAACTTCCTTTGGTGAATGTGACTAGGAAGTTGAATGTGGCACTTTTGCTCACATCTCATTGGTCAGAATCTGGTCATATGACCTTGCCTAACTGCAACGGAGCTGGGAATTATATTCTCTATTTGAATACCCATGTGCCCTCCCCAAAGTGTGGTGGGGTTGGGGTTTTATAGCTAAAAGGAAGAATGAAGTAGAAGAGTAACTGGAACAATTAGAAAACGATAGTTACAGAGATTTTCGATAACTAATCTCATGAAAGTTTATAGAATCTATATTAAGATTAAAATATATATTTTATTGTGTTCTAGTCATTACACTTACTTTTAGGTTTGCTTACTATAATATGCTGAATGTGAAATTAATTCTTGAGTGAGCTTGATTATAAGAACTGGGTTTATTTTACTCGAGCCTTGTGATAACACAGTCTCTTTTTTTTTTTCTACTTGTATATACTACAGGTTTTCCTGCCAGTTTTACAGTTACCATGAAATTTTCCTTATTTTCTTTAGCTCTAAAGCTTACATTTACTTTCTAATAGCTATTATTTTTGTCATCTAATATTGATTTGACTGTAGCATGGCAAAGGGTAAGTAAATATTTTGATGTCTTCCAAAACAAAACTTAAATAAAGGTCTGAACTCAGGTGGGTGTGAGTATCTTTGGATCATCTCTAAGCTGGAGGCAAACCGCCCTTGGTTTTCTTTACTGCATAACTGGAAATCTGGTTTAGTTTCATGAATTAGCATGCACCATGGAGTCTTGAAAACAAAGAGGAACTAAAGAGCCTCTTGATTAAAGTGAAAGAGGAGAGCGAAAAAGCTAGCTTAAAACTCAGCATTCAAAAAACTAAGTCATGGCATCTGGTCCTACCATTTCATGGCAAATAGATGGGGAAACAATGGAAACAGTGACAGACTTTATTTTCTTGGGCTCCAAAACCACTGCAGATGGTGACTGCAGCCATGAAATTAAAAGATGCTTGCTTCTTGGAAGAAATGCTATGACCAACCAAGACAGCATATTAAAAAGCAGAGACATTACTTCACTGACAAAGGTCTGTATAGTCAAAGCTATGGTTTTTCTAGTAGTCATGTATGGATGTGAGAGTTGGACCATAAAGAAGGCTGAGTGCTGAAGAATTGATGCTTTAGAAATGTGGTGTTGGAGAAGACTCTTGAGAGTCCCTTGGACTGCAAGGAGATCCAACCAGTCCATCCTAAAGGAAATCAGTCCCGAATATTCATTGGAAGGATTGATGCTGAAGCTGAAGCTCCAATACTTTGGCCACCTGCTGCGAAGAACTGACTCATTTGAAAAGACCCTGATGCTGGGAAAGATTGAGGGCAGGAGGAGAAGGGGTTGACAGACGATGAGAGAGTTGGATGGCATCACCAACTTGATGGACATGAGTTTGAGCACGCTCTGGGAGTTGGTGATGGATAGGGAAGCCTGGCGTGCTGCAGTCCACGGGGCTGCAAAGAGTTGGACACGACTGAGTGACTGAACTGAACTGATGGATTCTTCTACAGTTACTTTCACAGTGTAAATGCTCAATAAATATTAGTTGACTAATTATATTGGGTTCCTCAAAGCTTGTTAGAAATTGCAACTCCCTTTGACCAAAGGCGACCTGAATTAGTGTTATGACATCTTTTTCAGGCAAAAGTAGGTGGTATTTTTTGGTTGTTAAATAATGAGATTGCATGTGTGTGTGCTCAGTTGTTTAAATCGTGTCAGACTCTCTATGACCCTGTGGCCCACAGCCCGCCAGGCTCCTCTGTCCATGGGATTCTCCAGGCAAGAATACTGGCGTGGGTTGCCATTTCCTTCTCCAGGGGATCCTTCTGACCCAGGGATCAAACCCGAGTCTCATGTGTCCTGCATTGGCAGGTGGGTTTCTTATGACTAGCGCCCTCTGGGAAGCCCTAATAATGTGATTAATAGCCTATACAATGTAAATGAATAATGTGTTGGTAAATACAGAAAAAAAAACTATAGACATTTCATTCAGTGTAAGAAAAGATTTCTCCTTGCTTTAAACAGCAAAATAAAAGAGAAGCAACCAACACAGTGCCTGGCATAATAGATTCTCAGTAAATAGTAGTCACAATTAATCACCTTTTATGTTGCTCCTTCGGTCACGGGACAAAGAATTACTACGTTTTCTACCAGTACAAAACAAACCATAACTTTCTGGCGGTCATTCAATCATTCTCTGTGTTAATAGGGATCAAGTTCTCTGTTACAATGCGTAGAAGAGATTCTGATTTGGAGAGGCAAGAAGAGCTGCTTTGAGAAACACTCTCTCTACACAAATAGCAAATGAAAAGATGCAAACACGTCCCCAGATTTTACTCTAGTTGTGAGATACCCCAGGGAACTCGGCAAGCTTTTACAGAAACTTTGAGCTGTGTGAGTTCAGAAGACCTTGATGAGGACTGTTTTTTATCCAGCTGTGCACCTTGGCCTATGTCCAGTGGTAATATATTGGGTTATTCTGGAACCCCTGACAGGACACATTATAAAAGCAGCATGTGCTGTGTGACCCTGATTGATTGATACCAAAAATTCTGTCCTAATTATTTGGCCATGCTGTCTCGTTTTCCCTCTTTCAAAAAAAAAAAAAAAAAAAAGAACTCCACTATTCAGGTTTTTTTCAGGCTGCTTATCAGTCATTTGGCATTATATTCATAGACTTTTATATATTCTCTCTTCCCTTGCTTTTTCCAACTTTATTTAAGCAATTTCTTTAAACTGTATGACATGATTCCTTAAGTATGTTGAGGACATCAGCATTTAACTTTCAAGCTTCTTAACTTAAATAAAATTGGCTGGAATTAAATTCCTCTTCTACCATGTTTAAAAATCAACTGACATTTTCCGAAAGGGTTAAGGATATTGGATACAAATTTGACACCTCAAAACTCTTCTTGCATATTAGAAAACACTAGCATGGAAAGTTGTTTATTATATTTTCATAGTTTAGTAACTGAAAAGTAAGCAGTTAAATTTCTTTAAAATCAGTTTCTATCAGTCTCCAACAACATAAATCTACATCTATTTGTTTATAAGATAGCTTGGTATCCCATGCAGAAGAGGTAGTAGTTTTAATCTTTTGAAATTAAGACAGAGCTTAATAAGCTGGCATAACTTTAAGTCCTTTGCCTAACAACAGTGGAAGTGGTGAATTTTACTTTTTTGAAAATGCTCAGCACACAAATATGAAATTTTAACATTTATTAATTCTGATTAGGAAGTACACTGGAATTTGTTATATGATTCTTAGTAACAGTTTGTATTATCTTGTATATATTTCCTCAAATGAGATAAAATAAATTAAAAAACACTGCCCTAAATCTTTTCATTTTTCTGGGAAATTAGGAAACTGGGTTACATCTTGATAAAAGAAAAAAATTTGCCCGTTTTGTTCAGTTAAATGGTGGTGGCAGGTGACAAGTTTGTAGACAAGCGTAGATAACAGAATAAGGATGAATTTAATGTTAGTTCAATTAATGAGTGCAGAAAAAGGCAATGAATTAGTGTGCGAATCAAGCAGAGTGCTTTCTGTACCAAAAAGAAGTATTTGAAGATCATGGGTTGTCTAGAAAAGGCAGAAATATTCCCATTTACATATGACTCTCCTCAACAAAGTATAGCTTGTCACCCTGATCTTAGTGATTGCTCTTTTAACAGGCAGTACCTGCAAGTACATACTTATCATATGCCTAGTTTATATTTTTCCAGCAGCTCTTCAAGTAGCATTCAAGTAAGAACTAAAGGAACTTGAGTTTTCCTTAAGGTTTTAGATGCTTTCCAGGCTGTTTTTGGAAAGTGTTAGGTGTAACTAATGTTGGCGGAGGAGTGGTCCTCAACTGCTGTTTCCGCTTAAACCCCTGCCTCCGGTCCATCCCATGTATTTTTGAAGGTTTGCTAATTATCATCAATTCTCCTTTTCAGAATTCACTTTGAAAGAGAAGGCTGTGTTAGCTGGCTTCGGAGGGCAAGCAGCAAGCCTCATCAGGCCGGGGAGAGGAGGGAGGGGGTCGAATGGTGGGTTGGGGCTGAGTGCTGGTGGTGCGGGGCGGGGGATACTTCGAGAGGGGAACCGGCGGGGAGACTGCAGTGATACTGCCCTCCCCGGGCGGGTGCAAGCATCTCACTGGTGACGGGTCTGAAAGCACGTGGCTACGTCATGGAAAGCCAGTCTTTTCAATGCAAACTTCAACTCCTCCTCCCTTTAATGCCTGTAACTCACATCCGAGGCTGGGCGAGGAATCCGGAGGGGAGATTTTCCCCATGCTCACCGTTGTTGGAAACTGGCGGAGCGCGAGCCAGGAGCCAGGGGGTCCGTGGCGCTGTCTACCTACTACGACCAGCCTGCCCAGGCACCTCAATTTGCATCTTTTCTTCGTGGTGATTGAGAACTGCAGGTTCTATCCGATCCCACTGAGCACCGGCGATTGATTATTTGAAAAAAAAAAAAAAAAAAAAAAACCGACACAGAGAAGGGAGGCTGTGTCTTCGGCTGTCAGACTCGGAGGTGGTATCGGGGTGTGTGTGTGCTGGTGGTGGTTTTTTCTTTTCAGTTTCCTTTCCTTTTTCTTTTTTTCTTTTTTCTTTCTTTCTTTCCTTTTTCCTTTTTTTTTTTTTTTAAATCTTCTCTCCTAGGGACAACACAATGGCAGTCTTCTCTCAGTGAGACGAATCCTGCTTAGCCTCCTGCAGACTCACTCATCCTCATAGCGATCAAGTAAAAAGGCTATGGTTTGCTCTTCGGGGATCTTTTGTGCATTCCTGCTCTCCTTGATTAACTCTGCTCTCAGTTGGGATTTCTTTGCTTTTTTGTTTGTCTTCACGCTGAAAAAGGATTTTTTGGCCAACCCTTTGGTAATAATCCAGTGGTGATCAAGGGGGATAAAATCGTTCACCCTGGCCGAAAAAAAACAATCACTGAGAAGTCTCAAAGAAATACACCACGTGAGGGGAAAAAACTGGGAGAAGATCCGGAATATCATCGTTTTTCCTATGGTAAAACCGGTGCCCCTCTTCAGGAGAACTGATTTCAAATTATTATTATGCAACCACAAGGATCTCTTCTTTCTCAGGGTGTCTAAGCTGCTGGATTGCTTTTCGCCCAAATCAATGTGGTTTCTTTGGAACATTTTCAGCAAAGGAACGCATATGCTGCAGTGTCTTTGTGGCAAGAGTCTTAAGAAAAACAAGAACCCAACTGGTAAGCAAAACATGCATCATGTTATGTTTTTCCTCCTAATAACCTGTCTGTTGCTCACTGAGCTAGATCTGCAGTTCTGCTATGCAGGAAGGCAGGGGAGACAGCAAAGGACCAGGACAGTATAGTGTATAGAGCTATTGCATGGATAAACAAGGAACAGCTGGATCCGCGTCTCTGAGCCCCCAAACCCGTGTCAGCATCCCTTGGCTGTGACACAATCCATCACTCGGAGGGAGGAGGAAACTTTTTTTTTCTTTTAAATTAATGTATCTGGTTGCCGATGTTTGGTGAAGTATTAAAGGGTTTATAGCTTAAGGTTTGGCCCGAGGCAGCCGAAGCTTCGCTCGTTGCCAGGAAAAAGAAGCCGAGAGCTCCGCCGACTTGTGCTGCAGGCTTCGGGGAGACCTAGCTCGGCTCCGAGAACCTGCTCGAGACTTTCTGATTAGCTTGCACAGTGTCCGCCACCCCATCACCTTTACCGAAGTAGAAGGGGCTCCCCTTCCCGCGCGGCCCCCGCCTCCCGCCCCCGTCTAGCTCGCCGCGCCGGAGTTTTAACTCCTTCTCCGGTTTTCTGCCTCCGACACCTCCTGTCACTGGGGACACCTGAGCGGGGCTCCTGTCGGGAGGGAACCCCACACCGAGCCGACGAGCCCGGTCTCTCCCTTTAATAAAGCAGTGTCCTCGCCCCGCATCTGGGTCCCCAGGGTGGGATGCGCCTGGCTCCGGGTCCCTGCTTCAGCCTCGCGGCGATCGTGCGCCCCCTTTCCAAAATGCTCCAACCGGGACGCTTGCAGTACGTTATATAAGAAATGCAAATGCAGGTGATTCGGGGGAGTCGGGTCCCCGGGGCTCACTTCCCGGGATTTCAGTCTGAGGCGTTTGGGGGCGGCCGCGGAGCTGTGGGCGAGTCGCCCTGGGGAGGCCATGCCGGAGGACTGCGTGGTGGTGGCGGCGGCTCGCGGGCGCGGCGGGTCCGAGAGCGCGAGCGCTGGAGGCGGTGGGGCGGGGGGGGCGGTGCGGTGTGCGGTGTCCCCCGGTTCGGCCCAGGCCGGGGAGGGACCCGGGGGCGGGAGGCCGGTGTTTGTGTCTGGGGGCGGTGTTGGGGGACGGGGGCGGGGCCCTGGCCGTCCTGCCGCGGCAGCCCGGGGCGCCCGGGGCTCCTGACGCCGGCACTGCGGTGTAGTAGATCATGGCTTCCCGCGGGCACCCTGACACTGCGAGCTCCGCCGGGGGCGCGCTGGCACCCGGAGCCCCGCCGGCCGGGCGGCAAGTGGCGGCCGCCTCCCTGCCTCCGGAGCTGGCTGATGCAGCGTAGCTGGGCGGCGCGAGAAGAGGGGGAGGGGGAGGAGGGGGGGAGGAGGGAGGGGAGGAGGGGTGGGGAGGGGGGAGGAAGGCTGGGTGGGCGGGGATGGAGGGGTGGATGCGGAGGCTGGGTCCCCCTTGTGGCCCCCTGTGCTGCTGGTCCAGAGGGCAGGTGCTTGGACGCAGGGAGGACGCCTGGCAGCTGCCTTCTGCCGGGACCTTTGGGTGGCAGTTGAGGGAAGCTCTGGGCGGCGGGGTGCTGCAGTGGCCCCCTGCTTCCGACCTGGAGTTCTCAGCTCCATGCTCGGTTTAGCTTGACCGGCTTTCTCTCCGTCCCCCTCTCCTCTTTGTCCACCACCCGCTCCATGCCCTGTCCTTCCACCCTCGTCTCTCTTAACTCCTCCGTATTTAGCAACTCTGAGATGGTACCACCACCCTGAGCATCACCCAAGGAGAAAGCAGTGTGGTCACCTCCCCAGCCGCATTTCCAATTGGGCGGTGAGCTGTGGGTACCCGGACCAAGCCGGCATCAGGCCCAACACTTGCTGATGGCCTGGTCATACCCAGATCTGCAACACTACCCTCTCCCAAGTTCACGCCAAGACCCCTGAGACAAGGGTTACTCCCTCACACAGTCAAATCAGTGGTCTAGTGAAGCCTTGTGTCCAGTGAAAAGATTTATCTCCCTCTGAGAAAGGAATACTGTAAAAGCATTTCTTTGGACTTGGCCGTTTGTTTTAGAGATCTAGAATCTCTCCCTCCATAGTGCTGAAAGTGGGCAGTAATTCAGCAGGGAACAGTAAGTTTCCTTACTGCCTTTTATAAATTTTTATTTTTGTTTTTGGTAAACAGTTTTACTGGAAACACTAATTTTCACCCATACACGATTCAAGGTCTTATTATTACACCTCCCCCATCCCACCCACTTTCATCTTTCTGGAATAAAGTAGATTTTTTTTTTTTTTTTTTTTGCTTCAGAGGCGTTTTGGAAGGTGTCAAACAAATGATGAGTTATTTTTAGAGCAATTTAATTTGCAGCTTATGAATGCTAAAGTACTTGGGTGTGAATTGATGGGTTAACTCAAACTGCGTCTAACAATGCCTCAACTACTTGAATAGGATGGTTTAAGTCTTAGAATGCCAGGGGTGAGAGTGCCAACCTGGGAGTTGCAGAATTTTGTAAATCGTTTTAAAAATGGGACTTTGATGTGTCACACTATTTGTCTCACCTTCTAAAGTTTTGCCTGCGACACTGAATCAAACCCATGCCTAGCCATCCACTTTCAGGACTGTAGCTGGTAAATTCTCTTCTCCTTCTGCTATTAACATGAGGCCTAAAATAATTCTGATCCCAAGATAGCAGTATAACTAAGAAGTTAATTGGGTAATTAAAATAAAACAAAGACTAAAATCTTCTTAACTGTTAAAACCAAAAAGAACAGATTGACTACTACCTATTATATTATCTTACATCTCAAATGAGGACAATTAACTGGTTTCAAACTAAGAAGCTTGGCAGAATACCTCCAAGTACCAGTACTAGGATCATGAATTTGCTGTAAAGACTTGTTATTAGAGGAATCTTTTTCTTTCTAATTTTTCCAAGTTATAAAATAATTTACTGCTTATTCCCAGTGTTTTATCAACAAATACAGAGTTTGCTCTGGGGTTCCTGAGAGAAATGTCAGAGTACTGCTATATAACTAGGTTGGTGTGGAAATAAGCAAATAATAGAGTCATAAACTTAAGGGCATTTTATTCACCTACCCCAAAGTCACTGATTAGTGTTTAAATAAGAAGTGATAATTAAATACGTTTTTATTGGTGGTTGTTTTTTTGTATAAAACTTAAATGGAAAAGAGCATGAAGAATGCATTTGTACAATATATGCTTTTTAAATTAAATTGTAATCGCTTAGAAATCTTGGATAGAAAGTAAATTTACTGTCTTCATAAAGATGTCCAATATCTCACAATACAGCTATTATCAGACACACACAGTCACACACACGTGGGTGCGCATGCCTCTGCTTAAATGTCCTACTTTCTCCTATCTTCCTAGTAGAGCAATAGCTATATGTTTAGAATAGATGTTACCTGCTTCAGCTTTCACTGCATGAGTCATGCAAAGTGACTGTATTTTAGGCAGATCATTAAGTAGGGAATACTGAGTCCAAGGCACTTATTTTGCCTGGAGGAGGGCTTAATCTGTTTGTTTAAACTCATACTGATAGTTTGGACTGACCAATGTGTATCCCAGGCCAGTTTCAGAAATAATCTAGGTCACTAAACTTTGACCGATGGCTGCTAAGGAAATAAATACAGTTGGAAAAAAGAAGTCTGCAATAAAGATAAATAGGAAGGTCATGTCATGGATGTCTATTCAGATACATACTGTCCACCAGGCAAAGGAAGCCACAGATGCGCAAATATAGTAAATCCCCTACATACGAATGACTTCCAAGAATTTGTTTGTAAGTCCAATTTGTTCGTAAGTCTGACGAGGTTAGCCTAGGTACTCCACAACACAATCAGCTATACAGTATTGTCCTGTAATAGGTTTATAGTACTTTTCACAGAAATAACATAAAAAACAAACACAAAGTACAGTACAACAGCTGGCATACAGGAGCTGGCATTGTGTGAACGAACAGGTAACAAGAGTCACTGATAAGAGAAGGGAGAGGAGGCGGGAGATGGTGGAACTGAAGGATTTTCAGCAATAGGAGACAGAGTGTACAGTGTGCGCATGTACGCTCAGTTGCTGAGTCGTTTCCAACTCTTTGCGACCCCAGAGAGGAGATGGAGGGCGAGCTGCGACTGCACAAACACTCGACAGGTTCTGGTTACTTGCTGGATTCAATTCTGCCTACCCTCTTAGAAAAATGATCCAGTGATGTCTGGGTACAACCCCGGCTTGAAATAAAAATACTGTACTATTGTACTCTGTACAGTACTGTATAGTAAAGTACACAAAATGCAAACAATTGTAGAGGGTGCGTGCACATGACTGTCTCCACCAGACACACGAACAAAAGTGACTGGACATGGGAATGCATCTTAGAAAGTTTGCAACATGAAGGGGACTTATGTATAGCTACACCCACACACAAATTTCCATGGCTTGATGGATTTTGGAAAGCACAGATTTTAAGAATTTGTAACCAGAGGTAATTTTATCAGGGACCAGTGCTAGCAGCAAGGAGGGTGTGAAGCAGGTGCCCTAGATTTAGTTCTGCAAAGCACATTTAGAAAATTGACAAACTTGTGGCCTTGAGTTTCTTCTTCAAAACTCACTCTCTCTCTGCTATGTAACTTTGAGATGAAACAAGCAGGGCTTGGTAGAAGTCATTGTCACTTTCTATTTCCTCCTTTTGAAAGGTGTCTTCCAGCTTTGCTTTTGCCATTTACTAAGCTGTTTTAGGTGCCAAAAACATCTGGTGTGCCACTGGTACTCATGTAAATATATGTTAGTCTTTTAAAGCTAATTGCTTTACATCTGGGGAGGTCATGCCTTTGGGAAGTGACAAAATAGAAAGAGGGAGAAGAAAAAAAGAGTAAGCATTTTTCACTTCTCCTCCGCCTGCCGACTCATCCTAGGTTCCTGTAGAGCTATTGCCCACTGATGGGCCATAACCTTTGCATTTCTAAGCACAGAGCAGATATAATATGGAGACAGCAGATTCAGACTGCATGGCTGGAACACCAAACAGATGTCAGACCCTTCTTCTTCTCATATGCTTGCCTTCAAAGTGGGATTCCATGGATTCAGTTGCCCAAAAATTTCATTCGTTTTTTTTTTTTTTTGTAGGATCTTATAGAAAAACTTCAAACTTTTTGGCCAACCCAATAACACCAGTTGACCTTGGACTCCATCCAGGAAGCTTTAGTTACTGAAGTAGCAAAATGAGTTTTGCAGGCAGTGGCACCTCATGAACCAACAATTCAATGTTTGTTAGGCTTCCAAGTATTGACCTGGGAGTGTCATGTTTTTGCTTTACGTTTGCTTTAATTTCTATCCAAGTTAACAAGTATGAAACCAAACACATGATCATCTGTACCTGGTTTTAACAATGGAGCTCACTTTAGCTGTACCCATGTCCAGCCTGTTCTCAACACAGGCAGCATCCATAACCAAGCACATTCGCTCAAAGGATGCACTGCTTTCAGAAGGTGCGAAAGCTGATTCTATATTTCACATTTCCCACGCGGAACCACTCCTTTAAAAATGTTCAAACCCAGTCTTCCATATTTTAGCAACACAAACATTGAGGACTTTTGTGAAGCATTTTTATAAATGTGGTAACAAGGACAATCACTGAAGTTTTTGCTCCTTTGTACATTCTGGCATCATAACTCACTCAATTGACTCATAAGCTTTCTATAAATATGTAGATGTCTCAAAATGGAAGCATTTATTCAAAATAGTTTCTTATGCCTTAAGGGGAAACAGTTGGGATGTTTAAACAGTATATTTGAAGCTTTATTAAGTTTTAAATGAGACATTGCATTGTGTCTATATTCTTAAAACCTTTGAACCCAACTTAGTACTACCTCCAGGAGGGACAGTGGGTCAGGGAAATACCTACTGACATGTCTAGCTGCCTAATGCCATAGTCTGTGCAGTGTTTCTTGGGGTTTTAGACTGTGTACCATGTGCTAGATTTAGTTATAAGAGTTGAATCTGAGGACAGAAAGCCAGGGAATTGCCTCAAGATTTCTCAGTTCCTTTGTATGCCTCCAGAGAGGCACTAACTTTTTTGCTATTCTGCTTTTGAAGACCAGGTATGTCTTGATGTTTTCCTTGTTTATTTCTGTAGTTGGTACAAACTCATTATTTTTTTTTCTTTTTTTTGCTTTGGCCAGAAGTGAAAGGAAGAATGATGAAGGGTAGAGAAGTTTAACAGAGGAATTCTTAGGGCCTTCCTAAACATGTAAGCAAAAAGGAGCTATACTGCAGACAAGTTTTACAGGGAATCTTGAAGTTTTTATCTAACCTACTAATACCATCTAAGAAAGTCACCTAACAACTGTCAAGCACTACTGCCTTTATCATTGTTCCCTGACAAAAACTCTGGTTGTGACAGATCACAGGTTTTCAATACATTTTAATTAAATGAATAGTGAAGAACAGGGTTCCTTGAGAAAAGTGAACTGTGGGACTGTAACTGCCAGTATCATACGATTTACTTGGTTAAGATCACTTGATGCTTACTCCTTTCCAACAGTGTCAACCAAGAATTTGGCCTCTAAATGATAACACAAAGAAGGAAAAAGCTATTAGCGGCTTTCTGACCCTTCATCCCAGGGCATCCTGAAACACGATCTGCAATATTCCCCAGTGCCCACATTTTCTCATGCCCTTATGCTAAATCTCAAAACTTCAGACCTTCCTTAAGCACATAAGCCCAAGAGCTAAGTCCTGAACATTCACTGGAAGGACTGATGCTGAAGCTGAAACTCCAATACTTTGGCCACCTGATGTGAAGAACTGACTCATCGGAAAAGACCCTGATGCTGGGAAAGATTGAGGGCAGGAGGAGAAGGGGACGACAGAGGATGGATGGTTGGATGGCATCACGGACTCAATGGACATGAGTTTGAGTAGACACCGGGAGCTGGTGATGGACAGGGTGGCCTGGCGTGCTGCAGTCCATGGGGTCGCAAAGAGTTGGACACGAACTGAACTGAACTGAGCCACTGAACTGAACTGACTGGCATACACCGGTTCTGGCCCGCTCAGCCTTTAAATAACAAGTGTTAGGGCACCCTTTGGTTCCTTCTGCAGAAGCCTGCTTCGTTTTCTTTTCTGAGCTTTAATATGCTCCTTAAAAAGCAAGCATTTGGCAAAACAGTTGAGTGAATTTGAATCATTTCATTTCTGAGCTTCCTCTGAAGACGGCACTCTCCCATGCGACACGTTTTTGTTCTTGAGGGGACAGCCCCTAAACCAGCAGCCTCGAGTTTCACTTGCTGGGAAAGGAGGCGCCCCTACCTGGTTTGCTCTTTCCCGTTTTTTAAGCGGTCATCTGCAAACTCCTGTTTTCCCCACAACCACACTCAGCTACTCGTCTTCCGCCCTCCGGAGCCACCATCAAAGGCACGACTGGGCCGAGCTCCCGCCTCCAGAGCAACGAGTGGACCCCAAGAGTTCTCTGCCACCGTCAACCCGGCCACCTCAGCCGTTCGGATCTGCCTCTAGGAGACGAGCCCCTCGGGTATCTGGCCGGACCGGAGCTCGGAGTCGGCCTCATGGAACCCTGGAGAGAGTGGGGGCGGCAGGCAGGCGACGCGCGGCCTTCATCCACCGCGACCCGCGGCCAGAACCCTGGAGGCCGGCCACAGCGCGCTCGCTTCCTCAGAGCGCCGGGGTCTCGGCTACGCAATGCGGTGAAAGCGGCCCGTTCGAGCCGCCGTACCGCCAGACGTTTCCGTTGCCACAGAGATGACCTCCGACCCTGGGGCGTCTCTGGGGGGAGGAGGGCTTGGCGGCCGGCGCAGCCGTTGCTATGGAAACCACGTGTCCGGAAGCGGCGGTGCGGGCGGTACTGGACTCGCGGGCCAGACCGGCCGCCTAACGCCGGCGCGTGTCTTTGCGGTGCATCCCGGGGCCGGCTAGGACGCGCGCGTCCCTGTGCGCCCCCGGAGCCGGAGGACGGCGGAGGCGTGTGGTCCCGGCGCACAGATGGCAGCCTTCACCCGAGGCGCCCGGGCGTTCAGAGGAAAAGTGGCTAGGCGGCAGGCAGGAGCTAACTTGCTGGCTGAGGCGCCCGAGTTCAGGACTGGGAGAGGATGAGCCCAGTCCCCACTCGACACGGGCAGACCCGCTGGCTCCTTTAGTTCTCCCGTCCTCAGTTTCCTCACCTGCAGTGTATGCTGTTGTTGAGTCGCTCAGTCGGGTCGACTCTTTGCGACCCCATGGACTGCAGCACATCAGGCTTCCCTGTCCTTCCTTCACCATCTCCCAGACTTTGCTGAAACTCTTGTCCATTGAGTCAGTGATGCTATCCAGCCATCTCATCCTCTGTCACGCCCCAACCTCCTCCTGCCTCTAATCTTTCCCAGCATCAGATCTTTTCCAGTGAGTTGGCTCTTCGCATCAGGTGGGCAAAGGATTGGTGCTTCAGGGTCAGTGCTTTCAATGAATATCCAATGAATATTGCCCCTGCAACCCATGGGCACTGATTAAAATAGTCTCAGGTCAGTTGCAGCTCTCACATGCCAAGCCTCTTGTCATTTTTCCACCCAGTCCGGATTCTGAATGAACTTTCCCCTCTTCCTCCTGTCTCTCCTGGTCTATGTTGAGTTTATTTTAAGCTGTAGTTTAAATTTGAGATCAGAGATGGAAGGCCACCTTCAGGCTCATGATTGACCTTTTAGAGGTGTGGCAGGTCCCTCATGGTGCAGAAGTGACTGTTGGAAGAGCCGGTTTTGCGTTGTAGAGATAGTACGTCTCCCAGCTTTGATCTTTGGAAGAAGAAAAACTTTGTATTTCACTGGTGACACCACCAAGAGCTCTTCATGCATCTTACAGCGTTGTGTGGTTGGTGCTCAAACAGATGGCATTCGTCTATATCTATTGTATTCCCCAGGTGTCTTTTCCTTCAGTCTCTAAACATTTTTTGGAGAGGACCTGGCCTACGTTGTCTTGTTTTTCCTTCTGTTATTCTGAACTATTGGGGAAAATCGCAAGGATTTTCAAATCTTAAAACACACACACACACACACACACACACACACACACACACAAAACTTCACTCTAAATTTAAAAGTTGAAAAAGACTATTTTGAGGGTATGATAAGGCAGGCTCCCTGCTTTATAAAAGAATGCTAGACCCAAATTATGTTTCTGGCAGATGGAGTAGGTTAAGGTTCCCTGCTCAGATGGCTTTACACTTTTAAAAGACATTTGTTGGCCTAGTTTCCAGTCTTTTAACCTTTTTTCTCCCATCTTATGATAATATCCTCCTTGAAGTTTGCTTTTCAAAGAATTGGTCATCAGTTCCTCAAGAAAACTGGTTAGACTATTTATATTTCAAGACACAGGGAAAGAATGTAAGATCCTTCAAGAAGGACTTTTGTTTCCTAAATCCAGGATTTTGTAATACCTACCAGTGTAGGGGAGACGTGGGGATAGCTAAAATGGATAGGTGGACTTTGAATTGCTTCATGGGCTGCATTTCTATTCCTTTAAGAACTCAATTTCTGAAACAAGGAATAGTTTTGAATTCCTCAAAGAATTGTGTTACAACTTTTATGACATCAAAGAGCTGATCACCCATCGGACTACGTTATCTTCTGTTTGCTACTTTGGAGGGGGGAGAAGCTCTTCAGCTAGCATGGAAATTAAAAGATTTCTGTGTACTAGACTTACAGCTGTCTGTTTCAGAAGATCTTTCTTTCCTTCTGGGTTCATAGTTTCACTTAGCTTAGGGGTAGTGGTAGTAGTAGCAGTAGTGTGTGTGTGTGCACGCGCGTGTGCATGCCCATGCTCAGTTATGTCCGACTTGGTGACTCCATGGACTGTAGCCCACCTGCCAGGCTCCTCTGTCCATGGAATCTTCCAGGCACAAATACTGGAGTGGGTTGCCATTTCCTCCTCCAAGTGATCTTCTGGACCCAGGGATCAAACCCACATCTCCTGAGTCTCCTGCATTGGCAGGCAGATTCTTTACCACTGAGCCACCTGGGAAGCCTAACTTGGGGGAGGAGTCCTTAAAAAAGTTCTTATTAGGCTCTGAATGTCAGATTTCAGTCTGGCCCACTTCTAACACTGTAGAGCTATTTTAAATTAAAAAAAGATTTTTTCTAATATCTTGTCAGGTTTCAGTTGAGACAAATGGTAAATATTCCTGGCAGTAATGAAAAACTTGTTGGA
Organism: Capra hircus; assembly: GCF_001704415.2. Lineage (NCBI taxonomy): Eukaryota > Metazoa > Chordata > Mammalia > Artiodactyla > Bovidae > Capra > Capra hircus. The sequence continues at coordinate 7,531,514 of NC_030819.1, forward strand.
TTCTAAGAAGTGTCCCCAAAGAATGTGCAAAAGCTCCCACCCTCCCAAGATCCAGAGCCACATCCAGAGACAACCAAAGAAAGGCTCAGCCAATCAGGACATTAACTGCACCTGGAGTGCAACCTACATTTCTGACCGGCCATGTTTTGAGGACCCTCAGTCTGATGGTTTCCAGGCCGAGTTCTCAGAACCTGAAATGAGACAAGAAGTCAGTAGCTGTTGCTGGAAGAGAAAGGATCAATAACCAGTGGGGCTTGGAAGGGAAGAAACTGTGAGATTTCCTCTTTCTTTCTCAACTGGGTGCTGAGATCCAGGAGAACTGAGTCTGGTAAGAATTCTTCGGCCGTCTTAACCAGTTTTGTCAGACTCCAGAGCAAGTGGGGTTTAAAGCAGAGTGTAAGGCTGCTATCTACGAATTTGTCGAGGTTGTTCATTAATGTTAACTTGAGTTTCCCACAGGCTGCTCAAGGGAATAACTAGTAGCGGTTTACTGGTTGCCTGGAGAATCCCTTGGAGTCCTGTTAGTTCTGAGAGGGGCCCATTTGGGGGCCATCCTTCAAGGGTATGTTTGGGGCATCTGTAAGGTCACTGATTTGTTTTGTTTATGTTTTTGTCGTTTCTTCAGAGTGGAGAGGCAATCAGATAGAGGATGGGTAGACGGTGAGGACTGCGGTGGAGGACAGAGGGGAGTAGAGGGTCTTACAGTCTTCTGTTTAAGGTACCTCTTGTGTCCTTAGTTTTTCATTAGCCATTTGCAGTGAATCTTTCAATTAAGCTATTTTGGACTCTTGATAATTTTGGAAATAGTGTGGAAAAATCTTTGTGTGGAGCTGGTTGAAGGTAAGAACTGCCAGACAGGAAGTGGTGAAGTCAAAAATAAGGCAGATACAGGGGCTGGCGAGGAAGTGGAGTCCATGTATCTCAGTGGCCAGTTTGAATTTGGGAAGGGAAAGGAGGGAGACATCTAGGATGTTCTGACCAAGATTTGAACGATTTGGACGATTCCTTTTGATTCTGAGCTACTGACCATTTGCCAATAAAACACCCCTGTCTCCTTGAAACACAGAGCAAAACTTGCCTCTCTCTAGACTGTTTACATTCAAGAGGCTGTGGTAACTTAATAGCAAGTAGGAAACTTTGACAAGTTTCCCCTTCTAGATCATAGTTTGAATAGGCAGTTCTTGGGAGAGTTGCTCTGGGTTAGAGAGTTCATTTTCTTGACTCCGAAGTCCATAGAGATGAAAAAAAAAAAAAAAGCCTTACAATAAAGGTAAGTCAAAGGTGTTTTTGTTTTTTCAAAGATGATATACAGTTCTTTGTTGATAGTAGATGCTTTTGTGCACAATACCATTTGGGGAGTCAAATAATAGTTAAAAGCCAATTTCCCAGAGTATTCAGGTCTGGCAAGAAAAAGGAAGTGTGAACTTTATTGAATATACATACGTAGGTTTGTGCACCTGCTTCTTGGATAGAAATGAATGTAGTTGTAATTAAAATGTCTTTTTTTTTTTTTTACCTCATAACATTTTGTTGTCTGCACAGAGTGGATCACTGAAGTGTGTGGTAGCCTCTACTGAAATGCTGCCTCTTTCTTAGATAAAGTGTAGTTTGAGAGGGATTGAAATCTCTGATTTTCCCACTTCCTGTGTGGAGCATGTGACAGACTTTAAAAAAAGAAGAAATGTGAGTGGATTCTTTACCCGCTGGGCCATCAGGGCAGCCCCGAAAATAAGGCTCCAAGGCTAAAACAATTGTAGGGTTTTTGTTTTTTTCTTAAATAGCCACTCATTTGAAAGTCTGAAACTCATCTTCCATGGTTGTGTTTCTGTTGTAATCCAGGTGTTACCATTTGAAAGCAAAGAAAGGGCTTTGTTTGCCCGAGGCCTGAGTCACTTTCTAAATTAAACACAGTAGTTACCTGGGGGCCGGGGGTGGGGGGGCTGGGGGGGCTGGGGGGGGCAGTGAAAACTGTGACCCAGTCTGCTCTTTCCTCCTTTATTATCCAATGACTTGTTTCCTAGGAATTCACTTTTTTCATCATCTTAATTATTTTTTTCTTTTACATTCAAACTTCCCACCCAAATGCCAGTTAAGTGACGCAAAATTCCTCATACATCACACGTGTAATAATAAATATAAAATATTGGAAATACTTAATAGAATGGCTTCTAAATGTTAGAAATACCTTCATGATAAAGCAACACATTCAAAAATAAAATTTAAAACAGAAATTTGCGGGATCATGATTGTTTACTTATTTTACCTTTCCTAATTATATTTCTTTTAAATTTTTATTTCTTTTTTATATTTGTTGATGCTGTTTATCAGTTTTTAGTTGGAATTATATTTCCTTCAAAAGTCTTGGGAATAATCTTGAACCACAGCGTGCAGAGGTGTTTCTGGCCCCCCGTGGCGCACGGCCGTTTGCCTGGGAATGGGAACCAGTGGGGATGTGCTGAAGGTGCTAACCGCGCTCTCCTCTGCAGGGCCGCGGCGCCCAGGCCACTCTGTCCCGGTCGCTTCAGTCAACTGCTTTTCCATCACCAAGGATCCTGCCCGTTTTCCCGGCATCTGTACTCTCATACCTGAGATTTTGTCCTCACATCTTTCCTTTAGTTGTGTCTTTCAAAAGGTTGGTCATCAATTTAACTCCTTAGGCAAGGTTGGGATTAGTATATTATACAACTGGCTTTTCAACTTTTATGTATGTTACCGTAAGGGGGAAAAAGGGCAAAAAATGCCAACAGTACAGTTGTCAGACGGTAAATGAGATACATCAGCCTGAACTCAAGATATTTATCCAAAGTAGCACTTGTTTGTGGAGAAGGCAATGGCACCCCACTCCACTACTCTTGCCTGGAAAATCCCATGGACGGAGGAGCCTGGTGGGCTGCAGTCTATGGGGTCGCTACCAGTCGGACATGACTGAGTGACTTCACTTTCACTTTTCACTTTCATGCATTGGAGAAGGAAATGGCAACCCACTCCAGTGTTCTTGCCTGGAGAATCCCAGGGACGGGGGAGCCTGGTGGGCTGCCGTCTATGGGATTGCACAGAGTTGGACACGATTGAAGCGACTTAGCAGCAGCAGCAGCAGCAGTACTCAGCTTGCAGTTGAAACCCAAGCAGTCTTTCTCCAGAGGCGTTGTCTTAAATCCCTATATTGCAGCTACCTATTAAAGGCAGGTTCAAAGGGTATACATGAGAATGGCCGGTATTGCCTCTGTGAATCATTCTATCCTGACACTAAAGGGGAATGCAACATATTCAGTGTTTGGATATTTAGAATTTGTAGTGCTTTTTTTTTTAATTGAGCATAATTTACATACATTAAAATGCACAGCTCTTTACAGTAGAGTTTGATGTCTTTGACTATTGTGTGCATTTTTGTGCCAACCACCCCACTGAAGATCTAGAGCGTTCTCATCACCCCAGAAACCTCATTCTCAGTTCCCACCCGTGCCTCCTGTGAGAGGCAGCCCCGATCTACTCTCTCTGACTTTACCTTAGCCTAGAGCCTCAGATGGCTTCCCTCGGTGGCTCAGTGGGTAAAGAACCTGCCTGCCGATGCAGGAGATATAAGAGATACGAGTTTGATCTCTGGGTTGGGAAGATTCCCTGGAGAAGGAAATGGCAACCCACTCCAGTATTCTTGCCTGGAAAATTCTATGGACAGAGGAGCCTGGTGGGCTACAGTCCATGGGGTCCCAAAGACTTGGAAACGATTGAGTGGGCATGCACACACACACACACACACATACACACACAGCCTCAGATGATCAAATCCTGAAATCCTCGTGCCCTTGAGTGTGTGCTTTTCACTTGTTGATTTTGAGATTTGCCTGTACCATCGCATGTGAGATGTGTAGACCTTGATGTGGTAACTTCTGTTTTCTTTTGTAAACTAAAAACTCCTAACTGAACACACTCACTTTGAGTTAACATCCAGAAGTTGTCCGAAACTACGAAGGGTTCTCGAGCTGACCCCACATGCAGGCTAACAAGCCCGTCCTCCTCTCCTGTTACAGGGATGCTGGTTGAGGACGGAGGCTCCTGGGTCAGAGATGAAGGACTGGATTACTCAGGACATGGGCTTCCCAGCTGGCTCAGTGGCAAAGGATCTGCCTGCCAATGCAGGAGATGTGGGTTCCATCCCTGAGTCAGGAAAATCCCCTGGAGAAGGAAATGGCAACCCACTCCAGTATCCTTGCCTGGAAAGTCCCACGGACAGAGGAGCCTGGTGGGCTACAGTCCATGGGGTCACAAAGCGTCAGACATGACTGAGCGACTAAACAACAGCAACAGCTTAGGGTCAGCAGCTTCAGGTCCTCATATCTGCCAGGGGCCAGTGCTGAGTGGCCAAGGCGGGCACCTGCACACAGTGGGTTAGTGTCAGAGCTGAGGACCTCTGAGTTTAGGAAATCTGCCTTCTTTTAAGGAGCTTCTTGAAAAAATGCCCAGTCTTTGCCCATCAGGGAACCATGGTTTTTATTATCCTGGGTGGAAAACAAAGCTGCCCTCTAGCCTGGAAGCTGAGCACCAAAGAATTGATGGTTTTGAACTGTGGTGCTGGAGAAGTCTCTTGAGAGTCCCTTGGACTGCAAATAGATCAAGCCAGTCAATCCTAAAGTAAATCAACCCTGAATGTTCACTGGAAGGACTGATGCTGAAGCTGAAGCTCCATTGCTTTGACAACCTGATGTGAAGAGCCAACTCATTGGAAAAGACCCTGATGATGAGAAACATTGAGGACAGAAGGGGAGGGGGTGACAGAGGATGAGATGGTTGGATGGCACCATGGAATCAGTGGACATGAGTTTGAGCAAACTCTGGGAGACAGTGAAGGGTGTGGAAGCGTGGCATGCTGAGGTCCATGGGGTCACAAAGAGCTGGACACAACTGAGCGACTGAACAGCAGCAACCTGGAAGCAGTCTTTAGATTCCAAGGTTGCTCTGCAATGCAAACATCCTCCTGAAGACAATCTAAGTCAAAAGCTCTCTTGGAGACAGGGCAGAAATCCCCTGGGTAAGTTGTCCTTTAAATCTGTTTCTACACAGCAACGTTGTCTTTCCTCTCTGGTGTCTTCAGGGCTGTCGTTCCGAAGATGCACTTAATGTAGAGAAACATCTTATTTGGAAATTATCGAAAAGATGATCCTGAGGTTTTGAGAAGACAGATACTATACAATCTATCTGGGTAAACCTATCAGCATTTATTTATTTAGTTTTTAAAAGTGACATTTGTTGCTGTAAAAAGTAATTTATGCCATTATTTATTTTGTATCCAAGAGACCTTTAGTTGCCATGGAGCAGAAATTTTTTAGCATCTTATTGAGCTATAATTTATATACAAAAAACCTTGAATGTCTAATGTGTATGATTTGATGAGTTTGGACATATGAATACACTTTGGTGTTCTCACCACAAAGATGAGATATTTATTACCTATCCATCACCTCCAGAATTTTCCTTGAGTCCCTGTCTCCCTTTCGGCATTTATACAATAACTGTATGGGGTAAGTTCCATGTTAGTTACTGGGAGAGATTTAAAACATTCTGTAAAGATTTGGTCTTTGGCCCCAAAGTACTGAAGCTCAACATATAGAGAACACTGGTAATGAGGTATGAAAGGCCTGCGGGAAGGCTGTAGGAGACCCATGGAAGGATGAGCCGGGAAGAAAGGGAAATCTCGTTGAGAAGTGTGACCCGAGCTGACTTTTAAATGCGTGTGTCTTTTGCCAGGAGAGACAAGTATATTCTTGGCAAGGCGAGTATAATGTGAGTGCAAGTCAGAGGCTGAGCAAAAGGTTCATGTTTGGGGACTTTGGGTAATGTTAAGGGACTCTTTTTACTTTGGAGGATGAGAAGAATCATAATTCGGATTCCAGAAGCCTGGCAGAGGAGCTAAAGTGGATGTGGTAACAGTTAGTGAACTAGAGAATGTTTCTGGGATGGGAAGACTGAACAACTTGGTTTGTAGTGCTTGAGGTCCATGGGGCAGCAGTGAACTTGCCAGCATGGTGATGTTTACCAGACTGAAAATGTCACAGGCTATTGAGCTACAGGGAACTTTTCAGCAACGTGAGCCACAACTTCTTGTACAAGAATCCTGATACACTGCTCTGGTTATGTGTTTGAGTAACCCCTGGTGACTGTTGCTTAGTGGAGAGATGCATTAAGGAAACAGTTTGCTAAAAGCACAAGTCTTGGAAATGTATTTTGTTTTTCTTCTCCCTTCTGTTATAAAATTTGAATTGTGTTTGGGGAGGGGGTCAATATCTATTTCTTGGTTATCTTAATGCTTCAGAATGTCACAAAATAAATATTTTAAGGGTGATCACTTGTTAAAACAAGAGCACAAATTTAGTTATTAATGACCATTTAAACTTTACAAATACATACCTAGTAATGCCTTATAAGAAGCAATTTCAATTTCTTTGATTTAGAACTAGCATCCTTCTTAGAGATCCTAGGTTATAAGTTTATAAAATGGATATTTACAGGTCCACAGCATAATTCATGTAAGAAGGGGAAGGGGTTCATTTTAAAAAGGTGGTGATAACAGTTGTAGACACATTGTGGTGGGAGCAAATTGGCAGCAAAAACCTGAATTCTGTCACTTCCGTGGGAAGTGAGTGAGCAAATGATTAAACTTTTGTGTTTTTTTGGTGCCAATTAGGGTAAAGGCAATAGACTGCTGTACAATGCAAAAAAAGGTCTGACTGGTGCAGAGTTAGGAAGGCTCTGAATGCTGTTGTATTAACATAGTATTGAGTAAAAAAATAAACTGCCGTATAAAGATGGCACAGTCCAGGTCACGTCCTAAGTAATGGCACAGTTATACTTGCACTTTCTTACCCAGTGTCTTTGCTGCCCATTACCATGTCTGTGAAAGTCTCGAGGGAAGGAAATGAGGGTCATCAGCTCTTTTTGTGAATCATAGTCTTGCTCTCTTACTTTCATTACCCAGAGCAGAAGCAGTTACCTCTGTGAATCTTAGTAACAGTTTTTGCTTGACTATGCTTTTCTTTCACTGTTACAGGTTTTTTTTTTTTCCAATTAAAAAAAAATTTATTGAGCATCTGCTATGGGCCAGGGTCTGTGTTAGCAGCTGAGGACACAGGTGAGCAAATGCCTGTCTCCCAGAACTGATAAGTCTGTGTGTGTGTTTGTCGCTCAGTTGTGTCTGAGTCTTTGCGACCCCATGGAATGTAGCCCTCCAGGCTCCTCTATCCATGGAACTCTCCAGGCAAGAATACTGGAGTGGGTTGCCATTTCCTCCTCCAGGGGATCTTCCTGACCCAGGGATCGAACCCAGGTCTCCTGCATTGCAGGCTCATTCTTTACCATCCTAGCCATCGAGGAAGCTTCCACTGTTACTACAGTTTTAACAGAAGATGGAACTTTGACCTTTTCTTTCTTGTATTCTATAAAATTTATAATTGGTAGAAATACTTTTAAATATTATTGTATGTTTTATGAGGAGCTCTTCTTTCTCTCTTCACTTTAGAATTACTAGAAAATTAAGGAAAATTATAGATGTTGGTGCTGCTAACAAGTATGGCAATACAGGTGCAGAGTACTTCAAACATTGCCCAAAAGTAATTTCAGGTAATATACATTATATTTATTTCCTAACTGTCATATTATTACATCTTGGCAAAATATCCATATTTTAAGCTGCTGAATAGTGAAATACTCTTTCAGCAAAATTTTGGTTTGGATTTTTCTAACTTGAGGGACAAACACTAAGCATGTTAAATGTATTTATGGACTTGGAAGTATGTTAGACATTTAGCTTATGACTAAATTCTGGATGCTTGTGGGCTCACCTAATCTATAGATGAACAGAATCTTTCATCTAAGACACCCACTGGGCAAGGGTTTGTGTTAACAGCAATTTGAAGACAAAAATGAGTAGCTTGGAGGTGGGATCAATGCAAAAATAATGAATAAGTTACATATTTGGGGTTTTTAAACTTGTGATTTTGAAATTAAAAACCAGAATATTTTATACCTACACCAGTCCATTTTATGGCTTTCAAATAGTTTTTGTTGAGATCATTTTTACTTAAAATTAGATGCCAATTGAAATTAGATTGCCAAAAGAATCTTGAGAAGAACAGCACAGTTGGAGGCAACATGCTTCCTGATTTCAAGCTATATTACAAAGCTGTAGCAATTAAAGCAGTATGGTATTGGCATAAATGTGTACATATAGGTCAATGGAACAGAATACAGGGCCCAGAAATGAACCCATGCCATATGGTCAATTAATTTATATCAAAGGAGCCAAGCATATGCAATGGGGAAAGGACAGTCTCTTCAATAAATGGGAAAATTGGACAGGCACATGCAAAAGAATGAAGCTGGACCGCTGTATTCTATCACACACTAGAAGTTAACTACAAATGGATTAAAGACTGGAATGTGAGACCTGAAACCTTTAAGCTCTTAGAAGAAAACACAGACAGTAAGCTTCCTGACATAGGTCTCAGTGATGATGTTTTGAGTCTGACACCAAAAGCAAAAGCAGTAAAAGCAAAAATAAACAAGTGTGAACACATCAAACTGAAAAGCTTCTGCTCAGCAATGTCTACTGAGTGGAAGAAAATCTTTGCAAATCATATATTTGATAAGGACTAATTCCCAAAGTATATAAAGAACGCATGCAACTCAGTAACATAAAACAAATGATCTGATTAAAAAATGAGCAGAGGATGTGAATATACCTATTCTCACATACCTATTGTCCGTAGGTATCTTGACATATCTTGACATACAGATGGACAATAGGTATGTGAGAAGATACTCAAAGTTACTAATTGTCAGAGAAATGTAAATCAGAATTGCAATAGGTTATCACCTCACACCTTTTATAATGTCTGTTATCAAAAAGATAAGAAATAACAAGCAGTAGGGACGATGTGGAGAAAAGGGAAACCTTGAGCCCTGTTGGTGGCATGTAAATTGGTGCAGCCACTCTGGAAATCAGTGGAGGTTCCTCAAAAAATTTAAACTAGAACTACCATCTGATCCAGCACTTCCATTTCTGGGTATCTATCTGAAGAAAGGAGAAGGCAATGGCACCCCACTCCAGTCCTCTTGCCTGGAAAATCCCATGGATGGAGGAGCCTGGTGGGCTGCAGTCCATGGGGTCGCTAAGAGTCGGACACGACTGAGCGACTTCCCTTTCACTTTTCACTTTCACGCATTGGAGAAGGAAATGGCAACCCACTCCAGTGTTCTTGCCTGGAGAATCCCAGGGATGGGGGAGCCTGCTGGGCTGCCGTCTGTGGGGTCACATAGAGTCGGACACGACTGAAGCGACTTAGTAGTAGTAGTATCTGAAGAAAATGCTAACTAGAGAAGACATTGCACCCTCATAATTATTGCAGCACTAGCCGAGATATGGGGCAGCCTAAATATCCATCAATAGTTGGATGGAGAAGGAAGATGTGGTATGTGCACATATACATAGGGAGTGGGAGAACTCAGTGAATTGTCTCTTTTTTATTACTTAGTAAAGTTAAAAGATTCTCTTTGGCACTACTGAGTGCTCAAGCTACTGTAGTCAAAGAACCCATAGACCTTCAGCTCATAGCTCAGCTGTCTCCATTTCACATCTGGTTTCTTGATGTATTACCCACTACCATCCAGGACTATCTGCTTTTCTTCTTCATTCATGCCAACATCCACCTGCTGTTCTGTTCCCCTGAAACTTCAGTCATTTTCCAGTCACTTGAACCGAAAGATATCCTACACGCATAAGGTCCATGTGTGTAGGTTATCACCATCACCACCAAAATAAGGAAATAACAGTAAATTAGAATGAGGACATCTACCACCAGTACATCCTTATTTTAAAGGTCCTGGCTCAATCCCACTGCAGGCTCATGAGCTGTGATGACCACTAAAAAACGATACGTTTCAACGTGTCTGCGATGGCGTCTACGTCTGAGCATCTACTTTGGAACAGTGCTCCACCTACCTGACCACACCAACCAGTGTTAAGTTTAACTAGCAGCATTCTTATTACAGTTCAGCTGAGACATGAAGAAACGGATACAAGGCAAAGTCCTTCAGGGTGGCTGGTTCATGGATCAAGAAATAATCCTGGGTACACATACAGATCCTATTGCTGTCTCTCCGGTCACAGCAGGGGCCTAGAAACTGTCCAAGGAAAGAAGTCTCTTCCTCTCTGTTAAGCACTGAGCCCCACGGGATCTACCAGGGAAACATTTCTGCTATGCTGGTTCCTCTTATCAAGTGATGTAAAACTTGGAAACTAGTCTCATTAAATGCCTTTAGAAGCAAGAAAACAAAGAGAAGTAAAATTAGGTGCTTAGGTGTGCAGCTTAGGATGGATAGGTTCAACAGGACATTGTAAAGTGTGTCTGCTTCCTGTATCAGGCTTATTAGGCAGGCAGGCACCTTGGCATTGGTAATTATGGACTGGTACAGTCTAGCTATGGGCCAGTGCAGGAGACGCGGGTTTGATCCCTGGATTGGGAAGATCCACTGGAGAAGGAAAGGGCAACTCACTCCAGTATTCTTGTCTGGAAGATCCCATGGACAGAGGAACCTGGCGGGCTGTAGTCCACAGGGTTGCAAGACTCAGACAGGACTAACTAAATGACCACCACCACAATCTAACTAGCACTTTAAACTTCCCTCAAATAAGTAGGTCACATTGGTAACTTAAAAGTTCATATTGTTACCTCCAAATTTCTGGTATCTTAGTCTTTATACAGGGAGAGGAGAAAACTGGAAGGGCAGATAAAGATGGAAGAGTTGCTGGGGATGGTCTGTCCTGAAGCTAAAGAAGCAATATTGACAGAGATGTCAACCCTATCATAAACTCATGCGTCTTCCTTCCCCTTTGCTCTCCCACTTCTTTTTCCCTTTACCACTGCCACTTAGGTCACGAGATTCTGCTTGTTGGACCAAATGAAGGATGGACTCGGATTGGAGTATTCCAAGCAGAATGGAGAGTCCACAGCTGTCCTTAGATAGCATTTCATGATACATTTGGTACATGTTCAAGTTGAAAAATGCAGTGAGAGTAGCAATAACTGTAAAATAGGTTATGACTGGAAACTGGTTTATTGCTCCACAAAACCGACTGGCAATGCCCTTGGGGTCTTTGTGCATTTTTTTTTTTTTTTTTGTACTTTTAAGTTTGTTTACTTGGCTATCATGGGCATGCTTATCTAATGCCTACCTTTACTGTAGTTTAGCTTATAAGCACTTAAAAAAATTAATACCCTTCTAAAACTTACAAGGACCTTAAGGAAATGAATACCATTGTGAAAATAAAACAGACTATTCATAGGTATATGGAAAGAGCAATTTTTATATATTTATCTCTGATTAAAATAGAGATCTTCTTATCTATGTTTATCTAAAATGTTCAAAGCATGGTCATTTCATTAATATACTGACAATAATAAAACTGTATTTATATTTACTTTGTCTACTTAGCTTTAATGTTAATGCCATGAGGCTCAGAATTCACTGAGATATAAATTATACTTTTGTTTAAATTTATTCTGATTTGCTTCTTAAATAATCTCAGTTCAGTTCAGTCATTCAGTCGTGTCTGACTCTTTTCGACCCCATGTACTGCAGCATGCCAGGCCTCCCTATCTATCACCAGCTCCTGGAGTTTACCCAAACTCATGTCCATTGAGTAGGTGATGCCATCCAACCATCTCATCCTCTGTTGTTTCCTTCTCCTCTTGCCCTCAATGTTTCCCAGCATCAGGATCTTTTCAAATGAGTCAGCTCTTCGTATCAGGTGGCCAAAGTATTGGAGTTTCAGCTTCAACATCAGAGTCAGCTCTTCGCATCAGGTGGCCAAAGTATTGGAGTTTCAGCTTCAACATCAGTCCTTCCAATGAACACCCAGGACTGATCTCCTTTAGGATGGACTGGTTGGATCTCCTTGCAGTTCAAGGGACTCTCAAGAGTCTTCTCCAACACCACAGTCCAAAAGCATCAATTCTTCAGCACTCAGCTTTCTTTACAGTCCACTTCTCATATCCTTACATGACTACTGGAAAAACCATAGTCTTGACTAGATGGAACTTTGTTGGCAAAGTAATATCTCTGCTTTTTAATATGCTGTCTAGATTGGTCATAGCTTTTCTTCCAAGGAGTAAGTGCCTTTTAATTTCATGGCTGGAGTCACCATCTGCAGTGATTTTGGAGCCCCCCAAAAAAGTCAGCCACTGTTTCCACTGTTTCCCCGTCTATTTGCCATGAAGTGATGGAAGTAGATGCCATGATCTTAGTTTTCTGAATGTTGAGCTTTAAGCCAACTTTTTCACTCTCCTCTTTCACTTTCATCAAGAGGCTCTTTAGTTCTTCACTTTCTGCCATAAGGGTGGTGTCATCTGCATATCTGAGGTTACTGGTATTTTTCCCAGCAAACTTGATTTCAGCCTGTGATTCATCCAGCCCAGTGTTTCTCATGATTTAACTCTACATATAAGTTAAATAAGCAGGGTGACAATATACAGCCTTGACGTACTCCTTTTCCTATTTGGAACCAGTCTGTTGTTCCACATCCAGTTCTAACTGTTGCTTCCTGACCTGCACACAGATTTTTCAAGAAATATCTCATGTAAAACTTAAATATTCCGTGAGAGGAATGTCATCTGAAGTTGTAAGAGAACAACCCCTCCTGTTATACCTTAATATATATTAAGGTATATTAAGCTTTGTTTAAAAAAAATCACCCTATTTTCCAGTTGGGTAAAGGTAATAAAGAATCTGCCTGCAATGCAGGAGACCTGGATTCGATCCCTGGGTTGGGAAGATCCCCTGGAGGAGGAAATGGCAACCCACTCCAGTATTCTTGCCTGCATAATCCCATGAACAGAGAAACCTGGAGAGCTAGAGTTCATGGGGCTGAAAAGAGACACGACTGAGGTACTAACACTTTCACTTTTCAAAGCCCTGTCACTATAAATGTGCAGAGGCTTTCCTAAAGCAGGTGGACAGTGTCAGGGCTAGTCATCTGTGGATGAGTTCAGACATGAACCTGAGCCCTGAGAGTGGGAGTTAACTACCTAGGAAAAGAAACATCATGCTCTCCCAACTTCTCCTGGGTTTGAGTATTAGGTTGCTAGATGTTAGAAGGTATTTTGGCAGGTTGGAGGCTGAGTAGGGAGCCATCCATGTACTGAACTGTAAGCTGAAAACAGCTAAACTCTATGCTAGACCGCCCAGTTCCATGACATTCTGTGTTGATTTCTTTGTGTTCTTTCCAAATATTGAATTCCCTTATACTTAAGTATTGCAGCCTTCCCTTGGCTGTGCACTGGGGAATTAAGAGAAGGCTTGAACCAGAGGAGTAAATTCAGAGCAGTGCCGCTATTCTCTGTCTTGCAGGCGTCACTAGTGGGACATGCACAGGGGAGGTGCATCCCAGGATACACAACCAAAGCTCCAAAAGGCCTGGGTTGAAAACTTTGAAAGATCATGGTTTTTATTTGCTTAAAAATAAAAGCTTTTTTTGTTTGTTTGTTTTTATGACATCAAAGATATTTTATTTGTAATTACATCGTCAGGGAAGAGTGCAGTTATGAGGTGATTTTTACTTCCCTTTTCTAACTTGTTTACTTGGGCCTCCAAGCCTTAAGAACCAGGTGTACATATATCCCCTCCCTTTTGGGCCTCCCTCCCATCTCCCTCCCCACCCGGGATATATGCACACCTATGGCTGATTCATGTTGAGGTTTGACAGAAAGCAGCAAAAGTCTGTAAAGCAATTATCCTTCAATTAAAAAATAATTAAAAAAAAAAAAAGAACAAGGTGGAGGGAGTTCCCTGGTGGTCTAGTAGTTCAGAATCTGCCTTATAATGCAGGGGATGTGGGTTCGATCACTGGGTTGGTCGGGGAACTAAGATCCCACATGCTGAGGGGCAGGTAAGCCCTCTCGCTGCAACTTGCGGAGCCCATTCTCTGCAACTAGAGAGTCTGTGTGCTGCAATGAAAGATCCTGCACGCCACAACTCAGACCCAGCACAGCCAAGTAAAATGCTGAAGGAAGGGAACAAGGTGGAATTACTAACAGCATGCTGGCATTCTTTTGCCTTAATCTGTGTGCACATTTAACATCCGGAAACATACAGTAAAGGCTTATCCATTGAATTCTGTACATATATGTATGTGTGCATATATATGTGTGTGTATCTAGCTCCACATTCCCTCAGTATACATGCGATACATGTGATATATACAAATGAATCAAACATAGGACTACATCTTGGCTATTTCCCTATGTCCAGTGAGAAACTTACTCCTTCCTGATGCCTGGTGGCTTTGCTGAATGAATGTGTTCAGAATAGGTTTGATTTACTTGAAAATAATATTTTTCTTAATGTTTTTAATTTTAGATATCTCCAATTTAAAACTGGGGAATCGAACTCTGAGTACAAATAACCACTTTCACAGAGGTTTTTGATGATATTCTTATCATGTTAAAAAATGAAACGTTTAAAAATCTGAATTTTGATTTGCGTATTTCCCTAAGTCCCTGGTGGCTCGGATGGTAAAGCGTCTGCCTGCAATGCGGGAGACCCGTGTTCAATCCCTGGGTCGGGAATATCCCCTGGAGAAGGAAATGGCAACCCACTCCAGTACTCTTGCTTGGAAAATCCCATGGACGGAAGAGCTTGGTGGGCTACAGTCCATGGGTCACAAAGAGTTGGACATGACTGAGCGAATTCACTTCACTTAATAGGAAGCATAGAAAACTGTCCATCTTTAATTTCCTCCTCCACATGAAGGATCTTCTCTATCTTCTTTTGATTGAGATGGCCAGTTCTATGACCCCTGTCTAAAGGCCACACAGAGCCTCTGTGTCCTTATTGTCTTCTTTGAAAACTGCTACTAATAGTTGTATATCTAAAAATCAATTTTGGTTGCTGTTATTTTATTTTATTTTTTTGCTGTGTGAACTTTGGGAGTTAAAGATTGGAATCCTACCTGTAATTCCTCTCTAGCTCAGAGTTGTTTCTGTTTATTGGGCGTATTTTGCTTTTGGTAGTAGAGAGAGCATACTTCCCTTGAATGTCTGTAGTGACTGAAGGAGAACATGGAAGTAAAGTGCCTGAGGAAACACCCAGCATGTGGACATTTATTTATCAGTCCCTTCCTTCACATTTCTTTTCCAGAAACAACTTTAGTTTTCTGACATTTTCTAGTGGGTGATCTATGCTAAAATTATTATTATCAATTGATATAATTTTAAAGCTTTACCTATAGTTAATACTTTCATTGTTGTTTAGTTGCTCAGTTGTGTCTGACTCTTTATGACCTCATGGACTGTAGCCTGCCAGGCTTCTCTGTCCATAGGATTCCCCAGGCAAGAACACTGGAGTGGGTAGCTGTTCCCTTCTCCAGCGGATCTTCCCAACCCAGGGATCGAACTGCGTCTCTCATGTCTTCTGCGTTGGCAGGTGGATTCTTTACTGCTGAGCCACCCGCAAAACCTTAAGAATGTACTTGTGTATCCTATAGCTGCTGCTGCTGCTGCTGAGTCGCCTCAGTTGTGACCGACTCTGTGCGACCCCATAGACGGCAGCCCACCAGGCTCCGCCATCCCTGGGATTCTCCAGGCAAGAACACTGGAGTGGGGTGCCATTTCCTTCTCCAATGCATGAAAGTGAAAAGGGAAAGTGAAGTCGCTCAGTCGTGCCTGACTCTTAGCGACCCCATGGACTGCAGCCCACCAGGCTCCTCCATCCATGGGATTTTCCAGGCAAGAGTACTGGAGTGGGGTGCCATTGCCTTCTCCGTGTGTATCCTATAGTATTAACTAAAATGCCCCAGTAAAAGCTGAATGGAGTCAGATTGAGAGGCCTGGTATTGGGTTGGACAAAAGGTTTTTTTGGGTTTTTCCATAAGATGTTACAGAAAAACCTAAAGGAACTTCTTGGCCAACCCCAATAGAAGCCATGTATTCCCTGAGTCTCCTGTTGTACTTTATGGGCCTAACCAGTTCTTTACTCACAAGCCTTCAGGGCCGAAGGAGACTGGAACATTTTGTGTTTTGCTTGAAGTGGGACTGGCTGCAAAGAGACAGTTTTGAAGTTCATATATTGTTTTGAAGCTAAAGAACATTGTCACACATACCTGCTAGAATGTTACAATATTATCTGCTTTTGCTGTATATCTTGTTGAGTTGAGCCTTCAGTTCAGTTCCGTTCAGTCACTTAGTCGTGTCCGACTCTTTGCGACCTCATGAATTGCAGCACGCCAGGCCTCTCTGTCCATCACCAACTCCCGGAGTTCGCTTAAACTCATGTCCATTGAGTCGGTGATGCCATCCAGCCATCTCATCCTCTGTTGTCCCCTTCTCCTCCTGCCCCCAATCCCTCCCAGCGTCAGAGTCTTTTCCAATGAGTCAACTCTTCACATGAGGTGGCCAAAGTACTGGAGTTTCAGCTTTAGCATCATTCCTTCCAAAGAAATCCCAGGGCTGATCTCCCTTAGAATGGACTGGTTGGATCTCCTTGCAGTCCAAGGGACTCTCAAGAGTCTTCTCCAACACCACAGTTCAGAAGCATCAATTCTTCAGCGCTCAGCTTTCTTCACAGTCCAACTTCCACATCCATACATGACCACTGGAAAAACCATAGCCTTGACTAGATGGACCTTTGTTGGCAAAGTAATGTCTCTGCTTTTGAGTATGCTATCTAGGTTGGTCATAACTTTCCTTCCAAGGAGTAAGCATCTTTTAATTTTATGGCTGCCGTCACCATCCGCAGTGATTTTGGAGCCCAAAAAAATAAAGTCTGACACCGTTTCCAGTGTTTCCCCATCTATTGAGCTTTAGTCATCTACATATGCCAAAGTGAATATTAAAAATATTTTATAGGATTTTCTGATTAGTATATTTTATGTTATTTTTATTATTATCTTCCTTGATTGCTAATATCTAATAATAATTACCTCACAATTTTGAGGTAAACTTTATAGGTTATTCTCACTGAGGATTTTTACCTTAGTTATAAATGAAGTTATAAACCAGTCAATCTTAAAGGAAATCAACCCTGAATATTCATTAGAAGGACTGATGATGAAGCTGAAGCTCCAATACTTTGGCCACCTGATGCAAAGAACTGACTCGATGGAAAAGACCCCGATGCTGGGAAAGATTGAAGGCAAAAGTAGAAAGCGGTGGCAGAGGGAGAGATGGCTATATAGCATCACTGACTCAAGAGACGTGAATGTGAGCCACTCTGGGAAATGGTGAAGGACAGGGAAGCCTGAAGTGCTGCAGTCCTTGGGGCTGCAGTGTCAGACACAATGTGCCAATTAAACAACAAGAACTTAAATGAAGAAAGCACATTTTAAAGCAAACTTTTGCTCATTCTTTGCCCAAATTATTATCTTTTTTTACTTCTTTGAATTTAAAAATCTCATTTGCAACTTTGAACTCTATTTTGCTCCTGGGCTTTTATTTCTTTTCCTTCCTTTCCAAACCCCATCTCCCCCCTCACACTGTGTATTTAAATCTGAGTTTTGCTACTGGCCTTGCTGCTTACACCCTGAAAACTCTAAATAGCTTATCCTGCCAATTTTGTATTATCTGTGAAAACTGTAGCCCATTTCTTTTTTTTCTACCTGGCTACTTCAGGCTCCATCATTCGTTTATTTTCTTCAGGAAAAAAAAGAACCTGATATTTAAAGTCTAGCTTGGATTTGCCTCTTTCAAGAGCCTTGTAGGACCTGCTAGGCTTATAAATGAGAATCTGGATTTTTTGGGAGGGAGCTTGGACCCCAAGAGCACACTTCCCACCCCAGGACCCAGGTGACTGGGGCTGTTTCTAACACCAGGCACCACTGGACTTGCGGTGATTACTTATTATCAATATGTGGGAGTGACCCTGAATAACTGACTCTCTTTTTCTTGACAGTACCACTGGACAACACATAATCTTCATGTGCTAGGAAAATATAGCTTAGGGAACCTAGCAAGCGACCCACTCCAGTATTCTTACCTGGAGTATCCCGTGGACAGAGGAGCCTAGTGGGCTACAGTGACTCTTTGGGACCCCACAGACTATAGCCCACCAGGCTCCTCTGTCCACAGGATTCTCCAGGCAAGAATACTGGAGTGGGTTGCCGTGCCCTCTTCCAGGGGCTCTTCCTGACCCCATGGAGTGAACCTGCATTGCCTGCAGTTCCTGAATTGCAGGCAAATTCTTTACTGCTGAGCCATCAGGGAAGCCCAGGTGAAGTTGACCTGATTCAAAATGTCAATCAACCAATCATTAAATTGATTTCCTACTGTATATTTAATATGACACCAGAAGCAATGAGGTTTCACTAAAAGTTACTTGATGTGTCATTTGATATATACTTTATTTAAATTATGTGGTAGTGGAAGTTCTTTCTGGAAGAGGCTGTGCAGGAGGAACATATATCTTTAAGAGCACTGTAGACTGTAGTTCCTCTGCCTCCTGGGGCAGAAAGACATGCTGGCACCATCAGTATGTGGCCAGTAAATGAAAACTTAGGAATGAATGAAGGACAGAGGAGAGAAGGCATGGAAGGAGAAGACAGCCTAGGACAGGGTCCTCATAGACTCCAATGCTTAATAAAATAATAAGTCAGCCAGGCATCTTTATTGAAAGCAGAATTAGCTGACTTACTCCTTAGAATCCGAAAATCAATGTAATAAATGGACTCTAGAATCTACAGCTTCTGAATTAATAGGTTTCTTTTTTCCTTTCAGTTAGCTTTGAACTCAATAAAGAAGGAAGATACATTAGGACACACTGTTCTTTTGGTTATGATGTTCTGTTTTATGTATACAGTTTTTTTATCTGTTGTTGATCTTTTTTAAGAAGTGGGATTGAAAAATTATATAAAAAAAGGAGGCAGAGGACTTTTATTGACACTTTATCTGCTGAGTTGAGGTTGGGTTTTCTTAAACTAAGCAGTGGTTTTCTTGTCTGGAAAGGAATTCAGGTGAGTGTTTTTCGTTTCTGAAATCTGGAGGACACAGTCTTAAGGTAGAAACTATAGTTCATGCTTCCAAATATAGCTTCTCATGTAAATAGTCTTAACATCCGAAGGTCAGGTCTTTATTTTATTTACAAGGTAGATTTTATATGATATGCTTGATTTTTAAAAAAACAATAGCTTAAACTTTACTAAGTCTTCTATATTGTTATGAAAGAATTATAATTTGTGCCAAAGAGCTGAGTTTCTAGTCATTAGTTTATTCCCAAGTCTTATCTCTTCAGCTAAAGCATTTTATTATCTGGATTGCACTGTCTGAGGGCTCGGATTCGAGCACAGCAGGGACTGCATACCCGGGGCTGAATCAGAGATACGGAACAAAGCTTCCTCCTGGCGACTGCCAGGCTCCTGCCTCTAGCTCGATCCTGCGCCTAGTGGTGAAGATTAACAAGACCACACATGAACGTGGATTTCGTTTTCGGGGTCTGACTGTGGCAGTGGGGGTGTTACTTTTTATTAGAGCAAGTGACCTTTCCTAACATCCTCTGCAGTTCCAGTTCTGTTAGTTGTAGTCAGCCAGAGACGACTGGCTAGTTTTTATGATAGATAGGGCTTCCCTGGTGGCTCAGATGGAGAGTTCACCTACAAGGCAGGAGCCCCAGGTTTGACCCCTGGGTCAGGAAGATCCCTTGGAGAAGGGAATGGCAACCCACTCCATTATTCTTGCCTGAAGAATCCCACGGACAGAGGAGCCTGGTGGGCTATAATCCACGGGGTCGCATAGAGTTGGACATGACAGAGCAACTAAGACACACACATGATAGATTTAGTCCACGTCTTGCTTTGACTCCAGCTCTGCCCAGCTTAATTCTTGTTTGTGGAAGTTTAGTGTTCTGAAATAGAATCCAGCGAATGTCGGCTAGCTGATGTTCTCTCATATCTGTTCTTTATGTCTCCGATAAGTCTGATTGTGGATATGATCCATGCTACAACATGGTATTAGATCATAGCATGGATCATATCCACAATCAGACTTTTTTTTTCCCTTGAATATTTATTTCATTTATTTATTTGGCTGCACCAGGTCTTGGTTGTGGCATCTAGTTCCGCGACCAGGGATTGAACCTGGGCCCCTGCATTGGGCGTACAGAGTCTTAGCCACTGGACCACCAGGGAAGTCCCTCAAGTATCCTTTCTTTTTTAAAATTTAATTTAATTTATCTACTTCTTTTTGGCTCTGCCGGGCCTTCTCTAGTTGTGGCGCACAGGCTTCTCACCATAGGGGCTTCTCTTGTCGCAGAGCATGGGCTCTCGGTGCTCAGGCTTCAGTAGTGACAGCACGTAGGTTCAGCAGTTGTGGCTCCTGGGTTCTAAGCACAGGCTCAGTAGTTGTGGCGCATGGGCTTGGTTGCTCCCCAGCATGTGGGGTTTTCCTGGATCAGGGATTGAACCTGTGTCTCTTGCATTGGCAGGTGGATTCTTTACACTGAGCCCCCAAGGAAGCCCTCAAGTATTCTTCATCCTGTGGGATCAGCATGGTTCACTAGCAAGGTGGCTGTTTTTAGGCAATTGTTTCAAGTTATTGGGAATTTGGTTAAATTGCATAAACCAACAATATATCTGTGTCACTCTAGAAAATTTCACTTTAGCCCTTGGTTGAAAAAAAAAATCTCTAGAAGGTTTTGCTTAATAAAATTTCTTCTGGTAGATGTTTAGGGAGGTATATGTGTGTGTTGGTATACCTAAAGGCTGATCTACAACTTTTACATTTTCCTTTGATGTATATTCTCCTTCAATAAAACATATAAGGTATGGATTTTGCACCATAGCTTAAGAAAATAAGATAACATACTTCTGCCTGCATCAGTCTTTTCTTCACCAGCTGGGTGTACTCTCTTAAATGAACTATCATGCACTTAAACTTCAAACTTATCACCTTAGTTTTGTATTGCAGCCATTCATGCCTGTTAAATTGTCACTCCTGTGAGATCTGAGATTCCAGTGAGACCAATAACTTGTTATTGAATGTTCAGTGCCCAGAGGAGTGTTTTGCAGATAGTCGATAGTAGATATTTCCTGATTGAATTGATTGAATTATTCACTTTTAGTATCTCTTCAATTGGTGATCTGCAGAAGATAGGATACTACAAGGAGGTGTAGGTAATAGTAGCAGCCTCTTTGTACTTGGAAGCTACACCCAGGAAACAATATCACTTCAACAATTTATTCTGAACTTACACATCCAGAGAAACTTAAGGTCTAATCTAGTATCATGTTGTAGCATGGATCATATCCACAATCAGACTTATCAGAGACATAAAGAACAGACTTTTGGACACAGTATGGGAAGGAAACGGTGGGATGATTTGAGAGAGAAGCATTTGAGACATATGCATTCAGTTCAGTTCAGTTCAGTTCAGTTCAGTCACTCAGTCGTGTCCGACTCTTTGTGACCCCATGAATCGCAGCACGCCAGGCCTCCCTGTCCATCATCAACTCCCGGAGTTCACCCAGATTCACGTCCATCGAGTCAGTGATGCCATCCAGCCATCTCATCCTCTGTCATCCCCTTCTCCTCCTGCCCCCAATCCCTCCCAGTATCACAGTCTTTTCCAATGAGTCAACTCTTTGCATGAGGTGGCCAAAGTACTGGAGTTTCAGCCTCAGCATCATTCCTTCCAAAGAAATCGCAGGGCTGATCTCCTTCAGAATGGACTGGTTGGATCTCCTTGCAGTCCAAGGGACTCTCAAGAGTCTTCTCCAACACCACAGTTCAAAAGCATCAATTCTTTGGCGCTCAGCCTTCTTCACAGTCCAACTCTCACATCCATATATGACTACTGGAAAAACCATAGCCTTGACTAGACGGACCTTAGTCAGCAAAGTAATGTCTCTGCTTTTGAATATGCTGTCTAGGTTGGTCATAACTTTCCTTCCAAGGAGTAAGCGTCTTTTAATTTCATGGCTGCAGTCACCATCTGCAGTGATTTTGGAGCCCCCCAAAATAAGGTCTGACACTGTTTCCACTGTTTCTGCATCTGTTTCCCATGAAGTGATGGGACCGGATGCCATGATCTTTGTTTTCTGAATGTTGAGCTTTAAGCCAACTTTTTTACTCTCCTCTTTCACTTTCATCAAGAGGCTTTTTAGTTCCTCTTCACTTTCTGCCATAAGGATGGTGTCATCTGCATATCTGAGGTTATTGATATTTCTCCCGGCAATCTTGATTCCAGCTTGTGTTTCTTCCAGTCCAGCATTTCTCATGATGTACTCTGCATAGAAGTTAAATAAGCAGGGTGACAATAGACAGCCTTGACGTACTCCTTTTCCTATTTGGAACCAGTCTGTTGTTCCATGTCCAGTTCTAACTGTCGCTTCCTGACCTGCATACAGGTTTCTCCAGACGCAGGTGAGATGGTCTGGTATTCCCATCTCTTTCAGAATTTTCCACAGTTTATTGTGATCCACACAGTCAAAGGCTTTGGCATAGTCAGTAAAGCAGAAGTAGATGTTTTTCTGGAACTCTCTTGCTTTTTCGATGATCCAGTGGACGTTGGCAATTTGATCTCTGGTTCTTCTGCCTTTTCTAAAACCAGTTTGAACATCAGGAAGTTCATGGTTCACGTATTGCTGAAGCCTGGCTTGGAGAATTTTGAGCATTACTTTACTAGCATGTGAGATGAGTGCAATTGTGCGGTAGTTGGAGCATTCTTTGGCATTGCCTTTCTTTGCAATTGGAATGAAAGCTGACCTTTTCCAGTCCTGTGGCCACTGCTGAGTTTTCCAAAATTGCTGGCATATTGAGTGCAGCGCTTTCACAGCATCATCTTTCAGGATTTGAAATAGCTCAACTAGAATTCCATCACCTCCACTAGCTTTGTTCATAGTGATGCTTTCTAAGGCCCACTTGACTTCACATTCCAAGATGTCTGGCTCTAGATTAGTGATCACACTATCATGATTATGTTGGTCTTGAAGATCTTTTTTGTACAGTTCTTCTGTGTATTCTTACCACCTCTTCTTAATATCTTCGGCTTCTGTTAGGTCCATACCATTTCTGTCCTTTATTGAGCCCATCTTTGCATGAAATGTTCCCTTGGTATCTCTAATTTTCTTGAAGAGATCTCTAGTCTTTCCCATTCTGTTGTTTTCCTCTATTTCTTTGCATTGATCACTGAAGAGGCTTTCTTATCTCTTCTTGCTGTTCTTTGGAACTCTGCATTCAGATGCTTATATCTTTCCTTTTCTCCTTTGCTTTTTGCTTCTCTTCTTTTCACAGCTATTTGTAAGGCCTCCCCAGACAGCCATTTTGCTTTTTTGCATTTCTTTCCATGGGGATGGTCTTGATCCCTGTCTCCTGTACAGTGTCATGAACCTCATTCCATAGTTCATCAGGCACTCTATCTATCAGAGCTAGGCCCTTAAATCTATTTCTCACTTCCACTGTACAATCAAAAGGGATTTGATTTAGGTCATACCTGAATGGTCTAGTGGTTTTCCCTACTTTCTTCAATTTGAGTCTGAATTTGGTAATAAGGAGTTCATGATCTGAGCCACAGTCAGCTCCTGGTCTTGTTTTTGTTGACTGTATAGAGCTTCTTCATCTTTGGCTGCAAAGAATATAATGTCTGATTTTGGTGTTGACCATCTGGTGATGTCCATGTGTAGATAGCCAGTGAGAATTTGCTGACTGATGCAGGGAGCTTAAACCCAGTGTTCTGTGACAACCTAGAGGGGTGGGATGCGAGTGGGAGGTGGAAGGGAGGTTCAAGAGGGAGGGAACCTACATATATATATACCTGTGGCTGATTTATGACAGAAACCAACACAACATTGTAATTATCCTCCAATTAAATAAAAAACAATTGGACTCTCAGGGTTGGAAGGGTCCTGAAATGGCACCTGTTTAAACCTTCCATCCAGTGCTCGAGTTCCTTCTGTGGCAGTGGTGTCCACCTTGGCCATCAATTTGAATGACTTGAGCTTCAAAAGCCCTGTAGTAAAAAAAACAAACCCGTTTTCATGCTTCATCTCACTCCAGCTTTATAAACATCTCTGTGGGTGGGACCTGGGCCTCCATCCTGGAAAAAACTCCTTGGGTGGTTGCAGTGTGCATTCTGGGTTCAGAACCAGGGTTCTAGAAACTCAGTATCTTCCCCATCTGATCGAACTCCTCTGGTGATGAGCGCCTCACTATCCAACTTAATCTTGTGTTTATTCCATTTACCCCAATAGTGACTTAATTATGAATGTTTAAATTATATACTATTTAAATTACATAACATAAATCAAGCGTCCCAATTTAATACTCAGCTGTTGATAAACAACACTGAAGAGAGAGTGAGATTTAAATTCAAGTTATCCTCTTTGAAGAGGTACTGCTGCACTTTTGAATGACTTCCAAAAGGCTGATCATAAAGAACCACTTTACTCATTTTCAAATTCTGTTTTAGCGGTAATCAAGTTACTTGGTGTGACTCAGATGAACAGTCTACTCTTAGAGTATTAGGATCATTTCACTTTCTTGTACCTGGAAAAACAGAGAAGAAACGGGCAGATTGCTTTTGTATTCACCTGCCTGCACCCGTTAAGGAGACCCTTTTGGAAATGTGCTGGTTTCTTAGGACTGCAACGTACCATCTAGGAAACTTGAGGTATACCGGAAGGGGAGCTTTTGTACAGCTCTTTGACTTGAGAGGAGAATTTTTAGAGAAAGCTGTATGTGACCACACTGAGACTGCTTATCTATATGTCAACTCACTTGAATACTTTTGCATTCCCTTTGAACCTTTAAAAGAATCTAGGTGCTAAAAGTCAGTATGTAACATCATTACTAAGTACTTATATAGCTTTGGAGTCAGACAAACCTGGATTTGAGCCTTATCTCCATGTCTCCTCATTGTTATTCTTATTCCATCGCTAAGTCATGTCTGATGCTTTGCCATGGACAGCAGCAAGTCAGAATTCCCTGTCCTTCACTCTCTCCTGGAGTTTGCTCCAACTCATGTTCATTGAGTTGGCAATACCATCCAACCATCTCATCCTCTGTCACCCTCTTCTCCTTTTGCCTTCAATCTGCCCCAGCATCAGGGTCTTTTCCAATGAGTCAGGTCTTCGCATCAGGTGGTCAAAGTATTGGAGCTTCAGCATCAGTCTTTCCAATGAATGTTCAAGGTTGATTTCCTTTAGGATTGGTTTGATCTCCTTGCAGTCCAAGGGACTCTGAAGAGTCTTCTCCAACACCACAGTTCAGAAGTATCCTAGGGCAAAAATTATCATTGTATCTCAGTCTCATATCTCTGTTTGTAAAGTAGAGATAATGACACATATCTTATAGGGGTGTGGTGAGGACTGATAGTAATAATGCATATAAAGTCTCACCTTAGCCCCTGGGTTTTAGGGGCTATTAACTTAAAATAGTTAAGTAGTTTGCACTGAAACCGGGGTTTTCAAGGATGAATAAAAGTTTGTTGGAAAAGAGGAGAGTTAAGGCCATTTTAAGGAGAGAGAGAAAAGAGAAAACCCTCCAACACACCAGCCTGTGGATCACCTGGCAGAACTATTTGTAAGAAGACACGGTGTGGGGAGTGCTCTGGACGCAGTGAACCCTGTGGAGCTGGTGATCAGGTTTAAGGACAGGCAAGAGCTGCAGTCCATGGGGTTGCAAAGAGTCGGACACAACTGAACGACTGAACTGAACTGAACTGAAGATGGGTCCATGGTGAGTGTTTTATATCTGGTTATGAGTTTTGATTTTATAAAGTTTTGAGTCAGTGAGACCCACTTGTGTTTTAGGAATGTACCTGGAATATAGAAATCCAGGTGGCCAGTTGTTGCAAGTTTATGTCCAGTAACTCAATGACATAGGAATAGAGTAATTATAGCAGGAGTTAAGAGATTTGAATGAGTTTTCTGGCTGGTTTTGCTTTTTGTATGAGGGAAGAGTTTTGAACATAAAAGACAGGGTTAAGGTGTGTGTGTGTGTGTGTGTGTGTGTGTGTGTGTGTGTGTGTGTGTGTGTGTGTGTATGATTTCCCCAGGGCCTAAAGGTCATTAGAGGCAGGGACCCACTTCTAACACTTGTTTGGTACCCACAGTGCATCAAACCATACTCAATAAATACTTAACTACATTTGAGTAAAAAACATAAAATTATAAGATCTGGGGTATTTGTATATGTATACTTTATTATTTTGATAAATCTATGGGATATTACAAGAATAATCCTGGATGCATAGTGGAAAATTCACTCTTCACCACCTTTGGTTAAATAAAATAATCCAGGTATCTGATAACATAGCGATCTCATTAAAATTAATCTTTGTATTTAATAATGTGTTCTCTCTTCTGATTATTACCATTTCCTTTAAAATTGTCTATAATCCTTTTAATTTTGGGTGTGTCAATAGAATTGTTCTTCCCATTTTGCAGTTGAAGAATTCTGCTAGGGCAGTTTGAGACAGACCAAATCCTGAACTTGGAATTCTCAGTGGTAATTCTGTAGCTCAAAGCTTCAGTCATAAATCCTGAGACCGGGAAACAACAAGCATTGACGCTATTAGAAAGGCTTTCATGTTCCAAGAAGTGTATTACTTTATACACAAAATAGTCAATGCATTATCTAAATATTATTACATGGGAATTTTTTATTTTCCTGGGTGACTTCCCCCCCCCCCTTTTTGAGGCTATCTAATGCTGTTGGATTGTAAACGTAGGTTCACGTGGGTGCATTCGGGGACACACACCAGTTGAGGAGGTCCTGAGCGAGGTTCTCACACACGCAGACTGTAGGGTGGCAACGCTTAACCTCGAACAGGTAAAGAGCCACTTCCGACTCCCATGGAGTCGGGAGAGAGTGTGACCTTATGATTCCCATTCGTAAGGTCTGCAGGAAGACCCTGTATCACCAGGACTCAGCACTACTCACCGATCAATTCTGCAGCCAGGGGAAGACACCGAGGAGGACAGCTGACCCGTCAGATGGCGGTTCGCGTGAGACACGGCACCTGCCTCCCCGTCAGCGCGTCTCAGGCCCTGTACCTCTGACGACGGAAGAAAGCAGGATGCTCCTGGGCGGTTTCCGGTCTGGCTTCCGCTGACGGGAGGGCGGGCAGCCGCTGCGTGCTGGGCTCCTTTCTCTGTGCTGCGGCACTGTGGTGGCCACCGCAGGGGCCTTCCAGGGAAAGACAGTGACAGAAGAAGACCGACGTGGCCGGAGCCTCCGTGAGGCTGAAAAACCACATTCTACTGACCCTGAGCTCCAGGGTCTGGCTGGGTGACCCGGATGTGTGACACGTGGGCCAGTGGTCCCAGGACTTAGGTCACAGAGACACGCGTGGTCGTTCCGTCAGCGAGGTGACTGATGAGTTGACCAGTCTGTTGACTGGGAGCTCACGGTACATCCTGATAAACTCTCTCGGGGACAAATCCTCTGAAATGGCGTCATGTCTGTGGTGATGACTGGATTCTCGTAAAGAAAAGCCTTCTCCTTATTGACTCTTCCTCCTATTCATTTAGGGGTCTTCCTCGGTGCCTCGGTAGTGAAGAATACGCCTGCAATACAGGAGTTGCAGGTTCATTCCCTGGGTGGGAAGATCCCCTGGAGGAGGGCGTGGCAACCCACTCCAGTATTCTTGCCTGGAGAATCTCACAGACACAGGAGCCTGGAGGGCTACAAACTATGGGTTCACAAAGAGTGGGACATGACTGAAGTGACTTGTCATGCACGCATACCGATTCATTTAGGTCCAGAGGATCCAATTATACCTTAGTTTTTTATGTTACCGAGTCAAAGGATGAGGCAGGTCTAGTTACTTCTTACATAGTTCTCTTGTTGGGACAAAGGCCCTGAAAGATGGCATCTGTGGGCCTTTAATATCAACATTAAACAGCAGGTAAATTGTATTTTCTTTACATGTAAGGAAATAATGACTTCTGTAGAGTAACTCTGAAATGCAGCCATTGCATTATTGTCAGGACTGATACATCTCTTAAACTGTTATCAATTCTGTCATGTACTTTATGTTTTAAGATGCTCCTAGATAGTTCTTGTCCCACAGAAACTGTGAGATGGTAAATATTTGCTGCTGTTTCAAGTTGATGTTGTGGGGTGATTTATTATGCAACAATAGAAGATAGCAATACATGGGAATTCTGTATTTTCCTGGATGGTGTTTTTCTTTCCCTTTGAGGCCATCTAATGCTATTGGATTACTTCCTTACTTTGTGTTTTTCCTTCAACTCTAGAATTCTTCTTGCTTATGATAGTGAGTTTTAAAACTAACAATTGTAAGGTGGTACTTTTCATAGTGATTGTCACACAATAGTGCGTAAGGAAATTGTAGTCACATCTAGTAGTTCTAAGCAAATTTGGTATAAAGGTCTGTACTAAAAAATGATATACTGTGCTTGTGCGGAAGAGAATTTTTGTAACCTATTTTCCAACAAATGTGTATTTTTCCTCTTTAAGATATTACCTGTTTGAGATTATTTTATGTTTTAAATCACATTGTGAAGTTCGGAGAAAGAACAAGCTTGGACATTTTTTATGAAGAGTTTATTGTAGGGAGGAAGACAGAATATAGAAGTAACTGCTGGCTTCTTGGCAGGGAGGGGTATTTTCAGTGTTTTAATCAGTGCTGTACTGCCCAGGCAAAATGTGGGCAGAGTTTATAAAAGGCAGAATCCTGCAGTGGAGGGCACACATGTGAGGCTTGTGTGACTGGCACCACCCATGAGCCAGAATGCTCACCAAATCCACACGTGGATCACAGATTCCATCACGTCCCTAATGACATGACTCATCACTTTCATGTGATAGTATGTCGTTGATACTTAGACTATTAATCAAGGAGCACATGATATTTATAAATCTAATTATTTTCAGAAATATGATAATCCAGAACACCAGTATGACATGGATTAATATCTAGTACCTTTATGTTTTTTAATCACTCATATTTTACTCTTGAAAGTTGTACAGTCTTTCAGAAATGGGCCTGTTAACTGGGGATCCTGGTGTTTCCTAGGGTTCCAGGGGAGGGAAGGTTAAGATGAGTCAGCTCTTACCAGAGACTGTGAAGACCCATAAGCCAACAGGATGCTATACTTCTGCATCACATCTTCCTAATATCTGTTTCAAAATCTTTGTTCTGTTGAATGAGAAGAAACGTTCTCAATGAAAGCTGATTCATTACCTATTTGTGCCCATTTCTCCCCACCTCCCCATCAGCAAATTATCTCTCTTTCTCTCTATGCTCTAAATTCTCTATCTTGGCTAACTTTGTGCCAGTGCAGAAATGATTAGTAAGAATATCATTTAGATCAAACAATAATTCATTTTGGAAACATGACTGTCTTATAGCAACAAAGCAAAGGCAGAGAGATAAATGAATACATATTGCATTCACATATAAAATTTTGTATGTTTACATACACAAATGTAGATATAGACGTTATATGTGTGTGTGTGTGTGTGTGTGTGCATGTGTGTGCATGCACGCGTGCATGCTTAATCAATCAGTGGTGTCTGACTCTTTGTGACCCCATGGACTGTAGCCCAGTAGGCTCCTCTCTCCATGGGATTCTCCAGGCAAGAATACTGGAGTGGGTTGCCATTTCTTTCTCCAGTTATATATGTATACTTATGTTTACTTACTCATATGTAACAATGCATATGTATAACAACTGGGAAGCAGAGACTGGGGTTCAGGCATAAGGACCTGACCAAGGTGAGTGAGTAGATGAGAGACAAAAACAAAGACTCAAAGATGCCTCCAAGGGTTCTAATTAAAAGACCTACTTTAACCTCATGCTGCTGCTGCTGCTAAGTTGCTTCAGTCGTGTCTGACTCTGTGCGACCCCACAGACGGCAGCCCACCAGGCTCCACCATCCCTGGGATTCTCCAGGCAAGAACACTGGAGTGGGTTGCCATAGAGATATATAATTACAAAACTTTGATTTTTATTGATAGAACCCAGAGGTGTGGTGATGGCAGGAATTACTATCCTGTGAATGAGAAAATAGAGACTTGAAGAATTTTAATTGACTTGCTTAAAGTCTTATAGTCAATAAGGAACAAAACTGAAAGTTGAACTGGGGGTTCTGTCTTCAGATCTGCTTAGAACTTTCCATTCCCAGAGATTCCTCAGTCCAGTCCTTGGATGGTTCTCTGGGTTTCTGTAAGGTGATAAAATGTATGCTTATGTGTAGTCTGAATTTCCTCACCAGGGGACTCAGACTTGGAGATTTGCAAAGGGGTCACGTCTCAAAAGAACTTAAGAACTTGGTTTCTCCTTGGTTACTGTCTGGCCCATGTGACTGAAAGGATGATGAAGTAGGAGGGGCAGCCCTGCCTAGTAACTGGATTGTGGAAAAGCCCTCTCCCAGAAGGGAGGTGCCTCATGGTGAGAAGACTCCTGCATGTGGGATCAACCTGGAGCCTGTTATACAGAATATGGAGTAAGTCAGGAAGAGGAAAATGAATACTGTATACTAACATGAAATCTAGAAAGATGGTATTGAGGAATCTATTTGCAGGGCAGGAATAGAAGCACAGACACAGAGAAAAGACTGTGGACACAGCGGGGGAAGGAGAGGGCGGGGCGAGTGGAGAGAGTAGCGTGGAAACGTGTGCATCACCATGCGTGAAGTAGACAGCCAGTGGGAATCTGCTATATGACACGGAGTAACCCAGCATTCTGGGGCAACCCAGAGGCATGCGAGGGAGGGGCAGTATGTATACCTACGGCTGATTCATGTTGATGCATGGCAGAAGCGAACGCAATACTGTAAAGCATTTATCTTCCAATTAAAAAGGGAGAGAAAAAAGCAAGACTGTGGAATTCAGTGGATTTTTAAAGGGAATTTTTTACCTGGGAAGGAGCTGGCTCTGGATCCCAGTTGGGGAAACAGGTTGGACTCAAGAGCTTAGGTCTCATAGATTTCGTGACTCTGTGAAGGGGTTAGAGCTCACCCGTATATGTGTGGGGTTTCTGGTCCCTCTGGCCTTCCTCCCACAGACAGTAGGTTCTTCACTCTGCTGTCGGCTGATGACCAACCGCAGAGGAACTGGGAGACTATGGTTTCTAACCACCATCAGCGGGGTGCTGTGGACAGTTCCAGTGAGGGTGGTGTGGGTGCCTTTTGGTGAAAACAAGCTTAAATTTTGTTATCAAGAGCCATTCTCTGCCATTTTATAATCTAACCTCCAATAGGTCTGTTGAAAAGGGGATGACAGAGGATGAGATGGCTGGATGGCATCACCGACTCAAAGGACGTGAGTCTGAGTGAACTCCAGGAGTTGGTGATGGACAGGGAGGCCTGGCATGCTGCGATTCATGGGGTCGCCAACAGTCGGACATGACTGAGCGACTGAACTGAACTGAACTGATACTCTGTGAGTGGAATACTTGTTAGTATCTACTTAATACTAGTTAAGTGGAAGTGGCTTTATATGAAAATGTCTATGGAGAAGTTCTCTAAATGCCACAGTTCTTTCCCCCTCACCCTCAGCAGTAGTAAACAGGAAACATTCTTTAGCAGAAAACAGGGAAGAACTAAAGTAGTGAGGCTGGAGTCTGAGACTGCGTGGACGAACATAGCCTGCAGACGAAGACCTTGGTAGGAGTTACTGTGGACACGCTAGCGACTTTCTGAAGTTGAACTGTGTCCGCTGTGAGGTTTTGGCTTTTATAAAAACTTGGAGACCATCAGAACAAATTGACATGAAAGTCGTGTCAGAGTAAAGCATTGCTGATGGCTCACAACCTCAAGCGTGGCCCCCGAAGCGTTTTGCAACACAACAGTTCTTGATCCTTTGAGTGTTTACCGAGGAGATCAATGTTGGCGTATCCGTATGAATGTGCACACTTGTGCTGTTGGCAACTGGTTTAAAAAGCTTAGAGCAAAGTCCTGTGGCACTCACAGCATCTTCTCTCTAGTAAAAAGGTACCAATAACAATTACCTTCAGACTCACCGCCATGAACCAGGGTATCCAAATGATCTTCAATGGTTTGGCTCATCCTCTTTCTCAGGTAGAGACCAGAAAGTTGAAAGTGTGTTTTGAGGCTAAGATATTTTTCAAGTGCAGTTAAATCACAGTTAAGACTTTTCTTCCAGACAAGATCGTATGAAAAATTCAAATGTCTCCCTGTTTAATGTTAAATATGAGGGTAAAGAATCTTGGCTATAAATTGGCAGGGATGGATAGAGGGAAACTCATTCAAGCTACTCAAAATGGCAATAAGACAAAGGGCTTCCCACAGCTGTCATAAAACAGTTGATAGAGACATCATTTTTAAAAAATAAAATGTTATTTATTTTCTTCAGTTCGAGGAAATGCCTTTTGTTTTTCCTTTCAGAATAACAATAAACATTCATCTTTATGGCAGTTTCATGCCCTGGGAAAAGGAGTCTTTTGTCACAGAATTTACTTGAAGTCTCTATGAGCACAGAGTGTTCTAATCCAGCTTGTACAGAACGTACATTTTTATAGTTCTTTACAGTTCACAAAGCTCTTTGAACATTTATTATCTCACTGAATAGGCTGGAGTCCTATTTCTGATTTCCCAGCTGATCTACCATGTGAAAAGCAGAAACTGCGAAACCTCTCCCAGATTCACTTTTTTTTTTTTTTTAAATGAGGAAATTAGTGCCATCCTAAATGACTGGGCTTTTTTTTCAAATAGATTAATAAGAGTGTGTTTTCTCTATAAATAAGCTAGCAACCACAATACCTGAAGATCACAATCAACTGATCTAAATGTTAAGTTGAATTAACTATTTAATTTGAGTTTTGGAGTGCATTAATTTTATAAATTAATGATTAGAAGAGCTTGGTGCAGAATTATACATCAGTATTACTGGTATTTCAATGTTTTTCTTTCATGTGTATACATCTCTTAAAATAATCAAGTTTTATTGTATTTCATGTGATAACTCACTCTTTAGTAGAATCAAAAGCTTATGCCTAAATGGTTTCAATTTGGTTCAGTCACTCAGTTGTGTCTGACTCTTTGCAATCCCATGAACTGCAGCACGCCAGGCCTCCCTGTCCATCACCAACTCCCGGAGTTCACCCAAACCCATGTCCATCGGGTCGGTGATGCCATCCAGCCATCTCATCCTCTGTCATACCCTTTTCCTCCTTCCCTCAATCTTTCCCAGCATCAGGGTCTTTTCCAATGAGTCAGCTCTTCGCATCAGGTGGCCAAAGTATTGGAGTTTCAGCTTCAACATCCGTCCTTCCAATGAACACCCAGGACTGATCTCCTTTAGGATGGATTGGTTGGATCTCCTTGCAGTCCAAGGGACTCTCAAGAGTCTTCTCCAACACCACAGTGCAAAAGCATCAATTCTTTGGCGCTCAACTTTCTTTATAGTCCAACTCTCACATCCATACATGACCACTGGAAAAACCATAGCCTTGACTAGATGGAACTTTGTTGGCAAAGTAATGTCTCTGCTTTTGAATATGCTGTCTAGGTTGGTCATAACTTTCCTTCCAAGGAGTAAGCGTCTTTTAGTTTCATGGCTGCAGTCACCATCTGCAGTGATTTGGGAGCCCCCAAAAATGAAATCTGACACTGTTTCTGCTGTTTCTTCATCTATTTGCCATGAAATGATGGGATCAGATGCCGTGATCTTAGTTTTCTGAATGTTGAGCTTTAAGCCAACTTTTTCACTCTCCTCTTTCACGTTCATCAAGAGGCTCTTTAGTTCTTCTTCACTTTCTGCCATAAGGGTGGTGTCATCTGCATATCTGAGGCTATTGGTATTTCTCCTGGCAATCTTGATTCCAGCTTGTGCTTCCTCCAGCCCAGCATTTCTCATGACGTACTCTGCATAGAAGTTAAATAAGCAGGGTGACAACATACAGCCTCGACGTACTCCTTTTCCTATTTGGAACCAGTCTGTGGTTCCATGTCCAGCTCTAACTGTTGCTTCCTGAGCTGCATAGGCTTTAATTATTTTTTTCCCACGGAAGGTAAATCTTTTTCCTTTTCAGTACCTCAAAAAGTAATCTTTTCCATTTGGATTTAGTTAGCATGTCTTTTTTATTCTTCATAATATGACTAAAGATAACTCAGTATTGTTTTAGTCAGGTTTTAAAATTTTTATGCTGCAATATGGTTATTTAAAGCTTGAATTCTTTTTCCTGTACTTGTATGGACTTCATAAATAAGTGTCAAAATGAAATCCTTCTTATTTGTTTTGGCAGTAAATGAAATAGTGGTATGGGTAGTGTTGGGGATGGGGAAATCTCCCCACCCACTCCTCTTGAGTTCTTATGCCTGAAATGGATGCAAGACAGATTAACAGAGGGAAAAGAAACAAGTTTAGGACCAAAAGGAAGCTAATGCAAGCAATTTTTATATTTTTTAGACAAAGAAACAATAAATTTGAGAGGAACTGACAGGACAAAGAAACTTAGGTTGGGTGCTTAATTATTAAGGAGTTTAGGCAAAGTTTGGGTAGTAATTTAATAAAGAAGTAGCAAGTTTTATTTACAGGCTTCTCAGGCCTGGAACTCTCTTTCTCCTTCTACCTTCACGTGCAGGGAGTGGTCCCTTCCCATGGGAGATTTATTTCCTGCTTTCAGAGAGACAAAGGAGGGTCAAAGTTTACCTCTTGAATTGGCTGTTTCTTAAGTAACCTTAATTCAAAATAATCAATATTCTATTGAAGCATATCTTGGAGTGGCCTCCCCTGGGCCCCCTTCCCCACAAACTCATAATTTGGCAGGGAAGAAAGATAAAAGTATATTTATTGACCATACAAGTACTAAATTAAGAAAGTAGTATTGTACATAGCTGTAGATCCTTTGATTTTGTCTGGAGGCGAGATTAAGTGCCCCCATAGCAGTCTGATCATACTATCATCCTGTTGATAATGTTTTATTCTAATGAGTAAAGTTTCCATTTCATCTGCTGAATATTTAACCACTTTGGGCAGAATCACTCATTTATGTCACTATCTCTAGTCCTTTACCTTGCTTTATGCTCATTAAATATTTATTGAGTTCATTTTGGTGGGCAGAAGAGCCCAGAAAGGAGATAGCACTTAGCGAATGAGATCACATGCAACGTGGGCCTTGAAGAGAGATGAGGCTGAGAAAGGACAGAGTAGAGGTGAGAAGGGGAGTTCCAGCCCAGCAAAAACCAGGAAGGAACAAGAGTTTGTGCAGTGTTTGGAAGATGGCAACAGAGTGTGAAGGCCTGGCTGGAAGTGCAGACGGAATGGTAAACCCAGGCCATGATTTGAAGGGCCTTGACTCCCATGGTAGTAAATTTAGAATCTTCTTGAGAACACTCAGATCCCATTGGTTTATGGGAATAATGAGGAAGCTGCCCAGAACCAATGACACTAGAAGGCCATGACGGCAGTCTAAGGAAGAGAAGATGGCGTCTTGAGCTAAGATGGCGGCCTTGAGAGTGGAGCGGAGGATGTGAATTCAAGAGACAAGCCTGTGGAGCCTTGGTTCCTGACGCCATGATACTGCTGTAAAGCCCTGGATTGGACTGCTACTTAAGAAATTAAAAAAATTCTGTCCTGGTTGAGCTAATGCTTCTCTCGGGCCATAGATAACTACGGGACGACAGCTGGGCATTTGAAGCGCTGTTGATGAGGATGTTTACGTTTTACTGTGAGACTGCTCTGACTTGACTGTCTTGAAATGAGGTGCTCTGAAAAGAGCGTATCAGTTAACACTGCACTATTTTACAGTTCACTCCTTAAATTTATTATCAAGACACTGAGATATTATTTGTTCCGGAATTTTGATGTGGAGGTCTTAACCCACCGCCTCCTTGTCTCCATTATAAATTCTGTGAATCAGAAAGTGATATCATCTGACTAGGAGATGTTGTAGAATTACCTTCAAACGAGGCAGCCATCTGCTGTCTTCTCTGCTTTGTAGTTTCTGCCCTGGGTGCGGAGACCCTACGTCCTGGCGTTCATGGCCTGTATTCTGCATCACTTATTCCACAGATAGGCTCTGCGCACCCTCAGAATGAGTGTATCTGCTGCTGATGCAGTTGTGTGTG
The DNA here is from genome assembly GCF_001704415.2 of Capra hircus. Lineage (NCBI taxonomy): Eukaryota > Metazoa > Chordata > Mammalia > Artiodactyla > Bovidae > Capra > Capra hircus. The sequence goes on from NC_030819.1 coordinate 7,567,546, forward strand.
TGTGTGGGTATTTTGCAACATTTAGGTTGAATGTACAGTGGTAACTGGCTTGGCTAAGGCAGGAGAACGTGAAGAATAGTGTTTCAAAGGAGAGCAAAGTCCACCTAAGGCAACTTGAGACAGGTGTGAATGATTAGCTAGGGGGAGTGGTCATTTTCCTCCCTGACATTGACTTCCAAAGATGATTGCCCTCTTATCTGCAATTTTTCTCAACTTACCATGGAGATACTACCTATGATTTACATAAACTTGAAGTGAGAACTTTTATTTTCATCTTGCATTACCTCTTGAGGTTTTAAGTTGATTAAATAACCAGCACTGTGTGGAATACCATTTTATCTTAAAATAATGTACCTAATTTTAAAGGATGAAGAAAAGCTCCATCGTTCCTTTTTAGCCTGTTCCATCTCGTTCATGACATTCAACATTTTCAATCAAGATATTTCCATCTAGGCTAAAATGCTTGGGCTTATTTGCCCCCAGAGAAGTGCAAGTCGTGTACATTTTGGGGCAAGTAGTTTAATTATTTTAATAGGTTAGTTTTCAAAACTGGAGGATTTCCTAATAAAGTCTTCTTATAATTGTATCCACATGTGGTTCATGAATTTGAAATCAAGAATATGATGTGCCATGGTTTTAAAAATCACCATAGACTGACAAAAGACATAATCTGGATCCACCTTCAAAGCAGGTTTCTATACCCAGGGCACGTTGGGTGTATGTTAAGATACTGCTTTTTGTGGTATTAATTATTGCCAAGTAAAAGCAAAGTTAGAATGGCTGAAGGTGAAAATGGATAATCAATTCATTCTTCAAAGGTTTTATAGTGGTTTCTAATCTTTATAGCTTTTCAGCTTTGTTTTAAAATCATCCTCATACTTTGGGTTGAAATAACATTTTTATTGAAAATCCAGTCTACTCACTCTATGTATATTCTGTATGCTATAACATTTTCTTTCATTGTATTTTAGGTACCAGAAAAAGTTGTAAATGTGGAAAAGTAAATCTTTCTCCCTGAGGATTGCTTGTTTTTTAACATAAAGTTAAAATTTTGTTAATTTCTTCTCTAAACCAGTATAGTAGTTTCCCAATGGAATTCTATTTAGAATTTCACAAAGTTAACACATAAAGGATGTGAGTATTTTTTTAACTTTATCTAATTCAAAAGTTTATTGTACAAGGAGAATTTTGCTGAGATATGAAGGGCTAAAAATGAAACTTTATTTGGAACAGCAGCTTGTACCTTTGCTTAAACCATTGTACATTTTCAGATGCACTAACTTCAAAATTCCTTGTATCCATTTTTCTTTAGGGAATTTGAGTGATAGAAGAGCTGCCTTTTAGTTAGTATTAGGCGAAAAGAGAAAACTAGCAAGCTGTATAGAATGCAGGAGTCCATGCTATTTGGATTAAATCATCAAAATGTGGAAAGACCTTTATATCTTAAAAGTGATGAGAATATGGAGAGGAATATTAAGGTGCAATAATAGTGGTTTTTTTTTTTTGCTCTTCTGCTGTATGTGAAAGCATGTTTTTGTATTATGCCTGGCATTTATTAGGTGGTTATAAATTTTATCTGAATTGATGAATGAAAATTTTTCCAGGGTTTAACTGGTATTCATTGTAGAATTGTATCTCAGATAAGCATTTACAACATTTGAAAAAGGAAAATTTGTCACCTGAGTCCTTCTTTTCCATGCCTTCATTGTGGAGCTCTAATTTATGTTAAGAAATGTATTTTTGTGGTGATGAAAGGAACGGATTTGTATCATGGAGGTAAAAACAGACATGAACCAAACATACCTCTCATGCTTTCAAGTAAAGAACACACATGAGCAAGCATGCACACACACAGATACCATGTTAACATGTAAATGCTCAAGGCATAAGCTGCACTAGGCTCTGACAACTCATGTGCTCTCTTGACTGCACCCCTGGAGCTTCTGATAGCATCAGACAATCAGGCCTCCTAACAAAACAGTATATGGTTAAAAGCCTGTCTGTAAGGAAATCCCATATATTCACTAGGATACCAACTTGATATTAGAAAATCCTTCTAGTTTTGGTGATGTCAGTGTCTACTGAGTATCAAAAAATGAATTTAAAACAAATCTCCATGAAGACCATAGACAATCATGATGGGAGGAATTCTTTGTTTCATATAATTGATGTATTACTGAACATGTATCAGTTGGATGTATTTTTGTTATTGATTCATATTTCAACTGTTTTTTAGAAAATCACTATTTAGAAGGAACCAAATGTTTTAAAAATTAAATGATCATTTTTCAAAGGCAAACAACTCTTATTGTATGAAGTTCAAGTTTTGCCCATTAGAAATAGGATTTTCCTGATGTGAGGTCTTCTATCAAAATGGAAATAATAGCGTTGCAGTTGGTGAAAATCTTTCCATTCTAATGTCCCTGCTTATACAATACTTTGGCTTGTAATCACTGAACTATTTATTTATGCCTGAAGATATGTACATCTAGCTCTAGAGAATAGTAAGTCAAATCTTGAGGGCTTATGCCTGATTCTGTCTGAACTTGACTAGTTGGAGACATTTATAAGGTGGGTACAATGAGTGAGCCCCATTTTTAATACCTTCTCTGCCACCTCCTTCTCCCACCATCACCCCTCCTTCTGACCACTTGTTAGTGTAGACACAACAAGAACACTATCTCCAAGTGACATCCATTGAATACATATTACGTTCATCTGAGGCACTGTTCTAAGCACTTTTTCTGCACTTAGTCACTTAAACATCATAATATCCCTATTAATACCCCTAATTTACAGATTGTGGAATAAGGCACAGAAAAGCAGTTTTCTGAGTTCCCCAGCTAATGACAGATGGGTTCAGGATTCAGTTTTAAGCAGTGTGTAGAGCAGGCTGTTTTAACTGCTACCTTGAGTTGCCTTCTTTAAAGGGAGGATAAACATTCCAGAATTCAACAGTGTACTCTTTTCTTTCTGGACCTTGACTTTGCTATCAGTGGCCTTCTCTGTATCATGTTGGCAGCTCCCTCATGCAGGCGATGGCCCTCTCGGCAACCTCTACACCCCCCACTTCAGAAAGGGCAGGGAGTGTGTGTGCAGGTGCCTTTCCACCCTTTGTGGAGGAGGTCTTCCAAGTACGCTGTGAACGACATGTCCACAGACACGACGCACATGGTGTGCTGTGGGCTGGAGGCCTTCATGGTGTGTGAGGAATCGACCCCGATGGAGGGCCGGGACACATTTAAAAATCTTTCTAGTGAGGTATAGTCGATTTACAAAATTGTGTTCATTTCAGGTGTACAGCAAAGTGACTCAGTTATGCACATATATCCACTCCTTTTAAGATTCTTTTCCATGTAGGTCATTACAGAGTATTGAGTAGAGTTTTCCATGCCATGTACTAGTTCCTTATTAGTTTTCTATTTTAAGGACACTTCTTTTTAAGAAAACATTATAATGAAAGTAGTCTATGTTGAAAAATATCCAAGCTTGTTAAAATGAAACAGCTCAGGTTTTATGATGTCAAAATGAATGTTGATTCTTGCTTTTTTTTGTCTTTCTTTTCTTTTCTTTTTTTACCATTTCAGAGGTAGTACCTTTTAACAATTTGAAATGAAACTTTCCAGATATTTAATAAGTACCCATAGAAATGAATCTACTTCTTTTTATGTATAGTTTATAATGAACATATACATATTTGCATTTTATAGAATAAAATTATAGTTTACATACATATTGTTCTGACTTTTTCTTTTTTTACTTAATAAATTCTTTCAATTTCAGAAATCCAAGTCAGCATATTGAGAATTGGCTTATCTTAAAAAATATTTGCTGAATGTCCCATTATATGGATCTATTTAGCACAAATAAAATGAATAGCATTAGTAAAATTATTTGTGTAACTAATGGAAATTGAGTTCTGTCCCAGCTGTGTGATTCAGTGAATCAGTTGACAGGGGGACATGGGTCATGAGGGTGAAGTGACCTGATCTTGCCTTCCTTTGTTGAGTATAGTGTGTTTCTTGCCTCTTGGATATTTATCCATCTAGCAGATTTACAAGGTTTCTCAATAATAATGACAGATTTTATGTGACACACAGCCCTGTGGAAGCTTAAGGAACTCTCCGTGTTTGACTGACTCATTAAGGCTCAGTGTCCTTTTGTCAGGCAAGACATAGGTATTAGCTTTCTGAATATTGTGTTTTTAAAGATCAGGCAAATATGAGGGTTTCAAACCTAAAGTTCTAGGTTTCTATCCAACTGCTTCTGTTATTCTTGTCCTGGAAGGAACTCCATTTCACTGAAAGCTGCAGGGTTGGGTCTAAAAAGGCTCCACTTGTAGTAAGGAGCAGAGTTGTATTAAGGAAGAGGTGTATTTCTGAGTCTGGTTTTACCTTCACCTGAGATGGAGGAGGTGTTTCAGTGGCTTCCCAGGAGGACTCCTTCAGAGTCTTCTTCCTCTGTTGAAATATTATTACTTTCTTCTCCCATTCTCTACTTAAAAATCTATTATGACCTCACTTCAGGCAGTAAGACTGTTTTGTGAAAAGTTCCAAAAATAGTTATCCTGAGCAAGTGATTTCTAACTGGCAATAAAGTTGATGTCCATGAGGGATGGGAACACTGCGCTAACTCAGCTGTTGCCTGTTCTCTCTGCAAAGTGGAATGAAATGGAATGAAAATCTTATGACTAAATTAGTCTTAGGACAATTTATTATTGTATTTGTTGAATTAGTATGAGAATTTTCTGTAATTTTTATAAAAATTAATTATAATGAAGAGTTATAAATATATTCACATCCATTTTATTTGAAATGTACTGCATAAGAATTTCAGATGCTGAAGGTGTAAATTACAATAGAGAATATACTGTCAATAAATAATTTTGTGACATTAGAGAGTAGAACTACTTAAAATTCTATTCCTTCTATATCACATGCAGGTTTGTCTAAATTTGGGAGGATGTGGAAATTGTGTTAATTCAGGTCCTAGGATTTCACACATTCACACTTTCTGTCTAACACAAGAGGGGCTCTTTAAATTTGCTTTAAGCAGATATTCCCACTGTATCAAAATTCTCAGTTTCAGCCAGTGGTGTATACAGTTGACCCTAGAACAACATGGGCTTGAACTGTGCAGGTCACTAACAGTTGGATTTTTTTCAACAGTAAATACTGAAGTAGGGCAGGTTCTGTGGTTGGTTGATTCTTAGGTTGGAGGTTCACTACTGGGAGTGATCCTGATATTTAGCTGGTTTTTGAGGCCATAGAAGTTGACAAGTCTACCAGGGAAAACACTTTAGAAGAGACGAAAAGGAATCTTAAGTAACACATTTATATATAAGTAACACATTTATATATATAAATGTGTAGCAAAAGCCACACATTTTCCTTAAGTAATCTTATTGAACACCTGGATAGGGAAGGAGCCAGCAAAGATCTTTAGAAAGAATACATGGAAAGACACAGAAAAAGCAGTAGTTTATTAGCAATGTAAATGTATTATTGCTCATGCTTTCGTGGGCTATGTCTGATATTTTTTCGCATGAGTTAAATATGCCTTCCTACTAGGTATACTGGTTTTATTTTTATTTGTTTTTTGGTTTCATGGCACAGCTTTTGGTATCTTAGTTCCCCAACTAGGGTTTGAACCTGCACCTGTGGCAATGAAAGCACTGAATCTTAGCCACTGGACCTCCGGGAAATTCTGCTTTTATTTTTAGATATTGTAGTTTTTGATTCCTTGTGAACTAGACATGGAACTACAATTATTTCCGACAGTACACTTTAGGATTTGGACCATCCTTTCATGCGGAGGAGGGCAAAAGTAAATCTAAACTCTTCTGGTCCAGCACACCTTTCTTCCAGGACAGGAGAGAGAGAAAAAGGCAGTGCGAATGAGATGGGAATTAGAGCAATCAAGTATAAGAGAGAATATTTTGAGAGGGAAACGTTTATCTCCTAAAAACACCATGTTCTTTTTCATAACTGTATCTTAAAAGATGACCTAGATTATGTGATCACTGATAGTTAACAATGGACTTGTCCTAATGTATGAGTAAATGTAGATCATTTTTATGAGCTATTAAAACAACTTGTTTCCTTAGTAGTTAAAATTGTCCCCATATTCTCATCTGTGAGTCATCCGTTATTTTCTATAGAACCCTATTGGTGTGCCATAGTTATTCTAATTGTCAAGTTAAATTATTGGACTAAAGTGTTGGAGATGTATGTGTATCCAATTTGACCCTTGAACAGCACAGGGATTGGGGTGCCAACTCTCCCTGCAATTGAAAATCAGAGTACAATTTATAGTCAGCCCTCTGTACCCCAGCTTCCACCATATTCTGGGCTCTTCATCCACACATTCAACCAACCACAGTGCCATTGAATTTACTGTTGAAAAAAATACCCACTGTTGTGGACCTGTGCAGTTCATACCTGTGTTATTCAAGGGTCAGCTGTATATAGATGTAGATAATCTGATTGCTTGAGTATTTTATATTGGCAAAAGCTATGAACTTGTAGCTTTCAACAAATTTGTCTCAATAACACATTGTAGTATTTGGCAACATCCTTAGCCATATTCACACATCATGGGGTGTGTCCTCCTTAGAGAAATCTCTGTTTTAAACGTAGGCTTGCATGTAGATTACAGCATGAGTTTTCCTCATGGAAATAACACTCTGAGTGGGCCTTGGTTTCAAGCCTTGCCCATTCAAGTACTTTGAAATGTGTCCAGAAATTCTTTGAAACTTCCTTGCAAATGTTGGAACCTAACCCCTCTCCCTTCAATGTGATCTGGTTTTAATGACTTACTCCTAAGGCACAGGAAAAAAAAATGGAAGTGACTGAGTGTTACTTCAGAGCCCAGGTTAGAAAAGGTAGCCTGATTTCTTTTTTTTTTCCTGGATTACTTGCTCTGAGGGAACCCAGTTGCCTTTAAATACCCAGGCAGCCTCTGCAAAGGCCCACATGGTGGGTCATTCCTCCACATGGTGAGGAATGGAGGCTTCCTGCTGATAGCCTCTGAGTGCGCCATCTTGGAAGTGGACCTCCCAGTTCCCATCAAGTCTTGAGAAGACAGAAGTCCTCCTTGTGGATAACCTGAGTGAAACTGAGAGGCCCTGAGCCGGGACCTCCTAGCTGAGCGGCTCCTGGACTCCTGACTCACAGAAACCGTCAGATAATGTTTGTTGTTTTTGGCCACTGAATTTTCTAATAATTTGTTACATATAACTAATAGACTCATCAAAATCTTTTTTTTTTAATAAGCTGAAATACTCTGAAGGTTTCCTGTGATACTTTATTTAAAAATATGATTTTTAAGCAAAGTAGACATTGCAGAATTGTATTAAGAATATAATTTGAATGACTTTGGTGGGGAGAAGCAAATCTAATTAGAGAAAAATGAGGAAAGAGTTGGGACATTTTTGCTTTAAGATTCTGAGGGGGAATTTTGGGGACTTCCAGCAGCTCTTTAAGAGTTTTAAATTGCATATAATTTTATTTTACTTAAGGGCTTCCCTCATGGCTCAGACAGTGAAGAATCTGCCTGCAATGCAGGAGACCTGGGTTTGATCCCTGGGTTGGAAAGATATCCTAGAGAAGAGAATGGCTACCCACTCTGGTATTATTGCCTGGAGAATTCTATGGATAGAGGAGCCTGGCAGGCTGCAGTCCATGGGTTTGCAAAGAGTTGGACATGACTGAGAAACTGCCACTTGTACTTACAGCTGTACTTTCCCAGAATTTTACTAATATCATGGGGTGTTTTGGACTTGCATAGTGAAGAATTATAATGAGAGGTTGAGAAGTGAGAGAAGAATGGTGTTCCTTGGGCAAGAGTTCGAAGAGGGGTGTTGAAGAGAACAATGAGAAAGAAGTGGGAGTCACATGGCAGAGAGTGAGAAGTGGAAGAATGGGAAACACAGGGAACATAAGTGTATTTGAACAAGAACAAGGTGATCCTGCTGCAGATGTACATGTGTGCTGAGTTGCTCAGTCATGTCCAACTCTTTGCGACCCCATGGAATGTGGCCTGCCAGACTCCTCTGTCCATGGGATTCTCCAGGCAGGGATACTAGAGTGGGTTGCCATGCCCTCCCCCAGGGCATCTTCCCAACCCAGGGATCAAACCCAGGTCTCCCGCATTGCAGGCAAATTCTTTACCATCTGAGCCGCCAAGAAAACCCAAGAATACTGGAGTGGATAGCCCATCCATCATCCAGGGGAACTTCCCGACCCAGGGATCTGAACCGGGGTCTCCTGCATTGCAGGCGGATTCTTTACCAGCTGAGCCACCAGGGAAGCATCGCTTCTGCAGTTACTTCCCCTCTAATACGAGGGGAACTTGCTGCTCCCTGAGACAAATTAAGCTGGACTGACCCTGAGTTTAAGGTGATGAGAGGGAGGCAGTGGCCACTGACCATTCGTATACAGAAACCTTGCTTATGAAATCTGGTGAATCTCCACCCCTCTGACTTCCATGCAAACTTCCTCATTCCCACCCGACTTCCTGTGAATTCCCATGTCATTGCTTTATACCTGAATACCTGGATTGTTGTCAGTGAATTCTTGTCAATTGGCTGACTCTCTGCTTGTGTCCTGTAGAAAGGCCAGCATGACTTTCGCCACATACAAGAGAGGCCTTTCTTTCCCAGTAAGTTCTGCAGTTTGCCAAGGCAGATGTGGAACTATGTGATACAGGAAATAGAACTTACTCAAAACGAGAGATGTCAGAATTTCTTCCCCAGGCTGGAAATGTGGAGAGAAGAATCTGTCTTGCTCCAAGTGAGGTCAAAGGATAATTTCTGTCATGCCCGTAGCTTCTTTCTTGAAGCCCTTTGGAGAAGTGCATTTTTTGTAGATGCTTCAAGTGGCATTTGGGGGCAGTCTCTGTGCCCAGATGGAAATAACTACTGGCAAGTTAATTTTCCTTCCACATGCTATCACACAGGGCTTTGGTACATACATATTAACTCATTGCTGATGAATATTTTTACAAGCATGAGTTTGTAACAGATCACCCATAGTCCATATTCATTCTGTTCCCTTTTCAGATTTGTGCTGGAAAACAGTGTGTCAGAGTTCAGAACACACATATCTCCCCAGAATTGCTTAGTAGTCACTCTGAAGGAGAAAACAGTCCATCACTTCTATGGACCTGATGATTAGTGGAAGCACTGTTTTTAAAATATTTTATAGGTTTACTACACTGAGATTTCTGATGGAGTACTCAGAATTTATCCTAATTTAACCTAAACCCATGGGTTCATAACACATTATATGGCAACCCACTCCAGTATTCCTGCCCGGGAAATCCCGTAGATAGAGGAGACTGGAGGGCTACTGTCCATGGGGTTGCAAAGAGTCGGACATGACTTAGCAACTGAACAACAACAAACAAGGAACCAAACATGTGCAGGGTTTTTAACTTTATGCCTAGAAAAAACATCAACTCTCAGCTTCTTGGCTTTGAAATTTCTGTTGATAAAAAGAAGAAAAAATGAAAACTGTTTCTGTAGATAGACGTTTTGTATTATCTTTGTGGAATGAAAATTCACAGATTTGTACGGCTCCCCACCAAGTGGCATCATGATGGAAACTATCTTTCTGTATTTATACAACATGTTCAAGTCAGGAAAGATGAAGTGCTGGAAACACAACTTCAATTCTCTGAGGATTTTTGAATGGTCGATTGAACATTGACATGGAGGGTGTAGCTGAGAGGGTTGTGTTACCTGAGAAAAGTCATATATGATTAAGATGAGGGAATGGAAGGCAGATCATGGAAAGGCTTGTGTCTAAAGGGAAAATTAACTATCAGCGGAACCATGATTTCACAAGTTGTCAGTTCAGTTCAGTCACTCAGTCATGTCCGACTCTATGCAATCCCATGGACTGCAGCACGCCAGGCTTCCCTGTCCATCACCAACTCCCAGAGCTTACTCAAACTCATGTTCATTGCATTGGTGATGCCATCCAACCATCTCATCCTCTCTCATCCCCTTCTCCTCCGGCCTTCAGTCTTTCCCAGCATCAGGGTCTTTTCCAATGAGGCTGTTCTAGTGGAACTAATTTGGGTTGAAGGAATGTAAGGGCCAATAGATGATGTTTGGTGTGAATTTAGTTCCCAGGGCAACTGATCAGCATCAGAGTTTCTCAACAGCAGCTCTAAGGACAATTATTTGCCAAGGGGAGCTGTTTTCTGTGTTGTAATGTGTTGAGCAGCACCCCTGGCCTTTGCCCAATAGATGATGGTAGTACCATTCCACTTCCCCAGTTTTGACAACCAAAATTGCCCCTCGCATTGCCATATATTCTCTGAGAAGCAACATGGCCCAAGTGGAGGACCACCGGTCTAGATAAACCCTGTGGGAAGATTTGAGTTAGGATAGCAACCTGTGTTCAAGGCATCAGTAAGAGGAGTTTGTTGAGGAAGGAGTACCTTTTCACTAAAGCGATGTCAAATGCCCTTTGACCAAAGAAGCCACCTGTAAACCCAGCTTCCCAGGTAACTCCCTGGTAACTATAGTACCTTCATAGCTATTAGCTTTCAGAGTAGTGGTTCCCGGATTTGAGTGTGCATGAGAATCACCTAGAGAATTTATTAAATCTCATATTTTTGGGCCCCTGGAGTTGCTAATTCAATAGATCCAAGGGCCCGAGAGAGATTTTACATTTCTAACGAGTTCCCAGATAACAGTATTGTATCACAGAGACCACATTTTGAGAACCAATTTCCTGTAATACACTACTGTGCCATTGTCTGGCGTTAGCTCTTTCTTGATTACCTTTATGATTTCCTTCATGCTCAGGCTTGCTACCTGCAGATTCTCTTGTTCACCATTTGCTCTTTCTAGTCTTTGCATTGTTTACTTCCCACGGTTCTTAATTCTGTCTTCCTTGATTCACATTCTGCACTGAAGGATGAAGGGAAAATGTCTCCTCTTTACTTCTCTCACTGGTCATGTTTTTCTCTTTGCTTCAAATCTGAACAAGACTCAGTTTCCCTTATGCTACCTCCTGTACCATCCCCAAGGTTGCCCATCTTTTGGGACATCTGTGCTGTAAGAATGTGTTACAAAGATACACCACAGTTGTCAAAAATCTGCAGTCACTCAGGATTTGATACGCTATTTCTACTGTAGTAACACATTTTAAGGAAATATCTGACTTTTAGATCCTTTTCTAAGCTGTAAGTGATTTCTTGGAACTCATCTTTCTACAAGGGACATTTGAATTATTTTGCATAAATGTATAATTTTACACCTACCCACATCAAAGCTCATCTGTGAATTCCCTGCCCACTCACACAGCCTCTTGAGATATCCCTATCAGATTGCATTTTATTACCCAGGAAAGATTACTTAGGGTCATATGCATTCTCAGAGATACCACCACATCCTGTCCTTCCTTAATCGTTAGAATGCTTTGTATGTTTTAATAGGTATAGATTGGCCCTCGGAAGCCCATCATTGTTTATATTTTGACAAATGCCTTCCCTTTCCTGCATGTTGATATCAAACTCACTGACCATGGGAAATAGCATCACACGATTCTGTAAGAGAGATTATAGAATGTCCCTCTTCCCTTCTGTGTGCTTACCTGAGACCCCTGTCATAAAAGAAACCAACAAGAGAACAACAAGCGATTGTATTTGCGTGTTATGCGTGAGATACCCAGGGAGAATGAATAACTCCCAGAAGTGGATCAGAATCCAGACTTAAAAACCATCTGAATAGGCAAAGGGGAGAAGGGATGTAGGCCTTTGAGGAGAGATTAAATGATTTATAAAGACAAGTGGGTCCTAGGAAGAATCTAGAGGAGCAAATGGCTGACAGTTTGGTTGAGTGTAGTGTTGACCTCTAGTCTTTGGTGGGAAGGGCCAGTCCGCTCTGGTTGGTGTAACTCTGGGGGGAGTTCCAAGCTCCTTTGGAAAAGTCTGTCTTGAAGCTGACTCAGATAAGGGGAGTTCAGAGAAAACGTCTCTGCGTTTGCTGCCTGTGAGTTGAAAATAGTCACCGAAGGCGGCATGTTCTGGGATGGCACATTCTGCTACTTTCACTCTTACTCCAGGCTGGGGTCAAGGTAGACTGTCTCCTCTAGCACCGCCTGCTGCCCTGGGCCTGGTTCTGCTTACTAGCTGGCCCCGGTGAGTCACCGTGAATGGATAGTCCCGTCTCTCTGGATCTTCCAGCGTGCTCGTTTTAGGTGAGCTTCATGGCAGGGGGCGCTCCTGAAGCGGCTCTGTGCGAAAGACTCTGCCCGCCCATGCAGGAGATGTAGGAGCTGGGGGTTCGATCCCTGGGTCGGGAAGATCCCCTGAAGTAGGCAATGGCAACCCACTGCAATATTCTCCCCTGGAAATCCCATGGACAGAGGAGCCTGGCGGGCTACAGTCCATGGGTTTGCAAAGAGTCGGACACGACTGAGCGTGACTGCACAAGCCTTTTCTGTACTACAGATTCTTTGCACACTCAGAACCTGACATACAGTGAGTGCTCAAACATTGTTCAAGCGGACTAAACTGACAGATTCTCTGTACCAAATAGGATATGAGAATAAATCCAAATCAATTTGTTAACAAATGCCCTTGGTCTATATTCTATTTAGAAAGAAATTTAGTTTGATTTCTGAAAATTCAGTTTTCAAATGATTACTCTATTAATAGCCACTATTTGTATTGTTACACATCAAATTAGTGTTTTGCCCAAGTGGACAAACCATGAGTACTTTTTATCCAGAAGCAGCATGTTATGTATCAATAGTTAATGGATTTAGTAAGGTTCTTTAAGGAAGCAGTTCTATTTTCATTTAGGTTCCCTAAGTGGTTGGAGAAATCTTTACCAAAAATTGCAGCATTTTGACAATATCTATCTTTTTAAAACATCCTGATATCCAAGTGATTTGATTAATTTACTTTTTAATAGGTATGAGGGAATTTTAAAATATTATAACCGCAGAATAATTTATTCATGGAGGATCATTTTGTATGTGATGAATCTCATTCCCCCTTTTCTGGCAGAAGTAGAAAAAGTGGATTGCAGCTGCTAACTTAATAATTTTCCTGATAACTAAGAATGAAACAGATCCCACTGTAAATTATATAATCAGCTTAAAAAGCACTCCATATTCATTCTGTGACAGAGTATGAAACACACAAGGCAGAGAATATGGTTATTGGAATTTCTTCCCTGCAAACTTAATGATGTTACGTTCAAGAGTACAGTCAGAGGAAGATCGGGTTAGAGTGCTCAGCCGCTCAAGGAATGTACCTTAATGTCAGCCTTAAGTAGCTTTTCTTTTTCCAGCTATGGAAATCTAACAGGATATTAAAAGTGTGTTTAGATTCTGCCCTGCTTCTTCAAGAGGCAATATGAGAAGATGAGAGCTATGTTTAGTAGAAGGTTTGACCCATAGAATTTGCAGAAAGGGGTCACTTAAATTTAGTTTGAAAGCCAACACTCTGGCATGTGACTCTGTCTAATATCACACCCCGCCAATCCATTCTTCACGCAGTTATCTTTCTAAAGGCACATCTTATTATGCTATTCGTCTGTTGCAAACCCTTTAGTGGGAAAATTTTTACACATTAGGTTGGCCAACTAGGTCCTCCGTAAGCGGGTCTCGAAAATAACTGCCCTTGAAATCCGTGCCTGAACTCTAAGAAGCAACTCCCAGTGTGCAGAATGCCTTAGACATTGACTACTTTTTTGTTTTTGATTATGCTACAGTCTCTGTCAGCCTGGAATGGACACTCTCTGTCCATTCCCCCAGGGGAATTGATCACCCCTATCTCTGCACCCTGGGCTTCCCAGGTGGTGCTAGTGGTAACTAGCCTGCCAACAGAGGAGACATGAAGAGACGCGGGTTTGATCCGGGGTTGGGAGGATCCCCTGGAGGAGGGCATGGCAACGCACTCCAGTATTCTTGCCTGGAGAATCCCATGGACAGAGGAGCCTGGCAGGAGTGGGGCCACAGTCTGTGGGTCACACAGAGTTGGACACGACTGAAGCGACTTAGCAGGCATGTGCACACTTTCGCACCCGTAAGTTACCTCCACACCCCTCTCCTTTCACCACTCTTAACATTCTGTGTATGCAATTACCCTTCTGTCTTAGACTCTAAGTTTTTATTATCTCTGCGTGGCCCTTGGTTGACTATATTTATGAATGGATTCACCCATACCTGAGCGTGCTTGCTCTCTCTTGAAAACAATATCCTTCGTGGGAGCTTTGCCAACAGTTTCAAAATAAATGGTCTCCAGCTTGGGGTGTTTTCCTGAGCTCTTATTATTATACTCACTGATTTTGTTTTCATGTTGTAGCTTAAAACATTGGAGATCAGTCGCTTTGGTTTATAATTTTGAATTATGTACTCAAATACCTAGACTCCTACAAGAAGAAATGCTTTAAGCTACGAAAACAAGAGTCAGCAAAATGCTCAATTTTGACCTTTTTTTTCCCCCAAGAAATGTATCTTCCAAAATCTGCCCATTGATCCATTTTGCCCTCCACTGGTGTTCCTGGATGGGTTTAGGATATTCTGGAGAGCAAACATGGGAAAGGCATCACCATTTTTAGCTAGATTCCTAAACATTTAGTGTGATTTCTATGTTATTTTGTTCCTTGAGCTGTCAGTAATCCTGGCTGCTGGATTGCTGTTATGTCTGAGTTATTTTAATTCTATAAAGTCAGAGATGATCATGTCGGGTATTATACACAGTTCTAGAATTAGTCGCTGCTGTTGTCTGCAGGCTTAAAAGTAAATTCTGAAGAAGACAACATCACTGTGTAGAGTAACAGAGCGTTGGGTTGATTTCGTTGGTCTTCTTTTATTTTTAAAGTGGAGAAGACTGAAGTCTAGAATCTGAAGTGATTATCTAGGATTTCATGGCAAATTCAGAGAAGCAATAAGCCCTATGCAAAGTATTTCCGAAATGCCTCCCCTGCGTATGGATCTGAACATCATCTCAGTGGCAGTGTCGGATAGAGAATACAGGAGGTAGCAGGGGTGCAGCTGGGAGTCACTCTGTAGCTTGCTTTCCAGTGATTTTTTTCACTGTCCCCTTGGAGAAGACTGCAACGTGAATAATTAGTCCTCAACATGTGGAGCACAAAGCTGCTTTGTCAGTACTGGCCTTATCAAAGTGGCTATGTACTTTTAGGTGATAACCTGCATGCTAAGTCACTTCAGTGTTGACTCTGTGACCCCATGGACTGTAGCCCGCCAGGCTTCTCTGTCCATCGGGTTCTCCAGGCAAGAATACTGGAGCAGATTGCCATGCCCTCTTCCAGGGGATCTTCCTGACCCAGGGATCGAACCCACATCTCCTGCATGGCAGGTGGATTCTTCACCACTGAGCTACTGAGGAAGTATCCAAAATGCTGATTTCCAAAATGTAGAACTTCCTTGGTGGTCTAGTGGTTAAGACTTTGCCCTTCAAATATAGGGGGCACAGGTTCAATCCCTGGTCATGGAACTAAGACACCATATGCTGCATGGTGCAGTCAAAAGAAAAAAGCTGATTTTCTACTTGAATTAGTCAACTGTGGTGACTGAAGATCTCAAATTATAGTTACTCCTCCTAACCACTGTACTTGTCACTTCCCTATGGCTTGCGAGACTCCATGTTGAGCAGGGTCAGTTCGGGCAGCTTCGTGAAGCTACAGGGAAGCTAATAAGAGAGGTGAGGAAGGGAGAACAGCCCCAGAGGAAAATGCATGCAGTCTGGGGAGTCCTTTATAAATACATCTCCACACCCTTCCCTGCCTGGCACCTGACCGGCATTCTTCCTTAATAGGTCAACTATTGTGGCTAGGTGGCTTTAATCATTTTGCAATTTCAAGTTAAAAACGAAAAGTAATGCCAGAGCGTTGTGTCAGCTTTCTGCCTTTTATTCATAGTAAGAGAACATAAAAAGTTCTTGACAAAATGCCCTGTCTTGGAAACCTTGCAGGAAGGTAGCCCTTTCAGTCATAAAAATATTTCAAATAGCAGCTTTGTCAGCCTTCTTGCTTTGAGCTGATAACAGGGACAGTGGGTGGGTTGGGGGAGGGGAAAGAACAGCCTTTAATTAAACATCAGGAACGCTTTAAAGGAAGGAACTCCATGTTGTCTGGTATCCTTTAAAGCCCACAGTTGTGCTAAACACACAGTCTGTACCTTAAGGAGGTCGCTGAAGAAGTAAATGGGTGTATTGGATGGATGATGGATGGGTAGATGGATACGGATATTTTACATCCACTTTGTGTCATTTTGAATGACATAGGAGCTCTAAAATATTAATAAATTTGTCTCCTCACAATGCAATACTTTTTCTTCCTGTTTAAATAAAAGAACCATCCTCTTATTTTCCTCTAGTCTCATATGGAAAAAAAGAGCCTTCTTTGTAAAGCTGTCCACTTTTGGGGGGATTATTTCCCATCTTACTTCCTTGGGGCCCAACCCCTTAATCATCTCTCTTGCTTTCCTAATGTCTGTACATTTGGAAGGCCTCAACTCCGCCACACCATTTCCTCTTGTCTAACACTCAGCTCTTTAAAGGGATGGTGGGTACCTGCTGCTTTCCCTCTCAGTTACTTCTTAATTCCTGTGTGTCTGAGTGCTAAGTCGCTCAGCTGTGACTCCACGGACAGTAGCCTGCCAGGCTCCTCTGTCCGTGAGATTCTCCAGGCAAGAACACTGGAGTGGGTTGCCCTGCTCTCCTCCAGGGGATCTTCCTGACCCAGGGATCGAACCTGAGTCTCTTATGTCTCAGGCATTGGCAGGGGTGTTCTTTAATACTGAGCCACCTGGGAAGCCCCTTAATTCCTGCAAGTGGGCTCAAACTCTTTGAGGATGAATATCCCCACATAGGCTTTCCAGCTTGCTCAGTGGTAAAGAATCTGCCTGCCAATGTAAGAGGCACAGGAGATGCAGGAGATGTGGGTTCTAGCCCTGCGTAGGGAAGATCCCCCTGAAGAAGGAACTAGCAATGCATTCCAGTATTCTTGCCCAGAAAATGCCCTGGACAAAGGAGCCTGGTGGGCTACAGTTCATGAGTTTACAAAAGAGTGGGACATGACTGAGTGACTGAGCGTGCACACACACATCCATCCCCACATATAAGACGGAAGCTGTAATGCTCCCTGACAAGGTGGTTTTTAATATTCGCTTACTGTGTGCTTGCTCATAATTGAGAAGTGGTTTCTCTAAGTATGATGGTTTGGGTGGACAATTCTCCCAAACAAAAGTCTTCTTTAGTCCCCGACTTGGAGAGGCTTTCTTCTCCTCTGTCCTTTTTTTCTTAATTTTTCCTCCAGGTTGGGAAGATCCCCTGGAGGAGGGCATGGCAACTCACTCCAGTATTTTTGCCTGGAGAATCCCCATGGATAGAGGAGCCTGGCGGGCTACAGCCCGTGGGGCCGCAGAGTCTGACATGACTGAGTGACTAAGCACAGCTCCAGCTGCACCTCCTCTGTCAAGCTTCTCATTGGTTATTCAACTTTACTCCTGTTTCTACTTGATGTTTATTTGCTTGTTTAGTTTTCTTACAACAATCACATAAGGCAAAGTAGTAGCTCATATTTTACTTAAAAAAAAAATCTCAATATCTAATTCAGTGCCAAGCACATATTAGGTAACTAATACACACTTGGAAATTGACTAAGTGATTACAGAAATATGAGGGAGCCGCTCTTTTGAGTAAATCTGGTTGCTAATTTATTAAGGACTCTAAATATCTACAAAAGTACATTCATCACAGTAATTTAATTGATTACCTTTTCCTCTTGCAGAAGCTTTAGCTATTATGGTAAGAATTTTCCTTGCATCTTTATTACTGTCTTCTAGATCCATATATTGATTTCAAGGTTGGTTTCTTGGATGCTTTACCGTATTTCTTTTCAACATAGTTGTGAGTTATTATTTCAGAATTAGGAGAGCATGATTGATAGACAAAAGGAATGACGAGATACCGGAGAATCTCTGATTGTAAACTAAAAGGACATCTTGGGATGCACAACAAAGAATTCATGGTAAAAGTCTTATCTATGTTGTGGACCATCTAGAACTGATTTACACTCTTCTTTGGAATGTGTGTGTGTTTTGCACCAGGGGCCTTCCCTGGTGGCTCAGTGGTAAAGAATCTGCCCGCAATTCAGGAGACATGGGTTTGATCCCTGGGTTGGGAAGATCCCCTGGAGAAGGGAATGGCAACCCATTCCAGTATTCTTGCCTGGAGAATCCCATGGACAGAGGAGCCTGGTGGGCTACATTCCATGGGGTCGCAAAGAGTCAGACATGACTGAGCTATTAACACTTACTTACTAAGGATGAGAGGGAAAGAACTGATAACAGTCCTAGATGTTAACTAGAAAGAGAATCAATGTTTTAACTTCTTGTTATTATTATGCTTCTTTCTTTTAGTTCTCTCAAAGAAAAGTACTTTTTGATGTGAAATACAATTGCTTCCAATTCCAAACTACATGATTCCCCTCTAAGAGATTTGCAAAATGGGGGAAAAAAAAAGGCAGAGGAAGGGGCAATTTTAATGTAAAAACAATACAACTGAAAAGAAATTCAGGGTCACACTTCATTGGGCAGAATTGCAATTGAACTGAATTTGGTTGATTTTTTTTGTAAGTCTGCCAAAAATATGAAGATATTAAGCATACTTTATTATTTTTTTAAGTTACTGAATTTATCAAAGTGCCTTTGAAAATCTATTAACCTTTTATCCAAACCCAAGTAGACAACTTCCTTATTCAGTGTGTTGTTAACCTCCACTCTCACCTCTGGTTCCTTCTACCAAACTAGGTAAAAATGAAAAATGACTTATGACAGATGCCCAGCACTTCATATGACGTATTCCTTCTTTATTCTTGTTTACTATGAGCTGTGTAGTTCATGCTATCATTTTGGAAATTTCTTTAACCTCTTTATGTGTGGGGCCTTCTCTCTCTCAAATCTCATATCGCTCCTGACTATGGTGATTCCTTGAGAAAGGAGGAACACGTGACCTGGCATGTTTATTAAAGACTTGTCTAAAAATGTTTTTATTTTATCCTCATGCCGAAGTGGTCGTTTTGCCAGGTTTAGACTTTTAGATGAAAATTACTTTTCATTAGAATTTTGAAGGCATTGTTCTCTTGTTTTCTAGATTCTAGTGTTAATAATGGGAATCTGATAACCACTTTTCCCTAATTCTCAGTATGTGACCTTCTCTCTCACTTCATTCCCTAGAATTTCTAATTATATGGGGTGGACCTTTATTGATTGGGCTAGACATTCTCAAGGACTTTTCCATTTGGACACCCACATCAGTCAGTTCTGAGAAATGCTCTTTTCTTTTTTTATAATTTCTCTATAGACTGATCTTTCCTGCTGAGATTTCTATCAGTTAGATTTTGGACCATGTGGATTTTCTAAACTAGTCCTTTTGTTGTTGTTTATTTCCCCTTCTTTGACATTTTGTTCCCCTTTGGGACTTAATTCCTTGCTTTCATCTTCCTATTCTTTTATTGGATTTAAAATTTTTTTACTTTCATACTTTTAATTTCAGAAAACTCTTTTTTTGGTATTTTTAATTATCTTTTGTATTACATTTTGTTCTTAATTCATGGATGCAGTGTCTTTTATCTATGATGCTATCCTGGTCAATTATTTGAAATTTTCATTTTTTCCCCCCTGTTTCATTCTCTATCTTACAGTTGGAGGCTTTTCTCAAAGATTTGGTAATTCTTGCTTTTCTACCCATCTTTATGCTGAAACACCAATGAGAAGCTTTGTGAGAAAGTTGGGTTCGTTCACTCTTCACTCTTCTGTGACCAGCCAGATCATTCTTGCCTTAGAATCCCTAGAAGTCAGTATAAATACACTTTTTTCCCCCATTTCTCTAGAGCAAGATCCTCCAGTCTCCTCTGAAGGAAGCATAAGCCTGGATGTTGATACCCTAGAGCTGGGTGGAAAAGAGAGATGGGTGTCTTGGTGTCTCCCCTCTCCCCACTCTCCATGATGTCCTTGAGTCTTGATATTATCAGGCTCAATTTCTCTGTAGAATACTTCTCAACACTCCTATGGGAATGAGGGATGATTAATCTCAAAATAAGTGCATTGGAGATGGGGATCCTGGAAAATTAGTAGTCTTTCTAGGCTTTCAAAATAGTCTCTTATTAATATTTTCAAGCTTCTTAGTCCAATATACTCCTCCCTTACATTCTACCTACTCCAACTCCTAAGCATCCTCAGATTCTGAAGGGTAAACTGAAGTGCATCTCACTGGTATCCTCCTTTGATAGCGCACCTTCCTATTTCTCCTAACGTTTTCGGCTCTATCTCATTTCTTGGTGGGAACTGGGTTTGGTGTATGTCTGCTAAAATTACTAAATCATAAAAAAAGGTTGGCCTTTTTGAGAGGACTTACATTATGCATGGAATAGATTGCTATATAGATATAGAGATGACTTAACGAAAAGTAATTTAGAAAGTCCGCAAGGTCCAAAATCTAATCAGCACAAATTTCAGCAGGAAGCATCCAACAAAGTAAGAATTGGGTGCTACCGTTGTGGTACCATAGTGTGTCTGTGATGATGCTCTCGGTCCTCCCTGCAGTTACTTCCTAGAGTGGGCTGTGTAAAACAGGCAGCCTAACTGGAAGTGCAGGTATATAAATTGAGAGAACTGAAATACTGATATGTGGTCATGAGTTATTTTCCTGTACTGAGATACGGGAAGGCCCCTGAAGGAATGGGTTGTGGATAAGCGTTGATGGAAAAGTAGGTTTAGAGGTGGAAGGGCCTGCAGAGGAGAAAAAGGACGCAGGTCTAACATTGTGGCTACTAGTCAGACAGGTAGCCTTGATGTCAGTATGAGCTGAAAACAGGGGCTTTCTTGGGCACAGAGGTGTCACCAACACAATTGCCAAAATGGCCCTAGATTCCAGAATTTTCCTTGTTAGCATAGTGGATTCATTTGGAAAATCCAGGGCAGCCTTCACATGACTACCTCAATGAGAACTGAAATGCATAGCACCTTTTAGAGTACAAAGAGCAAAATTCAAAATGTCTCAGGAAGCTAAATTATTTCCAATATGGTTTATAACATGTGAAACGTGGTTAGAATTCTAATCACGGAAACCTTATACTAATGCATTCTTTTCTCCCAACCGCATCTGTGTTGATTGGCGATTCTTCATAATAGATCATGAATCTTGGCGCAACAGGGCTGGGTTGAAGCGAGAGAGGACATCTCATTTGGTTTTATTTCACTGAGTGGAGCTACATGACTCTGCTGTTTCTGAAGAGTGGCCATCATCTGTATGCTTTGCTGCAGACAGCCTTTCTGGCTGCAGTCACCTAGGGGCATCTGAGAGCCGAGTTTGAAGGCGCAGTAACGCACCGTCAGGCAGACACTGAGGAGGATGCCCTCTGAGGCGGGTTTCATTTTGTAGGTTGTGTGCAGCACGCGTTTCTATCGATTCACTGGGTCTACCTGCCTACGTGTCTGGAAGATAGGACCGAGCCAGGGATGTTCAAATCAACTTAACATTCATTTAGGCCAATCGACTTAGAAACAACTGTATCAGCCCAAGTCCAGCAGAGTGGGTGGGCGGCTCCGACTGGGTCTTCTGGTTTACCTCGCGGTCCTCCAGAGCAGGGTGGGAGCGCACCCCTTTAGACATCCTCTTTCTGTGCGTGTTTGGAGAGGCTGGGACCTGAACAGATGGCCTCGATCTGGGCTCCCATGACTACCAGGCATGCCAAGCAGGCAGATGAGTGATCTGGCTTGTTCCTTCTCTCTTAAATCGCTGTCAGCCAGAGAGAAGTGGTGAAAATAAATCAATGGCTTCCTCCTCCAGACCCGGCATGTACCTTTCAGTCATCAAAAATGAGAAACATCCTGTGGTGGCTGTTGGGTGAATTTCTCTGATAGAAAGAGCCCTTCACACACTGGAGATGAACAAAACGAATGGCCAACTTGTGCCTCTGAAGGGAGTTTTTTTTTTTTTTTTTTTTTTTTGGTCAGAACCGAAAGTTGGCACCAAATGGGCAGCAGCAGGTTTGGAAGGAGCATTGTTTATTCACTCCCAGACGCTGTGCGTCCTTTGTGACCAGTATTTTTGGTAACTGGTTGGTAACTGTTTACATCTCCCATCCTCAGAACACAGGAAATCACAAACAGGAATCCTGCTGAATATCTCTGGCAGAGCCTTTGTGTTCCCAGTGTACTGAAGGCTGAGGGGCCTCATCTTGGGTCACATGTATATTTCTGACACCTCGCTGAGTCCCAAGGACAGTGTCTGGCAAGAGAGTCAGTTTAAGTAAGACCAGCGCCACGAGCTTTAACTCTAGTTTAGTCTTCACGCAAGTGGACCCTGAGCCAGCCAACATTTTGGAGTCATCTGTCACAGAAAAATTTGGCCCTGGATCAGGAGAGTGTAGAATCTTTATTTTTTAAGATTTAAAGTATGATTAAATTGCTAGTCATTAGTATATTAACAAGTTGACCTTGTATTAGACTGTGTTATGACCCAGTTTCCCTTTATTCGGAAAAGATACGCCCCCTCCCCCACCTTGCTTGTAAACCTATGAATCATATTCTCCCAAATGCAAACTGATTTTCTAGTTGTAAATCATGGACGTGGATGTGTTTTCAAACAATAAACATTTCACATATGCACATATGTGAGAGCTATGTTGGCTTAAGGTAGAAGGGAAGTTTTACTTTTGGGAATGAATCATACACATATATATGTGTGTATATATATATACACATATATATGAGGCTTTTCAATTTTGAAAGCTTCATCTGGCCTGTGGGTGGCATGTTGGATATCCCGACTTACTTAGTGTGGTATGATAATCTTGTTCCCAAGTTTTACATAGCTTGACACATAGAACTGGTAATGTTTCTAGAAATACCATAAATAGAAATAGCTTCATAAGGCCTTTACTTTGTGATCTGCTCTAAGTTGTGTCACTAGTTAGCTAGAGGCATTATGAGACAGGTCAGAGCATTAAAAGTAGGACTTCTGGTCTTCTTTCTGATTTCTTGAAAAATAGCACTTATCATGTCTCATCACTGATGCTTAAAATATATATATGCAAAATAAAGCTGTCCAACTTGCAAGGCTTTGGAGGGGGTTCCTTATAAATGTGAAGACAGATGTAAAAATTATTAATGACCGAAATACTTATAACTGTCAGGAAGGATGGCAACGTTTCAACCAGCCCTCTAGAGGAGACAGGTCTGCTGCGAGTTAGTCATCCTCTGTGGATGATGTATTTCAGGACAGGATGCAAAGCAGTTGAATTTTTTAAAAAAGATGTTGGTAAAGCTCTCTCTGGAGAAATCATGGATTGCAGCCTTAAATTCTGGGAAAATGGAATCTTCCCTCAGCTTTACAAATGTGGCAGAAGGGATCCTCATTATTTTGCATTTTTGGATTCTCTTTAATGTTTCACACACATGTAGAGTCAATAAAATCTGTGATAATTAAAAATTATATATTAAAGATATATTTCAAAATATTAACATATAACGGCATCTTATAATAATGACTGTTTTACTTCAATATGCATTTTCTCCAGGGAAGTGGGCAGTCAGCTATTGATTGGTTCATTCTTACCCTTGTGTTCAAATGTATAAAATAGAATGTTACCTTCAGGCCCCTGTGTTTCAGGGAAGCACCATGAGTCTTAGCACAAAAGCACTTCAAACTTAAATGCTTCTCTTCTTTTCCCTACCCTTCCCACTTACAGTCAACCACCTAACAAGCCCTTAGATTAGTGGAAACTATTGACTGTGATGTGAGTATGAAGTTGAGAAAAATGAGACCAAAGAGGTGAAGTAATTCATCTCTCTCGTAATTCAGAGCTTGCACAAAGATGTCTGGTGCTGGGTGCTGTGCTGGTTGCTATTTCTGTGCCCTTTCTCTTCTATGATGCTGCCTGCCTGTCTCTGCTCTGGGGGATTTGCTCAAGGGACATTCATTTTCTTTTCACAAGAAGCATTTTCTTACTGCCCATTCTGGTGCAGGACTGTCCAATTCCAAAGCCTTACTGTTAATCACTATGCTACGGTTCTCCCCAAACCACTCAATCATTGACCACTTTTTTTTTTTTTAATTGGCATATTACTCTTTTGGATGCCAGGAGAATGGAAAATAAAATAGACAATCCTGATCTCATGCAAATGTCATTCTTACAGGCAAGAAGGTAGGTGAAGAAATGGGTAAAATGTATAGGATGTCATACAGCAATGGCAGCTCTAGAGAACAATAAAGCAGAGAAAGGAGTAGGGAAACTTGAGCAAGGGTGCTGGGCTTGCAGCTTTGAGTAAGGTGGTCAGGGAGGCCTTTCTGAGAAGGTCACACTGGAACAAAGTCATGAGCAAAATGCATAATTGCAGTGAGATTGGAACATATCGGAAAGGGCTCAAGAGAAACTGGGAAGAGAGACAGGAGCTCGAGAGAGAAAGAATAAAGACAACTCTGAAGTCATGTTATCAAAAACTGGTCCTGGATCAGAGAGTATGGGATCTTTTAGTTTTTAAGGGTTTAAGGTTTCATTGCATGGTTATGTGCTAAATACTAAGGGTCCAGTGGAGAAGGAAAATTGATCGATGATGCATGAAAGAGACTTGAGAGTTGTACCAGAACATTCCAGAGCAGGTGAGATGGAGGTGACCCAGTGCAGGAGTGGAGGACTGGATCTTCTGGGCATGGAACCTGGTTAATAAAGGTAGAAGAGACGGCAGAGGAAGGTGAACAGTGCTGGGGGGTGAGGAGATGAACTTGTGGGAGTTGAGGGCGTCCTCTTCAGATTGCTCCTATTTTCTCATTGATAAAGCAAAATCAGATCTCAGACTGAAGGAACAGATGAAGGGAGGCTGTGTTGGAAATTGAGGAAGGAACAGCGCAGAATTTTCCACTGGAAGAGTAACAGAATGGCTGGAACATATCTGCACAGTTTCATGGTCTGCCAGCATTAAGGGTCCACTTGGGGTTAGTGGCCATGTGTTCAAACTGAGAATCCTCGATGTGACTGTGGGTTCTGTTTCTGAGGAGCGAGCATGCTTCCCAAACCAGGTCAGGATGTGCAGGGGAGGTGGAAAGGGTTTACAGAAGA
Source organism: Capra hircus (assembly GCF_001704415.2). Classification (NCBI taxonomy): domain Eukaryota; kingdom Metazoa; phylum Chordata; class Mammalia; order Artiodactyla; family Bovidae; genus Capra; species Capra hircus. The sequence goes on from NC_030819.1 coordinate 7,592,660, forward strand.
GTGTGATGAGGAAATAATAACTGAAATTTAAACTGGGAAGGTAGGAAGTGAGGCCTTGGAGGTCGAGGAACATGGACACATGATCACGTGATGAGATCCATGGATATGAGCCCTGGAAGGGCCCAGGAGCAAGGGACTGAGGTGGAAACAGGGCCACAGGTCTGACAGTGCAGTGCTTGGTAATGAGCTCCTCTTGGTGGATGAAGTCTTCTTGGTTACAACCACAGGTCTGAGCAGCTGAGGAGGGGTGGAGGACTAGACCTTCAGAAGGAAGGGGCGGTACCTGAAAGATCACGGTTAACTGGAAAGGGAAACCACCAAGCATTGTTTCAGGGCTCTTCTAGAGATGGGTGATGAGCTGAAATGAACAAGCTCTGGCAGGGGAGCGGTCACGGCCAGAGGTCAGCAGTGGCTGCAGGAAGGAGGAGGTCATGGGTGGGTTTGAAGGGAGGAGAGCCTGATCAGAGTGAGCACTGCTTGCCAGTGGGACGGAGGGGCCGTGGGTCTTTCGGGAGCAGCACGGGCAGGGGGGATCTCCTGGCGAGGAGAAGGAGGACACCAACCTCGCATCACCCTGGTAGTGTGGAAGAGAAGGCAGCTTCCTCTCACAGGGCTGAGAAGCAGCTGATTCTCGGGGGAGAACCGTGTCTCAGCAAGAAGCTGGAGGAAGGAGTCAGAGGGGATGGGGCAAGGCAGACCTGCGCTGGTGATGCTGAGCTGCGGTGGACACGGTAAGAACTCGAAGCGTTGGGCACAGGGCACGGGGCCAGCAAAGAGGATGTCGGGAGCTGGACTGGACGGCAGACAGAGAGAGAAGGAATGAACCAGAATGTCTGGGCTACTTAAAAGGGCAAAATCACCTGAGCCCCGCTGGTAGCTGGGCAGAGAGTGGTGCTGAGACTGGAGAAGAGAAAGGGAGGTTGATCAAGAGCATACAGGAGGTCTTGGGATCCTCCTCTTCCTGCAAATGATGGTGTAGAGGGTAAGTTTCACGTTGAGCACCAGGATGTCTGGAAGGCTCTTCTGATTCTTAGAACGCGAGCAGTGTTAGGTACAGGCTTGTTTCCTACTAGACGTTTATGCTGAGGAACTCATTTTCTTCTTCATCTCTGAGAACACTCAGCCGTGGAACCGCAGATTTTCCCCCTTTAGCCATCTATGCCACTGCTCCTCCTGCATCCTGTTTCCAGAATGTGCCAGACACGGCTGTTTGTGCTTCAGGTGCGCGGGGAGGTGGGAGGTCCATGGATGGAGAGAGCCCTTTCTTTGAGGAGTTTGGACAAGTGTACTGACAGGTAGCAAGAGAAAACTAACATATATACGGGGAGACGGAGGAGATAGGGACATGTTTAAACGTCAGTTATCCTAGAAATGGGGACGACAGACCTTCTGTCTAGAGGACACATTTCACCCATTTTCATCAGATTATTAACCGAATTTTACAGTCCCCCTGCCAAGAACTTGATTTCTGGGAAGTTATGTAGTTCTTAAAGCACAATGTTTATGTATAGTATGTGCTCAAATATCTTTGATCAATAATTGAATGGGTAGATGGATAAATAATACATGCACTAATGGAGGACTTTAGCCTTCCAGATGATTGACTTGAATTAGTTGTAAGCATTGCTTGTTTATGTTAAAACTCAAGGACAAAGTGAAGCAGTTGGACTTCATTGCCTTGAAGCTCAGACAGGAGAATGGCGGCGAGGAGACCATCTGTGCTCTCACTGGAGACAATAGAAAAGCAAAAGCTCATGAAATGCAGCCCCCTCTCTTCCTATTTTCCCCAGGAAGGAGAAGAGGAGTCCTCCTGGGCCACAGATTCTCAGGCCACATTCTAGTATTTGCTCAAAGTCTTTTTTGTTGATCTTTCCATTTCCCTTAATGCTGTCTTTTGCTTATGAAGTTTTTTATTTCTTTTCTAAAAATGAGTCCAATCTGTATCTCTTCTGTTTTGAGGCTATTTATCTGTCTTCTGTCAGATAAAAGAGATTTACAGAAGTGATTTGGCCACCTGAACATATTTATTTGAATGAAAAGAATTATCTGGAGTTGTAGGCACCTTTCAGTCATTTAATGGCTACTTTGCTCTGCATCATAGATTGAGACAAGAGCTCATATGAGATAACCATAATTATCACTGGTGATTTTTAAGTGATTTCCTGTTGTTCTGTGCTGGTTCCCCTCCTCCCCTCCTGCTCCTCCCAAGTTGTCTGAACCTTTGGATCCTAACAGATGTATCACAGGGCAGCCAAACGTGAGGGACTGCATGTATGAATTTTTTAAAGTTATCATTAATGGTACTGAAAGCAAAGAAATAGGTATTGATGTAGTTCGTGCAATTTTGGAGGATCAGAGAGCCATTCCTAGGTGGATGTGATAACCTGACATTCTTCCACTTTATTTAGATGAAGAACCTGGAGATATAAGGGCAGTTGCTGGAAGCTAATAATTCATTTAACTTTTTTTTTTTTTTTTCAATTTGAGCCTCTGGATTTTTGCTGGGTTTCTCCTGTACTAGATTGAACTGTTATTCCGGTCTAACACATGAGCTGGACAGAGCCTTCTCTGTAAGTCTGCCTTCTGCAGAGGAATAACTGGGACTATTGCCTTGACTTTTTGTTCTGTTCATTTTCAGTCATTTATCTATTTTGGTCTTTTATGGACTTTCTTTTTCAGCCACGAGCTTCGGGACACTGAGATTCATTTCCTCACATGCCTTTTTGGGAGTCCTTTTGTCCCCCTTTTAAATTTATTTTAAAATGTAGGATTTAAGATATCAGATTACAAAAGGCTTTATAATCATTTTGAGCTGTCTTCTTGTATGCCCGCTCCTCCTGTCACCCCACCCTATTTCCTAAGCGACGTGATAATAGATGAGTACTTCTTTCTCCTGTGTGTTTTAAGGAAATGGTGCTAAATATGCTGTCCTTTGTCTGTTTACTAGGTATTAATTTGTCTCAAGAAAATAATTCACAAGGCTAAGGAAACTGTAAGAAGGGAATCAGCATTCTTCTTCTGGTTTTGATTTATTTAAATTGAACTTAGATTATAGGATAATTCTCTACTAAGTTTGGCCTGATTATTTCACCAGTTTGATTTGGCATTGTGCTGTTTGTGCCTTTTAGCATATTAAGCAACATTTTTGAAAAAAGAAATTGGCTGCCATGTCTTCAGCAGAGAAATTTATTTTCTCTAGTCATTTGCATTTGATATTTAGTGGTTGTAGGCTTTGGGGGCTTATTCTTTACATTTTGCGATTAGTTTGTTATTTGAGGTTATGATTTAAAACTTGAATTAACATCAGAATGATTGTGATTCATCTATCTGACATTTCAACTCCATAAATAATAGGGAGTATAAGTTTTCCTTTTCTCTCAAGAACACTCAGTCACATGCACAGGGCCTGATTTGTTTGTTTTATGGCAGCCCACTCCAGTGTTCTTTCCTAGAAAATCCCACGGACAGAGGAGCCTGGTGGGCTGCAGTCCATGGGGTCGCGAAGAGTCGGACATGACTGAGTGACTTCACTTTCACTTTTCACTTTCATGCACTGGAGAAGGAAATGGCAACCCGCTCCAGTGTTCTTGCCTGGAGAATCCCAGGGACGGGGGAGCCTGGTGGGCTGCCGTCTATGGGGTCGCACAGAGTTGGACACAACTGAGGCAACTTAGCAGCAGCAGCAGCATCAAAAACAAGCTGTGTCTATTGGATGGGCTTCCCAGGTGGCGCTAGTGGTAAAGAACCTGCCTGGCCATGCAGGAGATGCAAGAGACACGTGTTCGATCCCTGGGTGGGGAAGATCCCCTGGAGAAGGGCATCCAGTACTCTTGCCTGCAGAATCCCCATGAACAGAGGAGCCCCACGGGCTATAGTCCATGGGGTCTCAAAGAGTCGGACACGACTGAAACAACTTATTAGCATGCATGTATCCATCTGAACAAGTGTGAAAAAATATCACATTTTAAGTTTATTGAACAAATGCTTTTTCTTTGTTTATATTAGGCACTGTTTGTATACACTCAGGGTATATCAGTGAAAAGATGGATAAAAACAAAACAAAATCTGTGCCTTCACTGAGCTTATATATTCCATTGAAGAGGTAGAGGGTGACCAAGGGACTAGACAAAATAAAAAGCAAACATGGTGGTATATCGGGCAATAGAGAATGGTAGCATTATGAAAAAATGCTATCAGGTAGGTAGGATTAGGAATGCTGGGGTGGGGGTGAGGTTGCAAATTTGAATTTTAAATAGCAAGGTAAGGGCAGGTCTCTTCAAGGAGATGAGGGCGTTAACCATGATACTATCTGGAAAAACAGAGTTCCAGGAGGAGGGAAAAACCCGGGAATGTCTACTGCACGTTGACATCATACCAAGGTGGCCGGAAGGGCTGGGCGATGGGAACCTGATGGGATGTGAGGGAGACAAGACCGGAGGGAGGTACTCATCAGAGGGGACGGTCCTTCTGGGATGGCCCACAGTGCTGTCGGAAGGACCGTGGCTATTCTTTCTAGTAAACAAAAGAGAAAGATAATCTCATGGTAGCATTTTTCTAAAAGCTTCCTTTTCCTTTTGTTGATAGCCTTAATCTGATTGAATACTCTGCACTCCTTTTTAAAATTCTTTGGGAAAGAGAGTAATGCCGGGTCTAATTAAAAGACCAGTCCAATCTTTTCATCTTTCCTTTGCATCCTTTCTTCTTTGTTTCTGTAGGGTGATATTTGAGAGCTGTTTGTGGAAATCTTGCCCCATCTCTTTGGGCTCCTTTCATTTCCTTTGAGCATTTTCTCTTTGATGTACTATGATTTCAAAAATACCTTCCTTTTTAAAAAAAATATCTTATGACTGCACTGTGTGTGTTTATGATGTTGAATTAAGAATCACAGTAAAGTTTAAAAAAATTTGCCTTTAATGTTTCTAGAATTATTAGCAGAAATAACAGCAGATACCAGTTAATGGTTAGCAGAGAATGTGGGAAAAAAACTGTGAGTTTTAATGAACTACTTAAATGTGTTAATATTTGTAATGTGGCTTAGAACACAGAATTTCTCATATGAAAGTGTAATGTCTGTCTTTAATACAGGAAAGAAAGAACTGTAAATGGGCAAGAGACTTCACCTCATTTAACATCAGTATCCTCACAAGTAAAACAGGGTTCATAAGTGGTTTTTTTTTTGCAGTTGATTACATAACCATCAGTGCCTCACATGATATCTGGTGCCCAGTAATAACAAAAACCCTGTTATCCAACATTCAGTGTGGGTCGCTCTGTTGCGGTCTGAATGTAAAGGCTTTGCAGCCAGAGTCTTTGCACCCAGGCTGTGCACTTCCACAAGGGAAGACACCTCATCTGTATGGTTTGGCGTTTGTTGTAAATGGTGGAGCCGGACTTTGGCCCTGGGCCGAGCCCAAGCTCTCATGGACACCAGCAGGCTCTTGTAAGTGTGTGTATTGGGCAAGAGAGAGCTCACCTCTCCCTCCATTCTATTGAGTCTGCAGCCCCTCCTTTCCACTTTGATCATAGAATAGGATCACGTAATAGGCACACTGAGTTTCATAGCTGCGATTATTGTCCTTGGGTACAAAATTACTGTCATGTCTCGATGTCTTTCTGTCTTTCCTCCTATAACTTCAGCCAAGGTGAATATGGTAATGCCTCCAAACACATGCCTGTGCTCACAAACAGCTGCGCAGGCTCAGAACATACACACGTATGCTGCACACCGAGACCCTTGGAGCAGTCCTAGGCTTCATAACTCTTAAATTTCCTTGAGCATTACTTTAGCTGCAGTGAAATAATCACTGATCTGGACTAAATTTGTTTCCTTAATCGTTGTATGTAACAAACTGGAGAGCAGCAAATGAAACTCAGAACCTGGATTTAAATCCCCCGCCCTCCCCCCGCCCCGCCCACCCAGATAATATGATGCAGGGAAAGATTGAGGGCAAGAGGAGAAGGGGAAGACAGAGGCTGAGATGGTTGGATGGCATCACTGACTCAATGGACATGAGTTTGAGCAAACTCTGGGAGATAGGGGAGGACAGGGAAGCCTGGTGTGCTGCAGTCCATGGGGTTGCAAAAAGTCAGACATGACTTAGCAACCAAACAACAACGTCAACAGGTAATATATTTTATTGCTACTAGGAAGTTAATTTTACTCCAATCTTTTTTCCCTCGATGATTGATTATTGGTTATTGTAGGTCACATATCTTTTAAAATTGTCCAAGGACGAAGAGAATCGAGGGGAGTGTGGTAAGACTTTATAGCTTATATTCACAAAGGAGCCAGTAAAGGTTTTTAAAAGAAAACATTTTTGCTAAATTTAATCTGGATTGCTATATAAATAATGTGATTTCAATCTGACTCAGAGATAGGGTTTTGTTCTTACCAATGTCATAGCAATACCTTTTGAATATCATCAGGTTTTTGTGTATTTTTGTTAGATAGCTCAAAAGAAAATTATGAATCAGACTCTTTAATGGTACTCAGTTAGCTTGCTTCATTGATGATAAAGACAGGAAACAAAATAAAAAGGAGTAGGTTAATGAGCTACAGAAAAGGTGGTCTTATAAATCCATAGGTACATGTAATCCTGCCTTTGAAGACTCAGAATTCCAAGTATTCTTAGAGAAATTTGTGCCTAATGCAGCTTAAAAGTTCTCAAACTAACATGTAGCAATTTTTTCTCAGTATTTCTTATATACTGAAGTGTGTCAAATGCTGATGCAGTATTAATTACAATTACAATAACTCATAAATTGACATTGTGGGGACTTTTTTTAATCTTACACTTGGGCAGAAGAAGGAAAAAAAAATCATTGGAATCAATGCTAACCAAATTTATGTTATAAGCAGAAACCACAGACCTTCTATTTCTCCTTTGTGCTATTTGCCAGTTAAGAAATGCCGGCATAAGGATCAATTTTTGAGAAAAGCAAGGGCTGGAGAGGTCAAAATAGAACATTTCTCTAGTTTTTATTTTGTTGTTTTTAGTATCACATAGTAAATTTTATTTCCTTTCCTTCTTTTCTTTCTTTCTCTTTTTTTTTTGATTTGAAGATAAGCTGGGAAGAGGTAGAGATTAGACATAAAGGGAACAAATGTATATTTCTTAAAAGATGGGTGAGACTAGAACACGTTACATTATCTGTTTTAGGAATGATTTATACACATTTTAATATGAAACAATAAACAGAATGATCTTTTGAAATTTTAAAAATCCTATGTGGGCTTTTGTGTCACGTTATTTTGCAAAGCTAATAACTATGATTTGGGGAATTCCCTGGCGGTCCAGTGGCTAGGCCTCTGCACTCGGACTGCTGCGGGCCAGGTTCAATCCCTGGTCTGAGAACTAAGATCCCATAAGCTGTGTGCCACAGCTAAAAAAAAAAAAAAAAAAAAAAAAAGATAATTTTACCACAGGGAAACCATGTAGTAGGCAGGGAAGGAAATGTTGAACCAAATCTTTATTTATCAATATGGGAAGACTTAACATTCTAAGCAGAGTTGGGGATAATTTTTTTAAGAGTGTGTGCACTGCTCTAGAGAATCCAGTGGGTAGTTCTTGAAGTTCTCCATGTTCATCAGGGCCCACGACTCACCACCATTAAGTCAGGACAGTTATGGGATTCCCGAAGCCGCCGGGACCCATTGTGTATCGGCATCATGACAGACAGGCCTAATCGGTCTTCCCCACTTGTAATAAATATGTCCCTGTTCTCCACACCAGGGGATGTTTTATTGATTTCCTCCATTACCACGGTGAGGTCTCTGTCTTGGTGGTAAAGCTCGTTTCAGGAAATTGCAGTTTAAAGTTGCTAAGCTGCAAGCATTAAGCCATTCAGTTAACCACTCAAGGTGTTCACGGCAGGACTCTGTGCATCTGGCGAGATGTTTAGAAGCAATATGTAGGTGTGTTTAGGAAAGTAATGCTTCCTCTCTCCCTAGAAGGCATCTCTCCAGCCCATTAGCTTTTCATTCCCATGGACGCTGGAGGGGAAAGCGCTCGGTGAGCCCACCTGTGTCCAGAGCTCTGTCCTCTGTCTGGCCCTTGTGTTCCTGGGCTCAGTCTCACCTGAGCCAGGCTGTGTCTGAGTCAGACTACTCTTGGCCTGGGTCTGCCTGAGGGAATCTGGTCTGTTCTGATGTGGTCTGGGCTGAAAAGAGTTTTAGAAATTAAAGATCATTTTGAACTTCTGGGTTTGAAGACAGTTGAAATGTAAGGTGGGGAGAGGGGTGCAAATTAATCCAAATCAATTACTAAGGGGGAGCCATGATTTGCTTTATTAGTTATAGAATCAAAAGCTACTGGAATGTTACTGGTTATAAACCAGATGTGGGATCTAATTTTGTTGTATTTAGTGTGCCCTGTTCAAATTTAGAAAACATGCTGAGGCCCAAGCAAAATTAATGAAATACAAGCACATTTTGGCAGTAGTCCAAATGTTCAGTTGTCTTCACCTATAAAAATCTCACACACGCATATACTTGTAAAAATAAAGTATGGAAAAGTCTAATAACAAGAACTGACCAAAAATTTCCATTAATGAGCACGTCAACATTTACTACTAAATGAAAATGTGTGTTTATAATGACTCTGAGAGGTATTACATTTCAAATTCATTTAAAAATTATATTCTGTGTAGTTGTTAAATGCATTTTTTTTTTACACTATGGTTCCTTGAAAATTGAGAATTAATTATATGGCAACTCCTTGTTAACCAAAATATCATACCATGCATACCATCTCATTTATCTATATTATGGAAATTAAAATAATCACTATAATTTGATTTCTAGCTATATATATATATATATATATATACACACACATATATATATATATATATATATACACACAGACACACACACAGACTTCCCTGGTGGCTTGGTGGTAAAGAATCCACCTGCTAATGCAGGAGATACAGGTTCAATTCCTGGGTCAGGAAGATCCTCTGGAGACGGCAAAGTTGAAGGGGGCAGAAGAGGATGAGGTGGTTAGATAGCATCATCGACATGAGTTTGAGCAAACTGCAGGAGATAGTGAAGGACAGGGGAGCTTGGTGTGCTGCAGTCCATGGGGTCTCAAAGAGTTGGACACACACACACACACACACACACACACACACACACACACACACAGTCATTTTGCTGATGAGAAAATGCAATCCATAGGAACGAAGGAGTTTTTCCAAAACCATATAGTCATTTTGCTGATGAGAAAATGCAATCCATAGGAACGAAGGAGTTTTTCCAAAACCATGCAGCTGCTTGGCAGCCAAGGAGAGCTTGTAGTCTGATCATGTAACTTACAGATTGGTGTTTCTGCCTCTGCAGAATGTCAAGCAGACATTAGACAATTCAATGCTCTGTGAACAGCCTGACGTTTTTTCTGTTTGAACTGCACCAACCACCTAGGTTGGTTACAAGTTGAGCCTGTGTTCTCATTTCCGAGAACAGCCATACTGGCTCCACAGGGAGTCTTGTTTATATGTCGAGATGGCCAAGAGTTTAGTGGGGGGGAGCAAAGGGCACAGGAAATGAGGCCTCATTCCCCAAGGGGTTCATCATAAACACACACCACTGCCTCCTTGTATCTCATGTGGCCGTTTTCAAGGTTTCAGACCCATTCGAGAGGCCATGGTTCCGCAGGTGTGAGACACGTGGGTGACAAGATAGATGTGGTTGGCATGCTTCTTTGTGTTTCCAGCCTTGTCCTCACCCATCCCCTTTCAAAGAGCACCTGCTCCAAGTGGGGGCACCTCCTTGATTCAGCCTTTTGTTACAAATGAGCAGACCCTATTCTTTCCTTCTCAGATTGCATGAGGGGATTAGTCTCCAAAAGGAGGGAATGGGCATGGAAACACTAAGGATAAACATGGAGAGAAACGGCACAGTCACCATTGCCCCTGGATAACCCCAGTCCCACAGCAAAGGTCCAGGAGGAGATTACATGGCAGCTCTAGGCCAGCATCGACTGAATCCACGTGGGGAAGGGCCCCCCACATCTCCATCTAGACCGCAAGGTCGCCCAAAACTATCCCCACATGCTTCCTCCCTTCCCTTCCTCAACCTGCGAGGCTCGAGTGTTGTCCTTTTCGTGGTTCATAAGCCGCTTTCACATCAGCTCTTTCATTTCGTGCCCACAGATTGGTCAGTATAAATCGTTATTGCCCCTTTTCACCAGTGTCAAGACTGGAACCTAAGTTCTGGATTCCCGAATAACTCCCAAACTATTACTTTTTGCAGTACCTACAGCTGCTTTGGGAGGATACACACAGACACACACAGAGGCATATGTATGCATTTTGCATTAGAAACCATACAGATGTGTATCTGTCCACAATACACTTTTGTAGGTAGTCTCAGGAAAAGCAGCTACAATTCGCTTGGTAAACATGGAAGCTATTTGGGGATATTAGCAAAGTGGCTTTCATCAGTGTCTCTCTCTGTACACACACGCATGTACACACACACACACACACACACAGTGCTTAGCACATGTATATTTATATCTATATATCAATCACCATACTTAGCTGACATCTCCTGTTTCCATAGCACAGCAGCCATGGGCACCAGCCTGTAGAACCCACTGCTTCAGAGCTGATGGGAGGATACAGGCAATGTGTCACTCTGGCCTGAGTGTCTGGAAAGCTCCCGTGAACTCAGAAAGACTTTCCTGACAAGGCTCGCATTTAAGTAGCACATGCAGGTGATCTCTGACACCATCTTGGACTTCGGTCCCCGCCCTCCCCAGAACCCTGCCCTGGGGCACGTCCCAGAGACTGACGACACCGTGTATCCAGAGGTGGGAAGCTGGGCCCTCCAGGACCAGGTTCCCAGGTTTCCATTTCAGCATCCAGAGCCTGAATGGTCCTGTGAGGGGCATCCAAGCACCGGAGTGGAGAGTGGGACACTCTCCTGGGTCCGTGCTCATGATTTCCCACCTTCCGCAGCTGTTGATTAGACACATCATTGTGAATCTATATGTAGCCCACCATTTGTACATATAATTAATTAAACTATAGTTAGTTCTCCCTGGTCTCCTTTTCTTAAAAATCAAATCACTCAAAAACTCTTATCTGACACTAAAATCTTTTTTTAATATAAGTACCTATGATATTTGGAAGGCTAAGACTGCCTGCTATTTATAGCACTCCAACTTCAGAGCCTTGTATTGTGATCAGACAGCTCAGAGTGCCTCACTTTTTCAGGCAACAGTCTCAGAAACTTTTTCACAGCAGCAGCTTCTCTCCAGAGTGTACAGAGTTCAATAGGATCAGGAAAACCACATCACCCCAGACCAGATGAGTGACCCTCAGCAAGGGTTGTACACACACCCGTTCATTTATTTAGTCCTCGTGTTGAATGTGGACCTGCTGTGGCCCAGGTGCTGTGTCAGCTGATCCACAGATAGTGATCAATACCACCCCTGGGGTCACAGGTAGCACTGTATTCCCTTCAAATTCACAATGTTGATGCTTAATCCCACCCCGAGAACCCCAGGATGAGAAATTATGTGGAAACAGGGTCACTACAGCTGTAATTAGCTAAGATGAGGTCACACTGCAGTAGGGTGGGCCTTTAATCTACCAGGACTGGCGTCCTCATACAGAGGGGGACATTTGGACACAGACATGCCCACAGGCAGATGCCACATGAAAATGAAGGCATATATCAGAACGGGGTGATGCTACTAAAGCCAGGGAATGCCAAAGATGGCCAGTCACCCCCAGAAGCAAGAGGAGAAGCATGGAATAGAGTCTTCATAACCCACAGAAGGAACCAACCCTGCATCAGACACCTTGATCTTGGACTCTGGCCTCCAGACTGTGAGACAATACATTCCTGTTGGTGAAGCCCCCCTTCCCCCCAACCCCCCAGTTTATGATACATTTTTATGGCAGCCCCAGGAGCCTAATACAGCTGTGAACCCAGGTGGGGTTAGATAGGACATTCTGGGGCTTCCAAGGTGGCGCTAGTGGTAAAGAGCATGCCTGGCAATGCAGGAGATGCCAGAGGCTAAGGTTCAATCCCTGGCCTGGGCAGATCTCCTAGAGGGCATGGCAACCCACTCCAGGATTCTTCCCTGGAGAATCCCATGGACAGAGGAGCCTGGCGGGTCCATAATGTCGCAAAGAGTTGTACATGACTGAAGTGACTTAGCACTCAGGCAGGACATTCTGAGGTTTGGTCAGCTCCCACAGCATCTAGGGAGCTCCTTCTGTGTACAGAGTCTCAACTGAATCTTCCAGCAGTTAACATCTTCCTCACCTCTGTGCCTTGAATGTCCTATGGCCATGCTGACCTGTTTATCCTCTCAGTCTTCAAGGGGACTGGAGGGACCCAAGGTGGCTGGAGCCTCCAGTCACTCCGAGTTATGGAAAATGCCAAATGCTCTTATCAATTTTTATGTGTGGCACGAGGGGAAAATAATGGGTAAACCCTAACCTAAGCAACCCCGAAGAAGAAATAAAGTATGGCATTGGCATCAGTTTTGATTTCCAAGGATGTAGAGTGAAGGCCAATGTCCATACCAGCTTCAAGTTTTTGTAGGGGGCTAGATTGGGGCAGGGGAGGGTTTATCTGGGTTGAGCAAATATACTATAAATAGGACAATTTATTGGAGGGAGAAGGCAATGGCACCCCACTTCAGTGCTCTTGCCTGCAAAATCCCATGGACGGAGGAGCCTGGTAGGCTGCAGTCCATGGGGTTGCTAAGAGTCGGACACGACTGAGCTACTTCACTTTCACTTTTCACTTTCATGCATTGGAGAAGGAAATGGCACCCCACTCCAGTGTTCTTGCCTGGAGAATCCCAGGGACAGCGGAACCTGGTGGGCTGCCGTCTATGGGGTGGTACAGAGTCGGACACGACTGAAGCGACTTAGCAGCAAGAACTAAGCAAGGGTTTCCTCTTGATCAAACTGGTTTCCTCTTGATCAAACTCCACCAGCTGCCCCTCAGGCAGAGTGTGAGAGCCTGAGAGTGGGTCAGAGATCTGGGGCGGGCAGAGGGCCAGACAGACAGGTCCTGGTGTTCTGGGCTGGTCAGATGGGGCCAGATGCTTCCTCCCCAGTGGGGGGCGAGGAGGGAGGTCAAGCGAGGCTCTCATGCCTCCTGTGCTTGCTCCAGCTTCTGAGCACCCCGAGAATGTGGTCCTACATTTGGGGAAGTGTGTAAAACAAACGAGGTTTTGAAACCAGCACATCTCTAATCCAGAGAGCAATAAAGAGTCTCATTCCTATTGAGTAAAATACATCCTTACCACGGGTAGATAAACTGACCGTGGTGTCCTCTTTATACCACATGTTCAAAGATTTAAATGACTGCCTGAACTGAATGAATGAACGTGGTGCGACCCACAAAAGCAACAGAAAGCAGCCATACTGTTGTAGCTGCTGCTGCTGCTAAGTTGCTTCAGTCGTGTTCGACTCTGTGCGACTCCATAGATGGCAGTCCACCAGTCTCCCCCATCCCTGGGATTCTCCAGGCAAGAATACTGGAGTGGGTTGCCATTTCCTTCTCCAATGCATGAAAGTGAAAAGTGAAAGTGAAGTCTCTCAGTCATGTCCAACTCTTAGCGACCCCATGGACTGCAGCCTACCAGGCTCCTCTGTCCATGGGATTTTCCAGGCAGGAGTACTGGACTGGGGTGCCATTGCCTTCTCGGATACTGTTGCAGAGAAGAAGCCAATTCTGACACCCTGTTGTAACTGTTTCTTCAACTTGCATTTTGTTACTTTTGTTATTATAATCTACAGAATGGCCCACAGCAGAGAACCTTGTCCCTCTGCCTGATTTAAAGTAAAAGTGCCTTTGTTCAGAACCCTGTCCACCTGCTAATGGCAGGAAGGAAGTAATTTACACACCCCCTGCCTGAGGCTTGCCATTCTAGGAGATATCTGCAAGATTAATGGCCTTTTTACTTTGCTTCCTCAACTCCCCTTCTCCCCCTAATCCCTTATCTATAAAAGAGTCTGGTATCCAGACTCCAATAAGTGGTTATTTTATTTTAAGGCGCTAGCCTGCCATCTTCTCCGTCAGCCGGCTTCCCAAACCCTCATCTCTCGGATTTATTGGCCTGTCATGTGGCAAGCAGAATGAGCTTGGACTCAGTAACAGTACAACCTAAGGAAGTGTGATTCTGTGACCCACTGTGGGCAGCCACATGCCTGCCACACCTCAGCCATCCCCGAGGAAGTCGATGTCTAATGGTGATGATCACAAGGGATACTCTGAGTGAGGATTATATTATTTTTACTGTAATCTTTCATATGTCTCAGAGGTTTTAGGATCATCTTTATAAAAAAGCACTTAAAATTCTGATTCTTAAAGTGGTCTACTTGAGATATCTGAACAAAAAAAATCAAGTTCCATAATATGGCTGAGAAACAACAAGGTGTCAACTTTTGTAACATTTTATATGAAAACATACACATAGAGTTCAAGAGTGCTAGTTCATGCAATCTGTAAATACAGTTTAGATTTTCCTTAGTTCAGTTCAGTCACTCAGTTGTGTCCGACTGTTTGTGATCCCATGGACTGCAGCACACAATGCTTCCCTGTCCATCTCCGACTCCCAGAGCTTGCTCAAACTCATGTCCATCGAGTCAGTGATGCCCTACAACCATCTCATCCTCAGCCTTCCTCCGAGTGTTGTGTTCAACTTGCATGGCACACAGCCCTTTCTTTTGAATGTTCAGTCCTTGACGTGCTTGTGGATGTCTATTCCTCTCTCTCACACTCAAGAAAACCTACTGGGCATGCAGGTGACAGTAATGATGTTGGAGAGCTAATTCTGAGTCTGCTTTAATTTATTGAAAATGTGTTATTTTAAAATATAATATTTTAGCTATTACAGGTAGGATTACTTCTGACAGACCCACAACTGATTGTAACATAATAGATGTCATTGCAACTTGGTTGACTACTGTAGCTGAAAAGTCAGCAATTTAGGATTTAAGAATGTTACATTTTCTCCAGGCACAAAGCGCAACCTGCTTTCAATTTCTGGTGTATTGCACCCGCCCTGGGATTAATATAAGACTCCGTACAGTCTTCTGGTTTAGACCTTTGTGTCCTGGCAGGGCATACTTCCGCTTAATTAGATTGCACTGGCCAAATGCCTTATTCTTCCCTGAACAATGCAGCTATGGGACTACACAGTATGCGCTTACTATGCATCAAAGTAGCTATGTCCTACTTTCTACTCGTTCACAGTGCTGTTATATTCATGAAAGAGTGTAATGTAATATACAATTTTTTTTTAATATCCTGGGATATTGTAAAGGGGAGTAATTGGCTATAAAGGTAAGAAGAAGGAATTAAGGCTTTAATAAATCTGTGTTAGACTCAGTGCCTTGCTGTGTTTGAGGTCTTACCTAGTTTATTTCAGGCCTGGGTTTCTCCCTAAGGTACACAGGACTCAAGCTAATATATTTTAGAGGCATGCTATTTGGGACAGA
Organism: Capra hircus; assembly: GCF_001704415.2. Classification (NCBI taxonomy): domain Eukaryota; kingdom Metazoa; phylum Chordata; class Mammalia; order Artiodactyla; family Bovidae; genus Capra; species Capra hircus. Next base: position 7,608,134 of record NC_030819.1, read on the forward strand.
AATTTCCAACTCTGATTTTTTGATATGATAGGGGATCCTCAGCGATTTCAGGGAGGATGACAAAATATCTCAAAAGGAAATGCATTTGGTATTTACTTTAGCAAACTGACATATGCCTTTGAGTCCACTTTCTTGAAGCTGTGGGGTCTGACCCGGACTGTGCTGAGTACCTGGTGTTTAAAGAAGAAAGGGTCACAGTGCCAGCCCTTAAGGAGCTTAGTCAAGTAGAACAGCCCTGCAAAGGAGGCGGTGACACGCTCCTGGTGCGGCTTGCAGGAGAGAGTGCATGGAGTCACCGTCCTTGAACAAGACTTTGGTTCTGGTCTTCTCTGCCCGGTCAGGATGGAGTCTGTGAGGCACCTTGGCAGTGGGCCTCACCTGTATGGAAGTGTGGCTGACTTTTAGAGCAATGTGTGTTTCTTTATGAAAAGGTAATGACATTTTGTAAAAGGAGAGAATAGCAGGCTTCATAATACTTTCTCTTTACCACTGATTTCTTTGACCTATTTATTAGGGAAAGCATGTGGGTATATGTATGTGTGTGTGTATATATATATATTTGTATGTTTATAAAAACACATATTATTTGGATATTATGTTATATTAACATAAGTATTATATATATATGGATAATTTTGAAGCTAAAGCAGATAGAAATGAGATAAATAACACATTCTACCTGGTTCCTAATAGAATGAACCCTCCTGACAGGTATGGTTAGGCGCTTGGTTTGGAGCTTAGTGGGAAATATCTAACAGTCAAAATACAGGAGAGGATTTCCTTTCTGAGAGAAGAAATGAACTTTCAGATTAAATGCTGCCACTCTTGTCTTGAACATTTTTGAAATCAATTCAGTTCAGTTGCTCAGTCATGTATGACTCTTTGTGACCCCATGAATCGCAGCATGCCAGGCCTCCCTGTCCATCACCATCTCCCGGAGTTCACTCAGACTCACGTCCATTGAGTCTGTGATGCCATCCAGCCATCTCATCCTCTGTCGTCCCCTTCTCCTCCTGCCCCCAATCCCTCCCAGCATCAGAGTCTTTTCCAATGAGTCAACTCTTTGCATGAAGTGGCCAAAGTACTGGAGTTTCAGCTTTAGCATCATTGCTTCCAAAGAAATCCCAGGGCTGATCTCCTTCAGAATGGACTTGTTGGATCTCCTTGCAGTCCAAGGGACTCTCAAGAGTCTTCTCCAACACCACAGTTCAAAAGCATCAATTCTTCGGCACTCAGCCTTCTTCACAGTCCAACTCTCACATCCATACATGACCACTGGAAAAACCATAGGCTTGACTAGACGGACCTTAGTCGGCAAAGTAATGTCTCTGCTTTTGAATATACTATCTAGGTTGGTCATAACTTTCCTTCCAAGGAGTAAGCGTCTCTTAATTTCATGGCTGCAGTCACCATCTGCAGTGATTTTGGAGCCCAGAAAAAATAGTCTTACACTGTTTCTACTGTTTCCCCATCTATTTCCCATGAAGTGATGGGACCAGATGCCATGATCTTCGTTTTCTGAATGTTGAGCTTTAAGCCAACTTTTTCACTCTCCTCTTTCACTTTTATCAAGAGGCTTTTTAGCTCCTCTTCACTTTCTGCCATAAGGGTGGTGTCATCTGCATATCTGAGGTTATTGATATTTCTCCCGGCAATCTTGATTCCAGCTTGTGTTTCTTCCAGTCCAGCATTTCTCATGATGTACTCTGCATAGAAGTTAAATAATCAGGGTGACAATAGACAGCCTTGACGTACTCCTTTTCCTATTTGGAACCAGTCTGTGGTTCCATGTCCAGTTCTAACTGTTGCTTCCTGACCTTCATACAGATTTCTCAAGAGGCAGGTTAGGTGGTCTGGTATTCCCATCTTTTTCAGAATTTTCCATTGTTTATTGTGATCCACACAGTCAAAGGCTTTGGCATAGTCAATAAAGCAGAAATAGATGTTTTTCTGGCACTCTCTTGCTTTTTCCATAATCCAGCAGATGTTGGCAATTTGATCTCTGGTTCCTCTGCCTTTTCTAAAACCAGCTTGAACATCAGGGAGTTCACAGTTCACATATTACTGAAGCCTGGCTTGGAGAATTTTGAGCATTACTTTACTAGCATGTGAGATGAGTGCAATTGTGCGGTAGTTGGAGCATTCTTTTGCATTTCCTTTCTTTGGGATTGGAATGAAAACTGACCTTTTCCAGTCCTGTGGCCACTGCTGAGTTTTCCAAATTAGCTGGCATATTGAGTGCAGCACTTTCACAGCATCATCTTTCAGGATTTGAAACAGCTCAACTGGAATTCCATCACCTCCACTAGCTTTGTTCGTAGTGATGCTTTCTAAGGCCCACTTGACTTCACATTCCAGGATGTCTGGGTCTAGATGAGTGATCACACCATCATGATTACCTGGGTGGTGAAGATCTTTTTTGTACAGTTCTTCTGTGTATTCTTGCCACCTCTTCTTAATATCTTCTGCTTCTGTTAGGTCCATACCATTTCTGTCCTTTATCGAGCCCATCTTTGCATGAAATGTTCCCTTGGTATCTCTAATTTTCTTGAAGAGATCTCTAGTCTTTCCCATTCTGTTGTTTTCCTCTATTTCTTTGCATTGATCACTGAAGAAGGCTTTCTTATCTCTTCTTGCTGTTCTTTGGAACTCTGTATTCAGATGCTTATATCTTTCCTTTTCTCCTTTGCTTTTCATGTCTCTTCTTTCCACAGCTATTTGTTAAGGCCTCCCCAGACAGCGATTTTGCTTTTTTGCATTTCTTTTCCATGGGGATGGTCTTGATCCCTGTCTCCTGTACAATGTCACGAACCTCATTCCATAGTTCATCAGGCACTCTATCTATCAGATCTAGGCCCTTAAATCTATTTCTCACTTCCACTGTATAATCATAAGGGATTTGATTTAGGTCATACCTGAATGGTCTAGCAGTTTTCCCTAATTTCTTCAATTTGAGTCTGAATTTGGTAATAAGGAGTTCATGATCTGAGCCACAGTCAGCTCCTGGTCTTGTTTTTGTTGACTGTATAGAGCTTCTCCATCTTTGGCTGCAAAGAATATAATCCATCTGAAATCGGTGTTGACCATCTGGTGATGTCCATGTGTAGAGTCTTCTCTTGTGTTGTTGGAAGAGGGTGTTTGCTATGACCAGTGCATTTTCTTGGCAAAACTCTATTAGTCTTTGCCCTTCTTCATCCCGCATTCCAAGGCCAAACACCTGTTACTCCAGGTGTTTCTTGACTTCCTACTTTTGCATTCCAGTCCCCTATAATGAAAAGGACATCTTTTTGGGGTGTTAGTTCTAAAAGTTCTTGTGGGTCTTCATAAAACTGTTCAACTTCAGCTTCTTCAGCATTACTCGTTGGGGCATAGACTTGGATTACTGTGATATTGAGTGGTTTGCCTTGGAAATGAACAGAGATCATTCTGTTGTTTTTGAGACTGCATCCAAGTACTGCATTTTGGACTCTTTTGTTGACCATGATGGCTACTCCATTTCTCCTGAGGGGATTCCTGCCCGCAGTAGTAGATATAATGGTCATCTGAGTTAAGTTCATCCATTCCAGTCCATTTTAGTTTGCTGATTCCTAGAATGTCGATGTTCACCCTTGCCATCTCTTGTTTGACCACTTCCAATTTGCCTTGATTCATGGACCTGACATTCCAGGTTCCTATGCAATATTGCTCTTTACAGCATCGGATCTTGCTTCTATCACCAGTCACATCCACAACTTGGTATTGTTTTTGCTTTGGCTCCATCCCTTCATTCTCTCTGGAGTTATTTCTCCACTGATCTCCAGTAGCATATTCAGAACCTAATGACCTGGGGAGTTCCTCTTTTGGTATCCTATCATTTTGCCTTTTCATACTGTTCATACTGTTTTTGAAATAGCAGTTGGCATTTCTTTACTTTCCTATCCACCTGTTTATTCGCCCCGTATTTCATGAATGCTTAGTTTGAATACTTGTTTTGTGAGTTACTGTGATGGTGAGATGAGACTGCCAACTCTCATGGGGGCGGGAATGCTTTCTTAGTAGTTGTTGAATCCTTGTACCTAGTACAATACCTGGAAAACTCAAGACATGCTTGGTTGGTTGAAGTGACCTGTACGAGAAAACTTATGGACTTGGCCCCTTCACTTCAGGAAGTGGATGTGGCACTTGAGGATCTAGTCATCAGAAACTAGTATGTTGTTGTTCAATTGTTCAGTTGTGTCCAACTCTTTGTGACACCGTGGACTGCAGCATGCCAGGCTTCCCTGTCCTTCATTATCTCCCAGGGAGTTTGCTCGAATTCAAGTCCATTGAGTCAGTGATGCCATCCAACTGTCTTATCCTCTGTTGCCCCCATCTCTTCCTTCCTTCTATCTTTCCCAGAATCAGGGTCTTTTCCAATGAGTTGGCTCATTGCAACAGGTGGCCAAAGTATTGGAGCTTCAGCATCAGTCCTTCCAATTAATATTTAGGTTGATTTCCTTTGGGATTGTTGGCTTAACCTCCTTGCCATCCAAGGGATTCTCAAGAGTCTTCTCCAACACCACTATTCAAAAACATCAGTTCTTCAGCACTCAGCCTTCTTTATGGTCCAACTGTCACATTCTAACATGACTACTGGAAAAACCATAGCTTTGACTACATGGACCCTTGTCAGTAAAAGTGATGTCTCTGCTTTTTAATATGCTGTCTAGGTTTACCATAGCTTTTCTTCCAAGGAGCAAGTGTCTTTTAATTTCATGACTGCAGTAACTGTCTGCAGTGATTTTGGAGCCCAATAAAATAAAATCTGTCAGTGTTTCCACTTTTCCCTCATCTATTTGCCATAAAGGGATGGGACTTCAGTAAAGGGTAAGTGCATATGAGAGCTGCTTTGGAAAATCTGTGGAAAGAACAATCATTCCATTTGAGTAAGACATGATGGTACCTACACTGGGATGTTGGTAACTTTATTGATAACTTCATTTTGTATGATCACCCTGTCAGGGAAACCACAATGCTGCTAATTGCTTTGGCACAAGATAGATTTTCTATTTTAACAAGCAGCAGAAAGAAATCTCACTCTTCCCCCACCCCCTCTGACATCTCAGCTTATGAGCCACCATTTCTTTTCAATATGTAATACCTCGTGACTGTGGCTTGTGTGGCACAAGGAGCATTTTCTTAACTACAGGGAACATCTTGGTGTGTGCGTATTGGCTGTGTCTTTCTGCCTCAAGCTGGCAGAGCTCTTACCTCATTGCTGCACTTCCTGTGATGATGAAAAACAGGTGTGGTGGTTTCAAAGTAGAGAATTGCTATTCAACAAGTCCTTGTTGTTTAATTATGGACTTTTAAAACTTTATTTCTTTGTCTTAAACAGCCATGCGTTATTTTGTGGAGGGATTTGTTATTTTGTTTTTGGGTCATATTATTACTCTCGAATTTCGACTGTTGAAATCATAAGGACTAATGATTAGAGGCAATTTTCCATAGAATTTAAGGTTGTGGTGAATATCTTCTTTAACTAAAAGAAAAAAAAATGTCTCGTTGGGTTGAGCTTTTCTGGTGGTTCAGATGGTAAAGAATCTGCCTGCAATGCAGGAGACCTGGGTTCGATCCCTGGGTTAGGAAGATCCCCTGGAGAAGGGAACGGCTACCCACTCCAGTGTTCTGGCCTGGAGAGTCCCATGAGCAGAGGAGCCTTCTGGGTCATGGGGTCGGAAAGAGTTGGACATGACTGAGTGACTTTCTTTTTTTTTTTTTTTTTTCTGAGTGACTTTCAGTTTCACTTGGGTTGAAGGTGGAAATATACCTTTCAAATATAATTATTTTATTAATCTAAAAATAAATTAGGACTTGGTCATCCAGCCCTGGTCGTCCAGTGTTTAAGACTCTATGCTTCCACTGCAGTGGACTTGGGTTCAATCTCTGATAGGGGAACTAAGACCCTCAAAAGGTTACTGTGTGGTGTGTCCAAAAAAAATAACGCCAAGAAATAAAAGTGTTTTGACTCCTCCTTCCCTCTGCCTTTTTGAGATAACTCCCAAAGAATCTCTTGTTTGGTCCACCGACAACAAAGCCCACACTAAACTTCCCACTATTTCCAGTAAAATCTAGGCTCTTCCCTGTGAGTGGCATACCCTTCCTGCAGCTCTGATGATAAACTCTTATTCCTCTTTCATGATTAAGCTCAAATGCTACCATCTATAATGTTCTGACACTCAGTCAATCCCATGGAGCCTAGCCCACCAGGCTCCTCTGTCCATGGGATTTCCTAGGCAATAATACTGGAGCAGGTTGCCATTTCCTTCTGCAGGGATCTTCCCAACCCAGGGATAGAACCTTCATCTCAGGCATTGCAGGCAGATTCTTTACCAGCTGAGCCTGCCCTATTACCTTCTAGCTCTCAGACAATTTGAGTTCTCTGATTCTGCTGCAATTTATAAAAAAGAACCAAGCACTTAGGTGAAATTTGACTATTTATACACCAGCCTTCACTGCCTGTGAGTTCTTTCAAATTCAAGACAGTCTTATGCTGAGTTGTACCTTCGAGGCAAAATACTCTGTTTACAGTTCAGGTTTCAGTTCAGTTCAGTTCAGTCTCTCAGTCTTGTCCGACTCTTTGAGACCCCATGAATCGCAGCACGCCAGGCCTCCCTGTCCATCACCAACTCCCGGAGTTCACTCAGACTCATGTCCATTGAGTCAGTAATGCCATCCAGCCATCTCATCCTCGGTCGTCCCCTTCTCCTCCTGCCCCCAATCCCTCCAAGCATCAGAGTCTTTTCCAATGAGTCAACCCTTCGCATGAGGTGGCCAAAGCACTGGAGTTTCAGCTTTAGCATCATTCCTTCCAAAGAAATCGCAGGGCTGATCTCCTTCAGAATGGACTGGTTGGATCTCCTTGCAGTCCAAGGGACTCTCAAGAGTCTTCTCCAACACCACAGTTCAAAAGCATCAATTCTTCGGTGTTCAGCCTTCTTCACAGTCCAACTCTCACATCCATACATGACCACAGGAAAAACCATAGGCCCTTGACTAGATGGACCTTAGTCGGCAAAGTAATGTCTCTGCTTTTGAATATGCTATCTAGGTTGGTCATAACTTTTCTTCCAAGGAGTAAGCGTCTTTTAATTTCATGGCTGCAGTCACCATCTGCAGTGGTTTTGGAGCCCCCCAAAATAAAGTCTGACACTGTTTCTACTGTTTCCCCATCTATTTCCCATGAAGTGATGGGACCGGATGCCATGATCTTTGTTTAATACGTCCTTAAACTTCCTGTTGCTTAGATCAGTAGGAACCTTGCTTAGGAACCTTGCTATGGAGCCTTGCTTGGAGCTTCCTGTACCCCTACAGCACTGTAACGCTCTCAATGTTCTAAGGGGGCTCCAGTGTCCTTGAACTAAATGTAAACTTGCTCCAGGGGCTATGGCCCAAGGAGAGGCAGGCGGGTGTGTGTGACATCATACAGAGTACACGTGCTCACGTCACACGGGCCTGCATCCCATGGAGGAGGACAGGGGAACTCCACCGTCCTTCTTGGGTTTGGTCTCCTCTCCCCACCTACTTCCTTCTCACACAGCCCCGGGGGAGCCGTGGCCGGAGGGTTGGTTCCTTTATTTTTCCCTCTCTCTGTGTCTGAGGACAGTGTTGGGACCAAAATAATCGGCAGTAGCTTTCTGCTGTAGGCAGCTTTCCGACTTGTGCCCTAAAAAAGGATAATACACCTCCTTCAAGTATAAACAGCCGCCGTGAGAGTGCTCCTCGGGCTGGCGCTGAGTGTCTTTATCAGTTCAAGGTTTCCAGGAAGTGGTTGGAACACCAAAACAGTACTGGGATGAAGAGGGAGATGACATGATCGTGGCAGCAAGTGTCTGTGCGAAACACGCCTTTTGGTGGATTTGATTGTGATGGAATATACAGACATTTCCAACCTTCTGGCCCAAATTCCATGTCATGCACGTCTTATGGACATAAGTAAGGTGTTTTTCACTGTCCTGGGATAACCCTTAAATTTCCCCATCCAATTCACCCATGAATGTGAGCTTCCAGGGTCTGTTGTGAGACTTGAATGAGACTATGTCCACGGAGCCCTTTTGGAAACAAAACAGCAGTCGTGTCCAGGTGTAGGTGCTACTGTCAGTTCTCTCCCACTTCAGACCTTTTGTTCCTCACTTTCATCAAAAGGAGCAAGTCAGACTTACCCTTCTCCTAGGCTTTGAACGTTGTTCATCATGTCACACGATGGAAATGCGAGGAGTGTTGATACGAAAAGGGACAATGGTAGTTCTCAAAGAGAATGGAGCCCTTTATTTAGCAGAGGAGGAACTGAAACTCAGAGTTTGTCAGGAAAAGCCAAACAGTCCTTGGCAGCACAGCTAAACTGAAACTCAGATCCCTTTGTTCTTAAATTCAAATTTACTGACCCATAAGTATGAAGTGTAGTACAGTGTAGTCAATCTCCCTCTCTCCTTTTTTTTTTTTTTCCCATGAAAGGTCCCCACCATGAGCTATAGTAAACAAGTGTTGGAAAATATGAGTCCCTAGTAATATTCAAATACTCGTTTCTGTCTGGTCTGGATATGAAAGAAACGTGCATCAGCACGTTTTCTACTTACATTCTTATGTTTTATTTGGTGGATACTGTAATACGTCTTCTGTGTTTCCAAGAAGTAGGAAGAGAAGGGGGCAACGTGATCTGTTCTCAAATGTGATCACAGATATCAGAGGTTGAAGAATAGCCTCTGCAGCTGTGCTTTAGAATAGCTCAGTTCTCTGTTCATTTTAAGTAGCCTGTGTTATACACCTTTACAAAAAATACTTTGCTTCATGCATGTGTGCTGAGTAGCATCAGTCACATCTGACTCTTTGTTACCCTGTTGACTGTAGTGTGCCAGACTACTCTGTCCATGGGATTCTCCAGGCAAGAATGCTGGAGTGGGTTTCCATGCCCTCCTCCAGGGGATCTTCCTGACCCAGGGATGGAACCCGTGTCTCTTGTGTCTCCTGCACTGGCAGGTGGGTTCTTTACTGCTGCACCACCTGGCGCTGACCCTTAATCTCCTCAACTTCCCCCTTCCCCCTCCTTGCTCCTTTCTCAGCTTTCTTTTTGGTTATTGTTAACATGACAGTACTTCTGAGTAGTGATGATAGTGTTTTTCCATACCTGCATCCTGTCCCCAATTCACAAGGTGACTTTTAAATCAGCCCAGTTCAGCTATGGGAAAGTCTGGATGCTTGCCAGCAGGAGCATTGGAGCTCAAATTAAAGACAGTCATCTTTTCTGGGGAAAATCATTGATAAAACTTAGTTTGCTTTGAAAGCTTCACATAGAAAACGATGTTTCTTCAGCACTGATCTGATAATTGTACCTGGTAGATCATAAAGCTCAACCCTCCAGGGCCCAGAAACCAGGGCAAGAGAGACTCCTAATGCAATGTGATCTGTTCATGACCTTCTTAGGAAAGAACAGCTCAGTTCTCCCTGAGGAACGCACTTTGAAATGCATCTCTCCTCACACCCTTCAGAAATAACCTCTTCCCCTGGACCACGCCGGGTGTAATGAATGGAAGGACACTGAATGTAGATGCAGTCAGAGCCTCGAGCCTATTTAAATGGCTGACCAGACCTTTCCGAAGTGTGTGTGTGTGTGTGTGTGTGTGTGAGTGTGTGTGTGTAAATGAACGGACGTGGGCCATATGGGACACAGCTGGAAATATCAGCAGAGGTAATGTTGGCACAGTAGAAGGACACGAGCTTGAATTAGGTCACGCCCTGGATGCAGTTCTGAGCTCCTGAAGATGAGACCCTGGCCGTCACTTCCCACCCCCAAGGGAGAACAATCTGGCCTGGCACCTGGCCCCAAATGATGGGTTAACTCTGGAGAGAAGGAAACTCAGAGCTGGCGGAGGCCAGGCTTCCCTCCCCTAGCGCTCAGGGCTTGTCACTCCACAGACACAGGAACAGGGCGTTGTACGGCAGCTGGAAAAAAAAAGAAATCAGAGAGGAGGTTTTGTTCCTTGCTTTCCTCTGTCCCCTATAGGCATGAATCCTGAGGACAGACACAACAGAGATACACATTCAACACATTCAAGAGAAAGGGCTCCATTCTCTTAATAGTTTAAAAAATTAACTCTCTTTTAATATTTATCAACTTCATTCATTCCATATACTCTTCAAGGTCATTTCTATTTTTTAAATTTTAGGATTCTGTCTGCCAGGATTCCTCACTTTAAGTAGTTAATAATGAAATAAAGAGTAGGGAAAAAAATCCCCCAAAGACTCTCAAGTAATAAAAGTGGGGAAGGGGCAGGATGTATGAGAGAGACAGACACAGAGAGTGTGTGTGTTTCACCTTAACAAGATTAAAGGGGGCAAGAATAAAGGGGCATTTCCCCTTCTCTCCATCATTTGGACTTGTTAAAGCCCTTCCAAGGTTTTCCCAATAAAAGCTGATGTCAGAATCATGGAGCTAGAAAAAAAGTCCTTATTTTTGAGGAAAACAAAATGAGCCCTAAATTAAATCATTTTCTAATTGGCAGTGAAGGGATGACTTAGGGTCACGTCGTGGGCAGTGAGCACCTTGACTATCTTTTAAGTGATACGCGTGGGTGGAAAATGAAAGGTCATGGAGACCTTATCAGTTGGTTTCCACCAACTATTAAAATCAAATTTAACTGGTTCAAGAGTAACCGAGATTCGCAGACTAAACCAACTGCATGATGACGACTGGAGAGGACCTGGCATCTTACCCGCAGCAGAGCAGGGAATTAAAAGGTTACCATTTAATTCTGTAGAATTTTTGTTCGCATCCCTTTAATGGATGACCATGGAGCATTTTTTGCAGTTTTGCGACAGACAACAGCCGTTTTGGCCTCCTATCTGCTGAACACTTCAGCGCCCTCCCTATTTCTGCCATTTACTCTTGAATTTACTTTGCTATGTTCGGTGCCCAAACTGGAAGATCCTTCCGAGCAAGAAAAGGCGCTCGCAGGCACCAAAAAGCAACTTTCTTCATCCTTTGATTCGTTCCCGGCAGCATCCGGGCAGAATATCCTTTCCTCCCCGGTACTGCAGAGTCGGGTGTAAAGCTGCCTTAACCAGGAAGCCAGAGTTCAGGCTTCTAGTCCTTTCCACTGGTTCAACGAGCGCCTTCACCTCGCCAGTACAAGCGTCCTAGTCTGGAAGAGATCCCGGACCTCCTTTGTGCTCGCAGGAAAGCGTGCGGCGTGCGCAGGCGCACTGCGCGTTCCGTGCCTTTGGTGCAGTGCAGCGAGGCTGGGTGAGAGCTCCGTGTTGACGCCTGCGCAGGCTCCGTGCTCCAGTGAGTGAGTGGGAAGCCTCCCTCACTGTGCGAGGGATTGAGTGTGCGTGTGCAGTATATGCATGTATGCATTTGTGTGGGCGCATGTTTACTTTTCTTTAGATCCCATTAACCAAGTGTCAAGTACATCTGCCATTACTTACTTAGCAAGGTTACTATTTCTGGTGTCCCAGTTTTATTCAAGTCTTGGAAAATTCAGTACATTTTTGCTGATACTTTGGAATGCTCTTTTCCCTGGGTCTTTATATATATATATATATATGTGTGTATGCATATATATATGCAATGTGTCACATGCGTGCTCAGGCATGTCCAATTCCTTTGCAACCCTATGGACAGTAACCCGCAAGTCCCCTACGTCCATGGGATTTTCTAGGCAAGAATAGCGGAGTTGGTTGCCATTTCCTCCTCCAGGGGATCTTCCTCATCCAGGAATGGAACCCACAGTTCCAGCGGCTCCTGAATTGGCAGGTGAATTCTTTACCACTGAGCCACCCAGGAAGCCATATATATATATAAAGTCTTCTTAATTCATGTATGAATGGCTCTGGGGTTTGGATATTTACCATCTTCTGTCCCTGATACCCCTCCATGTACCAAGCCCCACCTCAGTCCTGCTGTTTTGCACGTTGTCTGAATCTAAACATTCTAATTGTGCAAGGACAGATTTGCTGGTTTGTAGACCAATCTTTTTGTTTTAAAAATGAAGACATGGAAGTGGACAAATGAAATGACTTGTTCAAAGTCATTCGGGTAAGTCTGCTGACCTTTAGTCTAATTTATTTTTTCTGACATAGTGGTATTGAATTTTTCTAGATGATACAGAGGTTGAATTTCCCCCTCTGTGTCCTGTAACTTTCTTTAGTGCCATGGCTGTTATTCCACAGATCACTGAAGCTCTTTAAACTTCTCTTGAGAGTTATAAGTTCTAAATCAATATACTCAGGTAAATTATATGTAACTGGATGTTCCTTAATGATCATCATACTGATTTGCACATAGTTATTGTTCAGTTGCTCAGTCGTGTCTGACTCTTTGCCAACACATGGACTGCAACAACGCCAGGCTTCCCTGTCCTTCACTATCTCCCAGAGTTTGTTCAAGCTCATGTCCATTGAGTTGATGATGCCATCCAACCATCTCATCTTCTGTTGCCCCCTTCTCCTCCTGCCCTCCATCTTTCCCAGCATCAGAATCTTTTTCAGTGAGTCGGCTTGTCACATCAGATGGCCAAAGTATTGAAGCTTCAGCATCAGTCCTTCCAATGAATGTTCAGGACTGGTTTCCTTTAGGATTGACTGGTTTGATCTCCTTGAAGTCCAAGGGGCTCTCAAGAGTCTTCTCCAACACCACAATCAATTCTTTGGCGCTCAACCTTCTTTATGGTCCAACTCTCACATCCATACATGAATACTGGAAAAACCATAGCTTTGATTATATGGACCTTTGTTGGTATTCAGTAAATGTTGAATCAGTTTTGTAATCAGGATGAGATGATAAATGGGAAGGTGTCTAAAGCTTATTGTTGTTGTTGTTAAATACAAATATTACCAGTTGTTGACTTGGCATTGGTAAAATCCACCCTCTGCCAACAGAGAAGATCTCCAGTGTCCTTTGGGAGAGAGCTGGCATGATTCAAGCATTTGGAAAGCTTTTAACTAAAATGCTCCTCTGGCAACTGTCCAGGAGAAGACCTCCTCAAGTAGCTGTACATTTATGCTGCTGGCCCAGCCCAACTGGGCTTCTCTAGAACAGCTGAATGGGTAAGAGGGTCTGTTCTGGGGTCAGTTCCAACCTGAGCTGTGTGTTTGTTGTAAGACACTGAGTGAATTTCCAAGATCCCTTATATGTGAAATAGGTGCCCTGGGGCTGTTGTGTGCAAAAGCATGGAAGAGCTTGGCCTTGAACCTGGAACACTGTATGCTCCTAAGAAGTGCTTGTGTCTGTCAGAGTGCTGCTGTGGGGATTAAGTGGTTACTATCTGTGTGACCTTAGTACATTCCTTACATTCTTTGTATCTCAGTTACCTCATCTGTAAAATGGGGACAATACTGGAATTCCAGTCATAAAGTAGTTGTGAAGGTTAAATGAATCAACATGTGTAAAGTGCTCTGGACAATGCCTCTCACTGACTAACTTAAGGAAAAATCAGCAATTACTATTGCTATTATGTACAGCCATTGGGCTTCCCTGGTGGCTTAGAGGTTAAAGCATCTGCCTGCAATGTGGGAGACCTGGGTTCGATCCCTGGGTCGGGGGAAGATCCCCTGGAGAAGGAAATGGCAACCCACTCCAGTACTCTTGCCTGGAGAATCCCATGGACGGAGGAGCCTGGTGGGCTACAGTCCACGGGGTCGCAAAGAGTCGGACACGACTGAGCAACTTGACTTGACTTCACTTCACTTCATGTACAGCCATTAATGCAAAAACTATTCAGTGATGTTTACTCATTAAATAGTAGCCTTTCTTATTATTTACTCTTTCCTCCCTTTTAGAAGAAATGGTCCATAAAAATAAGTGGTATCACTCTGACAGCTTTTCTGGATCTTAAACAGTGGTCTTTTTCTTTTTGGCCAAGACATGCAGCATGTGGGATCTTAGTTCCCCAACCAGAGATGAAACCTGTGTGAGTCTGTGTGTCTGTGTGTGTGTGTGTACACTTAGTCACTCAGTCGTGTCTGACTCTTTGTGACATGATGGACTATAGCCCACCAAGCTCCTCTCTGTCCATGGAATTTCCCAGGCCAGAATACTGGAGTAGGTAACCATTTCCTTCTCCAGGGGATCTTCTCAACCCAGGGATCAAACCCTTGTCTCCTGCATTGGCAGGGGGATTTTATACCACTAGCACCACCTGGGAGGGGCTGCCCAGTGGTAAAGTGGGAAAGAACCTACCTGCCAGCACAGGAGATGCAAGAGATTTGGGTTCGATCCCTGGGTCAGGAAGATCTCCTTAAGGCGGGTATGGCAACCCACTCTAGTATCCTTGCCTAGAAGTCCCATGGACAGAGGAGGCTGGCAGGCTACAGTCCAGCGGGTCACAAAGAGTCAGATATGACTGAGCAACTAAATGCACACATAAACACAATCAAAACTTTAAGTTTTACAAAAAGATGCCCCTTATTTCATCTCTCATATTCCTCATGTATTTTGAATGTTGAGTTATATTTATATGCAATTCTTCTTGTTACAGGGCTCATGGCATTCTAGGTTTACTTTCCTTATAAATGGATTTTGAATGCACGTTTTCTTAGCCATCTTTGGCTGCATAACAAATTGCCCTAAATCTCAGTGGCTTCAAAGAAGAAGAAACATTTTATCTCTCATCCAGTTTGTCAAGGAGAGGAGTTGAGGGGTAGTTCTAGCTCAGGGTCTTTCACAGAGTTGCATTTAACATGTTGGCTGAGACTCAGTCATCTGAAGGCCGGCCAGCGTGGAGAATCCTCTTAGTTGGCTCACGTATGTGGATAGCAACTTGGTGCTGGCTGTTGGCTGGAGGCCTCAGTTCTGTCCTGCCTGTACTTCTTCCTGGGGCTGCTATAGTGTCCTCGAGGCACAATAGCTGACTTCCTCCTGAGCGAATGGGCCAAGAGTGCAAGGAAAACCCCACAAGACCTAGCCATATAGATCTTTCCTGTTCCATGTCGGAGGGGGCTATAAAAACTGTGAATGCCAGGAGGTGAGAAGCATCGGAGTCCTCGTGACAGCAGGCGATCACACACCTGTTCCTCTTTCTTTTTCCTTAAGCCTGTCTGGCTGTGTAACTGCTGATTCTGCATAATTAGAAAATATGATTTAAATTTACTTAAGCTTGACTGGGGCTTCCCAGGTGGCTCAGTAGGAGCCACAGGAGACTGTGTTCAATCCCTGGGTTGGGAAGATCTCCTGGAGGAGGGCATGGCAACCCACTCCAGTATTCTTGCCTGGAGAACGCCATGGACAGAGGAACCTGGGGGGCTCCAGTCCATGGAGTCTCAGAGTTGAACTCGACTGGAGTGACTGAACACGTGTGTATGCAGGCACAGGCTTGACTAGAGAACCCGTGTCTGGTAAGCCTCAGGAGCTAGAACATAAGGTAACAGTGTTGGAAATGGGAGGGCTGGATTCAGAATCAGTAGCCACAGGATTCTGGGTCAGGAAGACAGGTGCAGAGAAGAGAAGATGTCTAACCAAGCACATTTCAGGGCGGCTACCTCCGTTGATCGGGAGGATTTGTGGGGTTATGTAGGAAGACAGGACTCTGGAGAGTGGGTCCTAGAGAGCTGGACCAGAGGCACCCCTAGCTGTTTATCCTCAGAGAGGATGTTTCATCGAATGGGTTTTTCCGATTTGTGCCTGTGAGCATGCTGAGTTGGGTTCAGCAGCACCCTGGCAAGTAATCAAGTCTTGACAACCTGAACCTCAGCATCCACAGAGAGCAGGTAGCTTTGGGGAACAAAAGCTGAAGATATGAAAATTCCACACTTACAGTGGTAGTATCCATTTAGCAAGACAGTGACATTACACTGGATCTCTGCTGGAAAATGTTGCATCTAGAAATCTACATGGCTTTAACAAAAATTTGCCATTGTGGTTTATTACAGGATATTGAATATATTTCCCTGTGCTCCACGGTAGATTCTTGTTGTTTGTCTATTTTATAAACAGTACTTTGTATCTACTAGTCTCATCCTCCTAATTTAACCCTCCCACACCCCTTCCCCCTTTGGTTACCATGAATTTGTTTTTATGTAGCTTTGTGAATCTGTTAAGTTACCGTTTAGTATTGTACCTACTGTGTGTGGAGTTTAATTTTTTAATCACTAGCTGCTGACGTGTACTGAGTGCTCACTGCACACTAAGGTTACTCTCAAGGTTCATCCCAGCGACACAGCTGAGAGATGTGTGGAGTTGGCAGGAAAACAATGGACCGTGGAGAGAAGCAGCTAGCAGTATCAGCCTCAAGCCCACCGCCCGGTGGCCCTGGGAGGTGGGTGGGTTATCTGACTTCCCCCAGCTATAATTTCTTCATCTGTACAATTAGGGGTCAGCAAGAGCTCACCTCAGAGTCTGTTGTGAAGGTTTAGAAAGATAAAACGTGCAGAGCACTCAGTGCGCCTGATAGGGAGCACTCAGTAAATGTTATCTGAGTATTCATAGAAACGTCCCTTCTCCAATTGCAGTTAATTCCTTTATTCAACGATTACTGTCTGATTTCTTTTTATCTGCCAGGCATATTTTTGGGTTTTGGGAAACAGACTTGAATAAAGTGTCCAGGATCACTGTCCTCATGGTGTGGTATTGATAGTGATAAAGAAAGCCACGGAGCATAAAATGTGTAAGATGATGGTACGTAAAAACACGGAACAGAGAAGGATGAGAGCAAGTGCTGAGTTTTGGAGGGAGATGCTGTTTTATAGAGGATCATCAAGGAAATCCTCGAAGACATATGTGCAGGGAACTGGAAGAAGTGAAGGAAAGAGTCACAAAGGTACCTGGGAAGACGTTCTGGGCAAAGGGAACAGCAGGTGCAAAGGTCTTGAGGGGTGGCATGAGACCTTGTGAACTGTCCAAGGCTCCTCTGTCCATGGGGCTTCTCAGGCTATAAATACTGGAGTGGGCTGCCAGTTCCTCCTCCAGGGGATCTTCCCGACCCAGGGATCACACCCAGGTCTCCTGTGTTGGCAGCTGGATTCTTTACCACTGAGCCACCTGAGCAGCCTTGATGGCATACTTGGCATGCTGATAAATGCCAAGGAGTCCGCTTCAGGTGGAGCAGAGCGGGGAGGCAGTGGGTGTTCAGCTCATTTAGGGTTCTGAAGGTCATAGTGAAGAGTTTGCCTTTAACTACTAGAGAGGATAGAGAGGCACTGGAGAATTTCAAACAAAGGAGTAACATGATGTGACTTACATTTTATAGGGACCACTCTAGCTACTGTGTTGGAATTGACTGCTGGGGCAAGAGTTAAAAGAAACCCTGTTGAAACGATTCAGGAACAAAAGAGTGGCTGCTCAAACCTGGCAGACTTTGGTGGAGGGAAGAGGTCAGACTCTGGACAGACTCCAAATCAAAAGGAGACTTGACAGGAGTCAAGGAGAACTCCAGGATTTGGGGGCTGAGCACGTGGACAGATGGGGTTGCTTGTGGGGATGGGGAAGTTTGTGGGAGGATGTCTGGGAGCTGGGATCAGGAGTCTGGGTTCAGATGCGCTAAGTTTCAGAAGTTTCTTAGAGACACTTCAGTGGTGATGGTCAACAGAATTGGATCTCTAAGTCTGGAATTCCGGGGTTAGGGTGGGGACTGCAGACTTCCATTTGGCAGTTGTGGGTAATTGATTGAATCCACAGCTGAGGAAGCAGTGTAGATGGGGAAGAGGAGTGGTGTGATGATGGACTGAAGTCTGAAGAACACACAGGAACCCCTGATACGAAGGAGGGCTAGGAAAGCAGGCTTCCTGATACCATGTGAAAGAAAGAGAGATCAGTTATATTCATTGCTGCTGATACAGCAAATGAGATGAGGAAGAAGATTAACCAACAACATGGTGAACTAGGCGTTCCATTTGACCTTCCAGAGAAAACAGTGAAAAAAGCTGGATATTGTATTTTAAAACTTTTTTTTCGAATTCTCCACGAGCTGGCAAGGAAGCAAAGAATCCTTAGGGAGAGAACCTCTTGCCATGGCAGTGCTCTTAGACAGGCAGTGTGAGGAGGGTCTGCTCCCCAGGTGGAGGGGCTTTATATCAGAATCCAGACGTGTCAAGAAAAGCCGCAGGAAGGGACACAGCCTGCCTGGGGGCATGTGCAGGCGGTTGGAGGATCGTGAGGGGAACGTGTGGAAGCAGGGGAGAGTGCTGGAGTTTAGAAGAAAAAGGAAATATCGAATAATTTCCACAGGATATTGTAGGCTTGCCTTCCATTACAAACCACTCTGTAGAGATTAGCAGTCATGATTTCTTTAAAAAATATTTTTGGTTATTCATTTTTGGCTGTGCTGGGTCTTCATTGCTGTTCATGCTTTCTCTAGTTGTGGTGAACAGCGCTGCCCCCTAGTTGTGGTGTGTGGGGTGCTCCCTAGTTGTGTGAGGGGTGCTCCCTAGTTGTGGTGTGTGGGTGCTCCCTAGTTGTGTGAGGGGTGCTCCCTAGTTGTGGTGTGGAGGTGCTCCCTAGTTGTGATGTGGAGGGTGCTCCCTAGTTGTGGTGTGGGGGTGCTCCCTAGTTGTGATGTGGGGGGGTGCTCCCTAGTTGTGGTGTGGAGGTGCTCCCTAGTTGTGATGTGGGGGGGTGCTCCCTAGTTGTGGTGTGGAGGTGCTCCCTAGTTGTGGTGTGGGGGTGCTCCCTAGTTGTGGTGTGTAGGTGCTCCCTAGTTGTGGTGTGGGGGTGCTCCCTAGTTGTGGTGTGGAGATGCTCCCTAGTTGTGGTGTGGGGGTGCTCCCTAGTTGTGGTGTGGGGGGGTGCTCCCTAGTTGTGGCGTGGGGACCTCTCATCACAGGGCTTCTCTTCTTGCAGAGCCTGGGCTCCACGGCGCAGAGGCCTCAGTAGCCGTGACACGGGAGCTCAGTATTTGTGGCCGCCTAGGCTCCAGAGCGCAGGCTCTTAGCTATGGTGCAGGGGCTCAGCTGCTCGGCTGCGTGTGGGATCCTCCCAGATCAGGAATCGGACCCGGGTCTCCCGCACTGGCAGGCAGGTTCTTCCTCACTGAGCCACCAGGGAAGCCTAGCAGTTGTGACTCTAAGGAGAGTGCCAGGGAAGCTGGGTGGTTTTCTCCAGTCCTGTTCAGCTGCTTGGCGCAGTGTGGACCAGGGTTTGACTGGAAGGTCAAAGTGAGGAGGGTGGGGTGTGGGTGGTAGTTATGATGATGCCCTGTGGAATCCACATGGGTAAGGCAAGATGAGAGGGCAGAGGAGGGCGAGGGAAGCGTAGCAATCAGAGCCATCTGTATTTCCAGCTTGTCATTGATTATCAATAATTTGTCTCTATGTTCTCAGTTGCTTATAAGCCCGTGTCTCACTCTTTGATGTTCCCAACATGCTCTGTGGCAGTTTTTTTTTTCTCCCAGGTAGGAAATCCATAACTGTCACTTGGATTGTGCTTTCATATTTTTCTTAGTCATTATACATCAGTCGCATTATGTGAAATTTTATTGAAAACACTTTAAAAAAGTCAGCTCCAAGAAAAAGTCTTATAAATATGTATAAAGAACTATTCTGCTCCAAAATGCTACTTTTGATTATAGATGTATCAGAACAGATGAGGTAGACTGAGCTTTTGACGATATGGTCAATTTTGACAATTAAGTAGATGGAGAAAAAGAAATATTTCAGTAAAGTATTTGGCTTGAACTATTTGAATTGACCTGTGTACATTTAATCAAATTGACCTAAACTCTTGCCAATTTTCCATTTTATTTTGAGGAAAGTCTAGAAGATTAAAAAAAAAAGGCAACCATCTTTTTTTTTCTTTTGAAAATAATATTTTTGTAATGATTATCAATTTGAAATTTTATTAAAGCTAGGTAGAAGAGCTAGCCGTACCTAGCTTTAATAAAATTTTTTTTTTCATTAAGCCACATTGTGTGTGTGTGTGTGTGTGTGTGGGTGTTGATAGGGGGTTGATGGGGCCAGGAAGAGAACATGGAATAAAAAAAGTTAGGTCAGAGGTCAATGATTGGCAAAGGGTTTCTAAAAGTAATCCTCTTGTGTGTGCCTGCCTTATATTAAAGATGAGCAGCCACGAGTATAGTTTTGAGGTCTAGCAATGTATGACTTTCATCAACAAGTATGTTTTCTGTATCTTCTTGTGTGTGGTGCTGTGCTAGGTGTCGGGGCCACGGTAATTAAAACAGATAACCAGCAAGATAAGATTCTCACTATCATGAGGTTCAAAATCCCATGGGGCTATAAATTAGAATCCTTGTGGAGACAGAGTGGGAAAATTTGGATAACTGATGAAATGTGGGGGGGTTAGGAAGAGAGGGCTGTAGCCGATCACACGGAAGTTTGATCCTGAGCAGATGGTGGTGTAACTTATGTCGAGAAGACTGTAGTGTCTGGGAATGATGCTGACTCTGATGATGCAAGGTTAGCTAGAAGGTCCACACAGACTTGTGGATGGAAATGTCTGGTGGGAATTACATGAGAAGGCAGAACACACGCAAATGGGACTGCTGCGGTTTCTGGGTGGAGGGAAGGGAGGATATGAGAGATGGTGCAAGTGGTGAGTTCTGAGCCAGGCTGTGAAGAGAAGAATGCTGATAGTTCCTACCTCCATTAACGCAATCAGTGCTGGTATACTGTGTGTAATCTTACTTTTTGAATGTGAGGTTTGTATTTTTTCCACACAGTAGACTTGAAATCACATGGGAGTGTACCAGGAAATAGCAGTAGGTTCTAAAGGTAGAAGAGCTAGCCCTAATAATGTCAGTTAAGTCAAATTCCATTTTAAACACTGGAAAGATGAAATATATATACAAACAGAAGTTTGCCCAGGACTAAGATGAGCAAGCTTTCAAAGGGTCACTGCATTTCTGTATTTGGTTTATGTATTTGCTTTTCTCCCTGTCGTCCCTAAAATAGTACTGGGGGATACTCGCGTTTTGTTTGCCAAGTTGATGTACTCTCCAAATCTGACCTTGCTCAGACCTAGGGAATGTGTGCTGTGCAGCTCAGACCATCCTGTTTGCCTCTTTCCTTTTCATGTGGCGCTTTTCATGTCAAGGTTAATTCTTGTGGAAAGCATGCATGCGTGCCAAGTTGCTTCAGTCCTGTCCGACTCTTTGTGATCCTGTGGGCTGTAGCCCGCCAGGCTCCTCTGTCCACGAGATTCTCCAGGAGAGAATACTGGAGTGGGTTGCCGTGCCCTCCTCCAGGGGATCTTCCTGAACCAGGGATTGAACCCTTATCTCTCACGAATCCTGCATTGGCAGGCGGGTTCTTTACCACTAGCACCACCTGGGAAGCCTGTGGGAAGCATGGGAGGGGGAAAAAAGAGGAAGCTTTTCCTTCCGGAGACTGGTCCTGGACATCCCTATCTTCACTCACTCCCCACCTCTCTTTCTTTCTCACCTCCCACCCTCCATCGTCTCCTCCCCTGAGCTGGGGGAGATGGGGGTGTGTCTGAGGGATGCAGGTCATGGGTAGAAGCCCGCAGCCCCAACCATTCTCTCCCTGTTTGATTTTCCTCTTGGTCTCCTGCCTACTCACCAGCCAGTATTTCTGGTAATAGTTTGCTCATAATGGAACCGTCGTTAAGTCCATCCAAGCCTAAGTGCACGCTGCAAAGCCTCACCTTTAAACTTTCATCTTGCTTAATCCGAGGAAGCATGATTCTGGATCCTCTGTACTGCTTTATGTTCCCGACGGGTAGCTGATATCCATTTCAGCTCTCTCTGTTTGTCTCCCAAGTGTGTTTTTAATAAATGCCCTATTTAAAAAATTATTCCTCCAAAGCATATCCCAGACAAAAACCACACTAATTTTTCAAGGACTTTTTTTTTTTTTTTTGAGGGTGAACAGCTGAATTTGTAAATAACCATTTAATTCCATTTGTTGTATCCTTAGGGCATTTTGCTGTTCACTTTGCTTAGAAAATTCTAACTGTTACGGTTCAGCTTTGATCAGAGTGAGTTTCCTAGCAATGGAGAAAGAAATAGCTTTGTCACCATCACCAAGAAAGAGAGATTCTCTTGGGAAGGGTAAAGTATGTCTTCGTGATCTTGCTTGCATTGCGATTGAAGAAACAAATTCATATCCAGTGTCATTGTGGTGCAGAAGCACTGTGCATATATTCAGTTTCATCCTTTCTCCTACTTGCTGCTAAGACGCTTCATTCATGTCTGACTCTGTGCAACCCCATAGACGGCAGCCCACCAGGCTTCCCCATCCCTGGGATTCTCCAGGTAATAACGCTGGAGTGGGTTGCCATTTCCTTCTCCAATGCATGAAAGTGAAAAGTGAAAGTGAAGTCGCTCAGTCGTGTCTGACTCTTCGCGACCCCATGGACTGCAGCCTACCAGGCTCCTCCATCCATGGGATTTTCCAGGCAAGAGTACTGGAGTGGGGTGCCATTGCCTTCTCCTTCTCCTACTTAGAGTTCTTCAAAAAGAGACTCACTTCATTTTGAGGAAATGGTATTGTTTCCCCAGACACTGAATCTAAAACAGATAGACAAACATTTTTGAGTTCCTTTGTTCTGAGGGATTTCTCCTCCCCCTCTCACGGGATGCTTTACGTTGTTCATCTAAGAAGGAACCTTTTGCTCCTTAAGAATTTGAAAAGACGCGTTTATTTCTTATGAGCAGCACAGAACAATTAGGCAATCACTCTTGTATCTAGAGTCCACTGGTGGGAAAAGGTGACAGAATTGCATGGGGCACTCATTATAAAACAGTACAGAATAAAAACATGAATTTACCAGTAAAATGAAAAGCAGCCAAAAATGGACTATAAATTATTGCATGAAAAATGAAAATTAAAACCATCTTCAATAGATAGAATGCCTTGGTTAGTCATTTGTGATCAGTGGTAATTGGTTCATTGAAAAGATCAGTTAATGAAAAAGCAGTAAAGCAGGGATATTATTAAAAAGGATACACGTGTCTAAAACAGTTTATTTTATATTAAATATATAAATGCTCACTCAACAGTCCTTTGAGATAGCACCATGGTGTTTTCTTTGATTGTGGTTGAAATGACTTGGATTCCCGCAGAAATAACACTCACAATCTATGATTTCTAATTTTGGTGTCTTTAAGTAGAGCAAAATTTGAAGAATGTGAACAATCTGAGTACAGAACTCTTCCTGACTTTCATGACATTTTCTCCCAATCTTTTATGGTACAAAAACATACATCTTCAAAGGAGTATTTTTAGCTATTTGCCTTTATCAAGTTTTTTTTTCAAACCATTTAGTCTTTTTTTTCATAGAAATAACGACTCTTTTGCAATTATACTTGTGATTTCAAACTAATTAAGTTACATAATTAAAATAACATGTACGTCTGGTATAAACAAGATTGGGGGCATGTGTTAGTAGGAACAGAGCCCCACTGCAAGGATGGTCTATGAGGGCAGCCCAGCCATGTGGTCAGATTCCCGTGGGATCCATCATGTTCCTCTTCTGTAAAACGAAGAAATAAACAATGGTTGGTTAATTCAGTTATTTAGATCCATTGTTGTTGTTGTTGCTAAGTCATGTCAAACTCTTTGTGATCCCATGGATTGCAGCACGCCAGGCTTCCCAGTCCTTCACCATCTCCTGGAATTTGCTCACACTCAAGTCCATTGAGTTGGTGATACCATCCAACCATTTCATCCTCTGTTGTCCCCTTCTCCTCCTGCCCTCAATCTTGCCCAGCTTCAGGGTCTTTTCCAGTGAATTGGCTCTTTGCATCAGGTGGCCAAACTATTAGAGCTTCAGCTTTAGTGTCAGTTTTTCCAATGAATATTCAGGATTGATTTTCTTTAGGATTGACTGGTTTGATCTCCTTGCTGTTCAAAGGACTCTCAAGAGTCTTCTCCAACACCACAGTTCGAAAGCATCAATTCTTTGGCTCTCAGCCTTCTCTGTGGTCCAACTCTTACATCACACATGACTATTGGAAGAAGTATAGCTTTGACCGTACAAGCCTTTGAGGGCAAAGTGATGTCTCTGCTGTCTTTGGATCCATAGATATCAGTAAAATAAAAGGAATGAATTTTAAAAATGTAGTTTTAAAAATATATTGGCCTATTTTTTTTTATTTATTTTTATTTTATTTTTTACCTTCTGGCCTCACGGCATGTAGGATCTTAGTTCCTCGACCAGGAATCAGATCCACACCCTCTGCAGTGGAACCATGGACTGCCAGGGAAGTCTCAAATTTTTTTTTTATCTTTTATTTTTAAATAAAAACTTTTGTTTCAGAAGTTTTAGGTTTGCAGAAGAGTTTCAAAGATAGTAGTACATAGAGTTCTCATGTACCCTACACCCACTTTTCTCCTACTTAGCATCTTAGTGTGATACATTTGTTACAATTAATGAACTAATATTGATGCATTGTTATTAATGCAGATTTTCCAGGTGGCATTAGTGGTAAAGAACCACCTGCCAATGCAGGAGACAGAGGAGACAGTATTCGATCCATTAGTTGGGAAGATCCCCTGGAGGAGGTCATGGCAACCCAGTCCAGTCTTCTTGCCCTGAGAATCCCATGGACAGAGGAGCCTGGTGGGCTATAGTCCATAGGGTCGCAAAAATGCTGGACATGACTGAAGTGACTTGGCACTCATACGCAAGATTTCATTCAGTTCAGTTCAGTTGCTCAGGCGTGTCCGACTCTTTGCGACCCCATGAATCGCAGCACACCAGGCCTCCCTGTCCATCACCAACTCCCAGAGTTCACTCAGACTCACGTCCATCGAGTCAGTGATGCCATCCAGCCATCTCATCCTCTGTCGTCCCCTTCTCCTCCTGCCCCCAATCCCTCCCAGCATCAGAGCCTTTTCCAATGAGTCAGCTCTTCACATGAGGTGGCCAAAGTACTGGAGTTTCAGCCTCAGCATCATTCCTTCCAAAGAAATCCCAGGGTTGATCTCCTTCAGAATGGACTGGTTGGATCTCCTTGCAGTCCAAGGGACTCTCAAGAGTCTTCTCCAACACCACAGTTCAAAAGCATCAATTCTTCGGTGCTCAGCCTTCTTCACAGTCCAAGTTTCACATCCATACATGACCACAGGAAAAACCATAGCCTTGACTAGATGGACCTTAGTCGGCAAAGTAATGTCTCTGCTTTTGAATATGCTATCTAGGTTGGTCATAACTTTTCTTTCAAGGAGTAAGCGTCTTTTAATTTCATGGCTGCAGTCACCATCTGCAGTGATTTTGGAGCCCAAAAGAATAAAGTCTGACACTGTTTCCACTGTTTTCCCATCTATTTCCCATGAAGTGATGGGGCTTTTTACTTAATGTTGTTTTTCTGCCCGGGGTTTCGTTCAGGACACCTCATGACACTGAGTAGTCGTGTCTCCTTAGGCTTCCCTGGATGGTGACTGTTTCGCAAACTTTCCCTGTTTCTGATGGCCTTGACACCTTTGGGGAGCAGTGGTCAAGTGTTTTGTTCTTCAGTTTGGATTTGCCTGACCTTTTCCTCACATGTAGCTTGGGCTTACGGGTTTTTGTGGGGAGGATCCCAGAGGTGAAGTGCCCAGTCTCATCACTTCGTACACAGGGGGCACTTCTCAATACAATCAATCTGACTTATCACTGTTGACGCCGACCTTGATCCCCTGGCTCAGGTTGTGTCGTCAAGTATCTCCTTGGCTGCATTTGTGTGATTTTGATTCTCGCAAATTTTGATTTTGATTTTGTGTGATTTTGATTTTCGGTTTGCTACAGAGCCGTGGGAGGTGGTAAGTTCTTTCAACAGTGTTGTCTTCATGGCAGAATTAGATCGTGTGGCCTCTTTGCGAGGGTTTTGTGAATAGCTGAAAGAAATGCACTAAATGTCATCTTAGCCCTCTTACTGAACTCCAGTTTTGCTGTCTTGGCTCATGTTTCTTGAGCTCTAGTATCTGACTGAAGGAAACACAGTCTCCAGAGATTTTTTGGGGGGCAATGATTTGGAAAGGAAAGAGAACACTAAGGCTGTTCAGTTGTGCTTCTGCACTATGGTTCAGAGTTTCAAGAACCAGCGTGGCACTGTGAACACAGCTTTGGGAGGGAAATCCTGAGACCTGGGTTTTACAGTTTCCTCTGACTCTTCTAATTCTAGGATTTAAAAATCTTAACCTTTGACTCCGCGTTGCCTGGGAGAATTTGAGGGGACAGTTATAATTGCCTTCCTTATCTTTAGGAAGGTGGTTTTAGGGATTCCGTGCATGCTATTGTGCAAATACATTATAAACCACACAGTGCTGAAAAGTCACGGGGAAAGAAAGAATGGGACTCTGCTAAAGGGCAAGGGAAAGCCTACAGGAGCCCTTTCTGCCTACACCGCTGTTAGGAATCGCAGAGCAGGGTGTGGTGAAGATCCCTGCTGTTAAAAAAAAAAAAAAAAAGTGGACCCGAGGGACAGAGAAGATAGTGAATTTATCCACAGTGCTGAGAACATCTCCAGGCGTAAAGCTTGGATGACAACTATTCTTCAGCGGCATCAGAACTGTGAGACGTGCAGTTCGTTGTTGAACGAAAGTCTGATAATAATAATCATGGTGATTGAGAATCCACTACAGAAATGGAAGCTGGGCAACAGAGCTTGAAAGGGTTTTCTTGTTTGAAAATCCCATTGATGATGTGGCTGGATCTAGAGTCTGTCATACAGTGTGAAGTAAGACAGAAAGAGAAAAACAAATATCCTATATTAACACATATGTATGGAATTTAGAAAGATGGTGCAGATGAGGCTGTTTACAGGGCAGGGCTAGAGACGCAGACGTAGGGAACCAACTTGTGGACACAGAGCGGGAAGGGGAGGCAGGGAAGGACTGAATGTATACACGGCCACGTGTGCAACAGAGAGCTAGTGGGAACCTGCTGTGCAGCCCAGGGTGCTCAGCTCAGTGCTCTGTGATGGCGAAGGCGTGGACTGGGGAGTGTGGCAGGGAGTTTCCAAAGGGAGGGGATCTATGTCTACATATCGCTGGTTCACTTTGCTGTGCAACAGAAACTAACACAACATTGTAAAGCAGTTATACTAAGAAAAAAAGAAAGCATGGATGGCCAACTTGCAATAATCAAGCCAATGACTTGAGTTGGAGTAATCCATAGACCAATGGAGAAAACAAATAAAAATGAGTATTTTAAAATATTGTGAGTAATAGGCATTGTGAGTAAATAGCATCAGCTTTCAAGAGGAGCACATTCACAGAGAGCTCACTGTGTGCCAGGTATTGTTCCCATCACCACCCTCTCATTAGTGCTCCTGGCAACCTGATGAGATAGATGGGGAAAGAAGGCACGGAGAGAAGGGATGATCTGATGGAGGTCGTGTAGCTGGTTTTGGGGAGCCAGGACTTATACAGGGGCCACTGAACTACAAATACTAAAACTGAAATTGGAAAGCTGTCACTAATAGATTCAGGGGACAAAATAGTTCTTTTGGCAAATGGGAAAAGAAATTTAAAAAGGAAGAGGGGCTAACAAATTCAGAACCAGTATCTTCTCAAATGTTCAAAGACAAATGACAGTGTACAAGACAAGAGAATGCCTCAGTATGAAAGGAAACATCATGGAAATGAATGTTTGGAATGTATTTGCTTTGAAAGTTAATCTTAGATAATTGATGGCTAATATTGAAACATTTTTTAGATAAGGCCATTCTAAAGTTATCCTAATCACATTCAGGATATATATATATATATTTTTTTAGTCTGACTCTGAAGGACCAATGGGATACAAAGGTTAAATAGTGGAGGAAAGGGCTATTCTCTTAAGAAAATTAATTTTTAAATATTAATAGGAAAAGCATGTGATCATATTGGGTAAATAAACTTTCTCATTGGCTTTAGTACTTTAGTTGGACCAGATCATTCATAAATTTATCCTATAAGGTTTTGAATAATGAAACCAGTCATGTTACAACAACATAAGAATCATGTGTTCCGTTTGTCAGTAATGTTTTTTCCTGGTATGATAGGTGTTGTTCATTTGTTTATTTCGTACTTCAGGTTTCTACTTCTGCCTTTCCCTCCCTGAATGCTCACGAAAAACTACCACACCCGTGACAGGTTGTGTGATTATTCCCCCCCCACCCTGTGTGTGTTCAATTTGTGTATTATTGTATCATATGACATCTTGAATCAAGCACCGCTAGTACCAAGCTGTTATCAGCAGCTGATGCCAAAAATATTGATTTATAACACTTCTCAGCATGCAAGTGAGAGCCCTTCAAATCACAGCCGCCCAATTTCCAGTCATTGTTCTTTTTCTTCTTTGCATATTATACGGCAAAAAGAATGCAAAACCAGGGGAGATTTATTAGAAAATAATGCCTTGGGAAAATGTTGTAAAACATTCGAGTCCTTGTTCGTGAAGGTCGTGAGACTCTTGCTGCTTTAGAGACACTGTCTTGGAGGCCTGTTCTCCTTCCTTTCTTTTTCCCCCAACGGTTTTCAAGTGGCGTGTTTTTTTTTTTTTTTTTTGCAGTCTTTGATTACATTAAAGTGCAAACCATTTACATGTCTAGAAGTAAGCAAACACCCTCAGCAGAGAACCAGGAAGTGAGGTGTGGAGCCAGCCTTTGCCCGGGATGTGGCCCCTGTGTGTTAACACGTGGGGCAGGACCATCAGGGGGAACCAAGGCAATGGAGGAATCAGAAGGCTTTCTTCTCTAAAGAAGGGCCATTCAAAAACAAAATCGATAAATAAGGTTTGTCACTTCCTTGTATGGGGAGTGCTGAGCCTGCAGCTCTCAGCAAATTTCTTATATATGAATTCATTTTGCAAAGTGAATGCTGAGACTTGGTGGCCAAATGACAAGACGCCAGAGGCTGCCATGGTAGAGAAGAGAGGGCCTTCAGTGGCTTTCTGGACACCTGACCTCTGTCTGTCACCGTCTTCTGGAGGAAGCACCTCGGAGCCTACTGACTGGTAGGTGAAGGGGAGGTGGTTACCAGAGGTGGAAACGTGGGCTTGGCGAGGGGACAGCAATCTGTGGATGCTGTCTTCCTACTGCCTGAAAAACTGAGGGTTCATCACTTTCCCTCCCGTCTTCACTGACTCCAGAGAGACTGAGCAGAGGGCTGTGGAGGAGGATGAGGGGAGTTTTCATGTCATCTGGATGAATACATATCAAGTGCTCCCCAAATCCCTTTTTCCTGCAGTCTCCAGCAGAGCAGGCCCAGAGCCACCCCTGCCAGTGGAAGGAATCCAGGCCTGTTGCTGGGGTCTCCTGTGTTCAGAAGAGATGGCCAAACTGCCTCTTGGCTCTCACTGCTGTCTTCTGCTTTCCCTTCTCTGCTCTTCTTTCCATAGGTTGACTCCATACTTTTATTTTATTTTATTTTATTTATCTGGCTTCCCAGGGCTTTGCCGCAGCAAGCTGAATCTAATTCTCTGACCAGGGATCGAAGCTGGGAGCCTTAGCCACCGGACCACCTGGGAAGCTCCCTGACTCCGTATTTTTAAAAACATATTCATATAGAGATGCTTCATATTTTGTTGCATCTCAAGCTCAGTGTTTTCGGTGAAGTGATTTCTTCTGTCTGGTTTTGTTAACTTTTGGCTTGGAAATTACCAAGGCTTACCAAAGCCTTAAAGAAAAAGCTAAGAATTCATGTTTGCTGAGCATTTAGTAAGTGTCTGATAGAATAAATATTTTACATGTGAAAGCCCAGAACAAGCTGATGTGCTGTCTTAAAAAAAATAATAATAATAATCTCTTATCTGTGGAAACAGGTAAGAGGACTTCCCTGGTGGCTCAGATGGTAAAGAATCTGCCTGTAATGCAGGAGACCCAGGTTCAGTCCCTGAGTCTGGAAGATCCCCTGGAAAAGGGAATGGCAACCCACTCCAGTATTCTTGCGGATGATTCCATGGACAGAGGAGCCTGGCGGGCTACAGTCCCTGGGGTCGCAGAAAGTCGGACACAACTGAGCGACTAACACTTAACATCTGTGGAAACGGTGTAGGATACTGATTTCACGTTTTCCTATTGCATTTGAAATTCTGGCGGATAATAACGTGAAAGACTTACCCTCAAGAAGTGATACACTTGAATCTCCCACTTTGAAAATGCTCAGAAATTTCCATATTTATTTGCTCTGCAGTGTGTATATTATGAAATATTTGGCAGATAAGACTTGACTTCTGGTAAACCCTATGAGTTTTTGCCACTTCATTTAAATTTGTAAAAGCAGTCCTTTTATTAATAACTGTAACAAAGCCCCACAAAAGTTAGGCTTTCGTCAGTGGAATATGATCAAGCCATTTTCAAAAAACTCTCGGCACTCTTCAAGTTGTGACGGCAGACTTCCAAATGGGAAGGCTAGTTCAGGGTTGACCGCTGATTCACGTTAGAGGATTAAGTGCATGCCAGGGAAGGGATTTGCACCGGCTCTGGTTAGCTGGCCCTCCTGCAGCTGTTGCGATTGGGCCAAAGCGGACCCGGGGTCACCAGCCAGGCTGGCGCTAACTCAGGCAAGTGGAGAGTCAGCATCGGGGTGCTGACTCATTGCAGCGATGGGAGCCTTGCTCTCCTCTTGTGGGCACTTCCACATTGTGTGCGGAGAGAAGGCTGGATGGGCATCATATGGGCAAGCGAGAGGGGTGGCTTGGGGTCTTCCAGTCGTGTTTCTGGTGGTCAGAACCAGAGCAGGGGAGGCCACCTGTTGAATCCATCAAGGTGCACCGTGGCTGCTGGTTTCTGAGCTCTGTCTTCTTTGCTAGCCTCATTCTTAGGACCCCGCCTTATTCAGATTAAGTCCTTGACATTCTTGCTCAGTTTCTTGCCCAGGAGAAATTTCTGACATTCTTGCCCAAGAGTGCTTGAGTGCATGGGGGACCCTTTGCTCGATGGATAATTACTTGGTTCTAAAACGCTTGATTCCTCCATCTATTACATGTTTGTGAATTTATTTCCTTTGATGAATAGTTAAAAAATTCTTGATACAGGGAAGAAGTGAGCTCTGCCAGGCTTCTGTTAGTACCACCATGAAATCTTCCCCACTGTTTTTCCCTCCCAAGCCTTCTGAGCACACCAGCAAGTTCTCCTCTCTATGTTCCACTGAGGTCTCTAAATATAATTTCTCTGCTCTAAAGGTAAGGATCAAGTCCAATGTATAAGATGTCCAGGGTGGTATTTGAAATTTGTCAGTTTCAAAAGAAGAAAATGCTTAATTTTAACATTTAAATGATCATTTACATAGGAATGAAGATAATTCATAATGTTATTTTGCATTATTTGATAATTAAATTAAATTAGTCTTTTTAGCAAAAGCATCTTTTTAATGGGCTTCCCTGGTGGTTCAGATGGTAAAGAATCCACCTGCAATGCAGGAGGCTCAAGAGACACGGGTTCGATCCTTGACTTGGGAAGATCCCCTGGAGAAGGGCAATGGCAACTCACTCCAGTATTCTTGCCCGAAGAATCCCCATGGACAGAGGATCCTGGCGGGCTGCAGCCCATGGGGCTGCAGAGAGTTAGACGTGACTGAATGACTAAGCATGCATGCATGTTTTTAATACTTTCAGAGTCATGTACAGTAAAACATGCTGCTTACTAAAAAAATTACAATTGCTCAATATTAATGCGCTCTTTATTTTGATTATTACCTTTCTATGTGAAAGTGATACAAAGCAGAAAAGAATAATGTTATTTTTCAAAATGTGAGTGGTTATATAACTTTGATTTCTGCAACAATCTATGTTCTTCTGAGGGAAACTAATACACTTTATAGGTTTGCATGGGTGTGTAGAGCAGGTTTCACTATGATGAGGTGGTTCTCTGCTGCTGATTCGTCATCTCTAGGGCTCAGTGGCTCCAGCAAAGACTGGTGTTGACTGCGTAGGATGAAAACTATGTGATTTAAAGGTAGGGTGTGGAGGGACAAGGCAGACCGCCAGGCAAGGGAGACAGCGGCCTTAGACCCACTTAGGATTGTCCCCTATCGCTCACTCTAGAGAGGTGTTCAAGGCTACAGCCCAGTCTTGTGTGTGCAGAGAGACCCGATGCCACGCTGAGGCTGGGCTCAGGCACAGTACTGGAATTTAATGGAGAAATTGGTAGTTAGCACCAGCATGAAGTAGATTAAGTCCAAGAGCCTAAGAGAGGCGATTCCTCGGAACCTTGGGGGTTGGTGATTACTGCGTCAAGAGGGTGGCCTGGACGGGGAGCGGTTGTGACAGTTAGTAATGTTCTGGGTGGCTAATCACCGTTCCACTTACTTAGCCAAGCTTTATTTTGACAACTCAGTCAGTCCCTTTCTAAATATCTTCAACTTAATGGAAATTGATGCTTTCAAACTGTGGTGCTGGAGAAGACTCTTGAGAGTCCCTTGGACGGCAAGGAGATCAAAACAGTCCATCCTAAAGGAAATCAGTCCTGAATATTCACTGGAATATTGGAATATACTAGAGTATATTGGAATATACTAAAGCTGAAGCTCCAGTATTTTGGCCATCTGATGCAAAGAGCCAACTTGTTGGAAAAGACACTGATGCTGGGCAGGGTGACAAGGGGGGTGACAGAGGATGAGATGATTGGATGGCATCATAGAATCAATGGACATGAATTTGAGCAAACTCCAGGAGATAATAGAGGACAGGGAAGCCTTGCATGCTGCAGTCTATGGGGTCACAAAGAGTCAGACACGGCTTAGTGACTGAACAACAACAATGGAAATGACTTACCCTTGTAAGGTTCCCATATTTTGGCCTCACTAGAGTCTTCAGAGAGAGAGGGTAAAAAATGTTCCAACACATTCTCTCATCATAAATAAGTTAATCATTGTGTTGTGAGAACCATAAATTATTCAGCATTTAATAAGCATGTATTGAGTACCTACAACATCCAGAGAACTATGCAAGGCTTGAAGCTGTGTCTGCAAATAAAAGGGGTGCAGAATCGGTTCTTGTGGATCCTGTGGTCAAAGGCAGGGGTCAGCAAACTGTGAGCCATCCCTGACTGCTTTTGTAGGGAGAACAAGTTAAGACAAAAGAAAAATCGAAAGAAGCCTAATATTTTGTGCTCCACAAAACATTATATGAAATTTCAAATGTGGGGGTACAGATACAGCAATATTGTTCTATTGGAACATAGTCACACTCCTTCATTTTTGTTTTGCCAAATTATGTTGTCAGATTATGATGGCCAGCCTGAGCAATTAGAGAGCTTTTGGTCCATGAAGCCTAAGATATTTAGTATCTGACTCTTTGACAAAAAAACTTATTGTTGGGTTTTCTAGTGGGATAGACATTCATCAGATTATCACACCATCAAAATATGCATGGGGTCAGTGCTGGACAGGAAAGGTGTATAAACCTATGAACTTGTATAATGGACCTAGAGATGTAACCATAGTAAAGCAGACAAGCAGTGGCCTTAATACCTTCATTGTGTTTAATTCTTTGCAGGGCTCACAAGGGACCACACTCAAGGAGTGATAAACAAATTGTAATTGGTAAGATAATTCGAGTGATACTAAGCGTTTAGGGATTTCTGACTGAATCCCTTCCAATCTGGTACTGATGGTTTATAAGGCAAAAGGGCCAGAAATAAGGTTAATGTGTGTGCTCAGTTGCTTAGTCATGTCTGACTCTTTGCGGCCCCATGGACTGACTGTAGCCTGCCAGGCTCCTCTAACCATGGGATTTCCCAGGCAAGAATATATTGGAGTGGGTTGCCATTTCCTACTTCAAGGGAATCTTTGGACCCAGAGATTAAGCCTAAGTCTCTTGCATCTCCTGCATTGACAGCTGGATTCTTTACCGCTAGTGCCACCTGGGAAGCCCAATAAGTTTAATAACGGCCTCTAATTCTTAGGCCTTCATTTGTTACCTTGGCACTTACCAGTACTGCACCTGGAAAAGGAAACTGATAAATTCACAGTAGATTGAGAAAAATGAGGAAAGACAGACACTTATAAAAATGGGAAAAGACAGCACCTCTTCAGGTACATGAAACGGTAGAAATATATTGTTCTCTATAAATGAATGAAAGGTGCTTATCTTTGTGTTGCTGCTGGTTTAGTCGCTAAATTGTCCTGGACTCTTATAACTCCATGGACTTTAGCCCACCAGGCTCCCCTGTCCGTGGGATTTCCCAGGCAAGAATCCTGGAGTGGGCTAGCATTTCTTTTTCTAGTGGATCTTTCCAACCCAGGGATCGAACTCACGTCTCCTGCATTGCAGGTAGATTCTTTACTGACTGAGTGGGGTGACTATTTAAAGTTTATGAGAATAATGCTTTTCTTCTGAAGGATTCAAAGTACTTTTGTTTTAATTCCCTTAATAGTATTATGGAAGGCTAAACAACACAAACCTAAATAAATATCCCAGTCTGCATTTAGAATGAATACAAAGTGGAATCAATTTTAATTCAGTGTTGAACTTTGAATCAGTTTTCCTGTTATTTACTGAGAATTTGGGAACGTGTGAGAGTAAGGCGTTTCCTCCAATTTTGGCAGATGGTTTTCATGAGTCTGCAATAGGATTTGGTTTGCAGGCATCTTTGAACACAAACCACCTCATCAGTCTTTTCTGATCACAACGGAGAGAAATAAAGACTTGATAAAGTAAACTCATTGTTTCAAAGTGGTATTGATATAAAAAGAAATTGCCAGGGTAATGTAGAAAAGGTTTTGAATTATTAGATTCTTAGATTCAACTTCAAAGATTACTTTATTCTCTGAAGCAATTTTTTGTCATCCGTCTTCAAAAGATTTTATTTCATCTGTGTGGCTTTGAGAGATTCTCATTTATTCTTTAATCAAACAATTATCAAGTGCCCGCAGCATGCCAGGCATTGTGCCTGAAGTGCATGAAATAGCAGGGTGACTAAAGCAAGTTCAAAGGCTGCTCACATGGGGCAAAGACAAAGGTAAGAAGTGGAACTCCAGTGGCTGAGGGTTAATCCACCCAAAGATAAATTTTTGTAATGGGTGGGCTTCCCCAGTGGCTCAGTGGGTAAAGAATCCTTTGCAATCCTCCTGAAGTGAAGGAGACACAGTTTCGATCCCTGATTTGGGAAGATCCACTGGGGAAAGAAATGACAACCTGCTCCAGAATTCTTACCTGGACAAATCCATGGACAGAGGAGCCTGGTGAGCTACAGTCCATGGGGTCACAAAAAGTTGGACATGGCTGAGCAGCTAAGCACAAAGCATAGCACACAAGTGGTTTACTGGGGGAAGTGAAACGAATAATATTTTGCATACTAATAATTTTATGTCTATTATTTTAAAAATTCCATTGGATGTTGTTTCGTATGTCTTCTGGGCCATTTATGTTCAGTTCAGTTCAGTCACTCAGTCGTGTCCGACTCTTTGTGACCCCATGAATTGCAGCACTCCAGGCCTCCCTGTCCATCAGCAGCTCCCAGAGTTTACCTGAACTCATGTCCATCGAGTCAGTGATGCCATCCAGCCATCTCATCCTCTGTCGTCCCCTTCTCCTCCTGCCCCCAATCCCTCCCAGTATCAGCGTCTTTTCCAATGAGTCAACTCTTCGCATGAGGTGGCCAAAGTACTGGAGTTTCAGCTTTAGCATCATTCCCTCCAAAGAAATCCCAGGGCTGATCTTCAGAATGGACTGGTTGGATCTCCTTGCAGTCCAAGGGACTCTCAAGAGTCTTCTCCAACACCACAGTTCAAAAGCATCAATTCTTCGGTGCTCAGCCTTCTTCACAATCCAACTCTCACATCCATACATGACCACTGGAAAAACCATAGCCTTGAGTAGATGGACCTTTGTTGGCAAAGTAATGTCTCTGCTTTTGAATATGCTATCTAGGTTGGTCATAACTTTTTTTCCAAGGAGTAAGCGTCTTTAAATTTCATGGCTGCAGTCACCATCTGCAGTGATTTTGGAGCCCCCCAAAATAAGTCTGACACTGTTTCCACTGTTTCTCCATCTATTTCCCATGAAGTGATGGGACCGGATGCCATGATCTTCGTTTTCTGAATGTTGAGCTTTAAGCCAACTTTTTCACTCTCCTCTTTTACTTACATCAAGAGGCTCTTTAATTCTTCTTCACTTTCTGCCATAAGGGTGGTGTCATCTGCATATCTGAGGTTATTGATATTTCTCCTGGCAATCTTGATTCCAGCTTGTGTTTCTTCCAGTCCAGCGTTTCTCATGATGTACTCTGCGTAGAAGTTAAATAATCAGGGTGACAATATACAGCCTTGACGTAGTCCTTTTCCTATTTGGAACCAGTCTGTTGTTCCATGTCCAGTTCTAACTGTTGCTTCCTGACCTGCATACAGGTTTCTCAAGAGGCATGTCAAGTGGTCTGGGATTCCCATTTCTCTCAGAATTTTCCACAGTTTATTGTGATCCACACAGTCAAAGGCTTTGGCATAGTCAATAAAGCAGAAATAGATGTTTTTCTGGAACTCTCTTGCTTTTTCAATGATCCAGCGGATGTTGGCAATTTGATCTCTGGTTCCTCTGCCTTTTCTAAAACCAGCTTGAACATCAGGAGTTCACGGTTCACGTATTGCTGAAGCCTGGCTTGGAGAATTTTGAGCATTACTTTACTAGCATGTGAGATGAGTGCAATTGTGCGGTAGTTGGAGCATTCTTTGGCATTGCCTTTCTTTGCAATTGGAATGAAAACTGACCTTTTCCAGTCCTGTGGCCACTGCTGAGTTTTCCAAATTTGCTGGCATATTGAGTGCAGCGCTTTCACAGCATCATCTTTCAGGATTTGAAATAGCTCAACTGGAATTCCATCACCTCCACTAGCTTTGTTCGTAGTGATGCTTTCTAAGGCCCACTTGACTTCACGTTCCAGATATCTGGCTCTAGATGAGTGATCACACCATCGTGATTATCTTGGTCATGAAGCTCTTTTTTGTACAGTTCTTCTGTGTATTCTTGCCACCTCTTCTTAATATCTTCTGCTTCTGTTAGGTCCATACCATTTCTGTCCTTTATCGAGCCCATCTTTGCATGAAATATTCCATTGGTATCTCTAATTTTCTTGAAGAGATCTCTAGTCTTTCCCATTCTGTTGTTTTCCTCTATATTTGCATTGATGGCTAAGAGCCAGAAAATTTTAACAAACATTCAGTATTAGAAATTTAGTCAACTGAAATATTTTCTTGTTACAGAGGTAAAAGTTATATGATCTGCTCTACAGTTCTGGTCTGAAATTTAAATAAATACTAGTAGGAAACAATTGTGAGGGTGGGGCCATATATACATAAAAAAATTTCCACAAAAATTACTATAAAAGACTTGCATGTCTAACTTTTAAAATAGGCTTCCCTCTTGGCTTAGATGGTAAAGAATCTGCTTGCAATGCGGGAAACCTGGGTTCGATCCCTGGGTTGGGAAGATCCCCTGGAGGAGGGCATGGCAGCCCACTTCAGTATTCCTGCCTGGGAAATTCCATGGACAGAGGAGCCTGGTAGGCTACAGTCCATGGGGTCCCAAAGAGTCAGACACGACTGAGCGACTAAACACACACACCTTTTAAAATAGAGATGTTAATGGTTATTATGTCCCAGGTAATGTTGTAAACCAAGGATCCATCATATTTAACTTCACACTCTTAGCCTAACCCAGAGCACATACCCACGAGCTGTGTGCATATGCAACATTTTCACAAAGGCCCGAGCAAAAGCGAAATATATTTATGAGAGGAACTTGGTAGCCTTGAGTCAGAAGCCTTCTTCTTGATTGCTATCACTGTGAGAGCTCAAATTTCTCAACTGTGTTTCGAAAAGAAGGAGAACCCCTCAGGTCCAGAAGGTATGCCACGCATCCTCACTTGAAGGAAGGAAGAAAAGTGTGTGCCTTCTCTCGAAATGAATCCCAGAGGTTGTGTTCATAGTGTGGCTTTTATGGAATTACAGAAAGTACCTTAGGCACATATTATTAAATACCATTTATTTAAAAACAACTACTAGATTGTGTTCATAATCATTTTTTCATAACACTGCAAACGATTTCTGACTCAGTAGAGAAGTAATTAATCAATAAAGATTTATTGCGCACTTTTTATGGTCCACAAATGGGTGGCCTAGTGGAAGAAGTAGGCTAACACATAAATTATGATATTCATTAGCATCTTCATTGAACGAATGTCCATTAGGCATTTTGTACAAACAAATCACACCAAGGAGCATTATAAGTGATGAGAGAGAATTGATGCTACACCCCATGCTCTTTGGCTGCAGAGGTTAAGATGTTAGACAGAAAACCAAAATGTTTCGATGAATGGATGACTGATGACAGATACTGTGGCTCGTTAAGCCTTTAAAAGGAAAAGGCCGGGAAGAGGGGAAGCTTGACCAGCTCCCGTGTGATGGGGAAGCTTTGAGAGGCAGAACATTTCTTTCAAGAAAAGGCAGATGAGTAGTGGTAGGCAGAATGGCCTGAGCAAAGATGGTGCCAGGGAATCAGTGCTGATAATGACTTCAGGCGAGAGGATGTAGGCAAACCTGGTAAAGCGTC
This sequence comes from Capra hircus, assembly GCF_001704415.2. Lineage (NCBI taxonomy): Eukaryota > Metazoa > Chordata > Mammalia > Artiodactyla > Bovidae > Capra > Capra hircus. Next base: position 7,646,508 of record NC_030819.1, read on the forward strand.
AGTGATTGCCTTGGATTCTGGGTCCCTTACATAAAACATCTACCGATTAGGTTACTTAACTCCATCTGTTAGGTCGGACCTGCCTTACACAATGAGACCAATTTTGCCCTCAGTGAGAGCGTGTTCTGAGAACCAAGGATTCAGGTCGCTTTTCCTTCCTTCTGCAGCTGTGTTGCTGTGAACCCTATCCCGGGATGAATATGCTCTCCCTGGTCCTTGTTACCGACCCCTGCCTTGTATCATAGTTCTGCTGCGGCTTGTCTGTTTGTCTTGAAGTGTCCGCATTGGCTTCATGCTATGTGCAACTGGCTGTCGTGACCCTGGGCAAACTGCTCACCCTTTCTTTTCCTCCATTTTATCATTTGTAAACTGGGATAAAAATAGTTGCTACCTCATTGGAACTTCTGCACTGAGAACATTTAGAACAGTGCCTGGAACTTACTAAGCACTCTAAAAGTACAGAAAACTATCCAAGTGTTACTTTGGCTTGTTTACAAAGATCTGGCTTGTCCATTCCCCGGCTAAATAGCCATCTAAAAGGGTGGAGGGTTTGTGAAGGAAGTCACCAGCAATGCTGGAATGTGGTGTACTCTCAAAGCATCTAGGAAGAAAACAGAGAAAGATTCAGGGCCAAGATCAGGTGGTGTTAATTCTTGGTGTACCTTCCAGGTTATTAGGAACCGGGTTTCTTTTTGATGTGATAAAAGTGTCGGCTAGCATTTGTCCCACCCATCCTTTGTTCATCCTCTTTCTAGAAATGTATGTAAATACATTTCTAGGTTACTCCAAGGAGGTTACTTTTCTAGACGTTTTGTCTTTAGAAAAGAGCTACCATGCATATATTTCATATAACACACAGAAACGCAGTGTGAAAGTTCTTAATGAAGCAGTGACACGCAGCCCCTGAAGCCGTGTTCATGACCAAAAGCGTAGTTTTAATCTGCGTGCCAAGGACATTTGTCAGGTCACCAGAGGGGTTATTATGGAGTTGTGAATCTTCTCCTTTGCTCTATGAAAAATTTCATCTGCCATCAGGAAGGTACAAGTCTGCAGTAATTTTTAAGTGAATAAAAAATGTTTAATTTTATGGTCCTGCAAGATTTCTTTTTTCTTTCTTTTATGCCTTTGGTGACTCTCATTGCCTTTTTGCAAAATATGTGATTTATACAGTTCAGACAGAGTGGTCACACACACATACATGCAGATAGCTAAAGACCTATAAACATTATTTGCGATAGAAACTATGGTTCTGTTAATTATTTAGGGTCTTCCACACTCAGCAGTTAGTAAGAAATATCGTTCAAAATTTTAAGTAGAATTGTTTGCATTTAAACTGTGAATAAGCACCTGGGTTTGAAATCTCGATCGAAAAGGCTCTAGCTTTGTGTTTCTGTTATTTTATAGTAGAATCACAAGCTCACACAGGGTCCTACACTTGTCATCAGTGCACAGATATGCATTTAATCTTAAAAACATCCACATTAAAATTAACATAGAAACTTAACTTCTTAGAATTTCAAAGCAGTCAAATACTTTTCAGTGCCTCTAGTCTAATTCCATTTTTAAAATAAGAAATTGTAGTGAGAGCTGGCTGCACTGTTTATTCCGATTGTTCATATTATAAAAGGTAAGAAGTTAGCCAAAGTATAGAATTGCTAAAGAGTTTTTTTCCCCCTTAGGATTTTGCCATATTTATCCTTAGTAAGTTCTTCCTTTATCTAGCAAACTTCAATCATTTCCTTAGACCACAAATTTTATGGAGAATTTGCATTCTATAGACTCCTTCAGGGAGGTGATGAGTAGATCAAAACGGTCTTAGAAAGTTTTGTGAGTGTTCTTTGTAAAAGAGTTAAGACTTGGTGGGCTACCAGAAATATACTTGTGTGTGCTCAAGAGCTATTACCTAGAGTTTGAGATGCTATAGGGGATCAGCTTGTGTCCAGGTACTGCTCTCTCACTGGGAAAGGAAAAAGCACAAATTGTCTACAGTGTTTCCTGAAGTGCCCATGCCAGGAATATTTCTGCAACACCTCTTTACCCTTCACAGTTTTTTGGTCATAGAAACAGAATATTAAAGATCATCTTGTTACACCCATTTTTAGCATGTAAAACTGTTCTGGTGTTCTATCTGCATTATTATTCTATGTAAACCATTTAAACAATACTGCAGTGTGCATTTATTATCTTCAATTTACAGTGGAAAAAAACTGAAACTTGAAAATGTTTACTGACCCACCCAAGGTGACACTGTCAGTGAGTGACAGTTTTGAAATTAAGGATTAGGTAATAAAAGTGATGACTTAATGTCACTTAATGTCTCCCTATGAACTTGCATATTAGAGAAAAATAATTCTGTTACATCTTTTCATTGTAGAATGGTTGAACTGAACAATGAGTTCTGAAAAATATTTCAATGTACATCTTTGAAAAATCTTTTATTTTATAAGAATGGCTAGAATATGGAAAAATAAGCTTATGGCAAGCTGCCGTTTTTCAGTGTGAACTTTTGGATAATGCCAGTAAACGTTTCCTTCTAGTTTGCTTAATATGTGTCCCCTGTAATTTCATTCATAGTCGTCAAGTCTCTCGTTCACATTGAGGAGAGTCTCTCGTCCCCACGTGGGTTTTATGGATGTTGTAGCAGAGATGACTAGTTCTTCTCGTCTCTCCACGCTCCTCCTCTTTTACAGCAATAGACATTCTAGCTAAGCACTTGGTCACATCTTTAAAGACTATCTCCGAGCCTCCCTTGCAGGTACTTGTGCTCATGTGATCAAGTCATTCCCAACAGGATAGGAGTGAAAATAGCGTGAACAATTTCCAGGGAATTTGCTTAAAATAGAAGATGTAGTGTGTTCACCTTTCTTTTCTCCATTAAATGGAATATGAATGTGAGAGCAGGAACTGGTGGAGTCATCTTAGGATGTGAAGCAGTGCCTGTTGAAGACCCCTGGGCAGCATTGTAGAAGGAGCCTGGCCCCTCTCATCTTGGAACCGCCAGATCTGCTTTGCACTGACTGCTTCTCTGGCTCAGAGAAAGAGACCAACTTCTATCTTGTTGCAGCCACTGTACATGTTTATATTGACAAATTGTCCCCTGACTTTTTCAGATATTATTAAGTATGACTTGAAAGAAATGTATCCAAAAACAAAAATTTACCCAAAGCTAGAAAGTGTTTTTCAGTTGTAGGACTTTTCAGAGCTCTTATTGGCTGAGTGTTAGGGGTGAATCTCTAAGAGGGGATAGGCGTCATTTCTAATTATGAAGATCATTTTTGAGTGGGGAATCCTATGGGCTTATGTATGTGGACTGCGTCTTGAGACCTGCAACTTTAGAAAGCTCTTAGTAGCTGAGCTTAAGATAAACATTGAAGGTGGTACGTTGAGAGTAGAAATAGGCGCAAGGAAGTTTTGGCTTGGGGAGCCATTCAGTTCAGCATACCACTAGGGAACATTAATTGTTGTGGAGAAAGAAACATTCTTTTAGAAAGAAAAAGAAGTAAGTTATTATAAGCACTCAGATAACTATGATGTTAAGACAGAATGAAATAATGTCTAAATAAGATGTGGCTGGTGTTGCTTATGTGATACCTATAAGGAGATAGGCTTATGAGCAGGAGCAAGACTGATATCCCTGATGTCCTCTGAATTTATATATGTGGAACTTATTGGCCATTATATGGCTAGGAAGAGTGCAGTGCTCACAGTGCAAATGCATGTTTCTGTGTAGTTGGGAGAGGTACCTGGTGGACAGAGGGTAAATCCTGGCAAGTAATCCCTTGTGGCCTCCACTTGTTGGGGCATACAGACAGTGAGATGCTTGGGGAGATATCTGGGTGGATGTGTGTGGCATGCTTTCAGGAGTAGAGGTTTAAGGCTGGAGATGAGAAGTCTTGGAGAAGTTGATTTGGGAGTCGTTTTCAGTGACAGTCGAAGCACAGAATGTATGTGGAATTAAAAGACAAAACCCAGGAGAGGATTTGGGAAACAGACCATTTAAGGCACTGGTGGAGGCAGGAGAGCAGTAGGATGACCGAGGAATTTGGATCAAAATAATAACGGGACAGTGTGCTAAAAAGCAGAGACATCACCTTGCAAACAAAGGTCTGTAAAGTCAAAACTGTGGCTTTTCCAGTAGTCATGATGAATGTGAGAGTTGGACCATAAAGAAAGCTGAGTGCCAAAGAATTGATGCTTTCCAATACGGTGCTGGAGAAGACTCTTGAGAGTCCCTTGCACTTCAAGGAGATCAAACCAGTCCACGCTAAAGGAAATCAATCCTGAATATTCATTGGAAGGACTAATGCTGAAGTTCCAATACTTTGGCCACCTGATGCAACAGCCAACTCACTGGAAAAGACCCTGATGCTGGTAAAGATTGAAGGCAGGAAGAGAAGGGGGAGGCAGGGGATGAGATGGTTTGACAGCATCACCGACTCAAAGAACATGAATCTGAGCAGACTCTGGGAGATCATGAGGGACAGGGGAGCCTGGTGCGCTGCACTGCATGGGCCACAGTCAGATAAGACTTAGCGACTGAACAACAATAATGGGCTGAATAGGAAAAACAGAACCAGGGATTCCAACGAGGGCAGATTGTTAGTCTGGATCATCAGGAGGTTGTCAGTGACCGTGGTAGGTTTGTTCTGGTGGGAGGGGTGGGGATTTGGTTGCTCTGCTTTGAGAAAAGAATGGCTGTGAGAGGAAGAGGAAGGGAGGCCAGAACGTGCTACAAGGTAGACAGGACACATGTTACTTTGCTGGTCTGCTGAACAGATTTTTCATTGCTTCCTCTTCACTGGACATTCTAGGTTCATAAAAGCTTCAAGGAACAGCGGCAGTACAGGCCATTGGGTGGCCTTCTTGTCTTCTGAGCACACTCAGAGCCTGCATCCAGGTAACTCGGTCCTGATGCCACTCGATAACCTGTAAAAGGAATGGCTTTTCATCAAAACAATGACTTGATTTCATTTAGAATGCATTTAAAATTATTTTTACTTACCTTTGTGAAAATATCACTCTTCACAGAGCTCAAGCGTTTGGAAAACAAATAGAAATCCGAAGCAGAAGCGGATGAAATCTGAACTCACTTCCCCAAGCACCTGGGAAAGCACTCGGGATTCTGTTCCTTTTGTGCCTGTTGACCAGAGGTTGCTTCTCTTCACAAATGGTACCCTGGTGTTAGGTTCCTTTGAAATTTAGAAAGGGTTGATTCAAACTCCCAAGTCCACTTTCTGCAGGAAGCTCAACAACCTCCTGACAATTTCTGTTATTTCCCTGGGGCTCACGTTCTTGTTTCCACCCCAGAGCTGTTTCTGTATTTCTGCTGACTCTAAATCTCACTTTTATCTCAGCTCCTGGAGCCACTCGTATTTCTCTGTCCACGTATTCTCAAAAGTGAAGCCAAACCCACCATTCAAGGAAGGGATTGGTGCGTAATGGCTTTACGGAAAGTTTGCAGTAATGAAGGCGGTTTACCTCAAAGAACCAGACTCTGACTTGGTTAACAACTCAATGCCTTGACTTCCCTGCCATTCGGAATTTTTTTAACCGACCTCCTTTTTTGCCTGATCAGATCTTCTGTTAAGTTACTGTCTCTTACCCTATTCATGGCTCAGCAGGTAAAAAAAAAATCTGCCTGCAGTGCGGGAGACACAGGAGACTAGGGTTTGACCCCTGGGTCAAGAAGATGCTCTGGAGAAGGGAATGGCTACCTACTCCAGTATTCTTGACTGAAAAATCCCATGGACAGAGGAGCCTGGCGGGCTACAGTCCCTGGGGTTGCAAAGAGTCGGACACGACTGAGCGACTAACACACACACACACACGCACGCACGCACGCACACATACACACACACACGCACACACACACGCACACACACACACACACACACACACACACACACACACATGCCCCCTTCACTCTCATTGATGACTGGTCTTGCCTCTCTAGATGTCTCCTCCACCCTCCAAATTCTGTTAACATTTCATGGAGCAGTCAGGCTATCACTTGCTTTTGCTGTTTTCACATAAAGCATTCCCCTTGGGTCACACTTGCCTGCTTAAAGCAGTCTGTCTAGGTATTTTTCCTAAGCAAAGACAGTTCCTTCCTTTAGGAGAACTCTGGTGCCAGCTGTTAAAATGACATTTTTTTTTAACCTGCTACATAATTTTAAAAAGATAAATATGTTATTTATTCTTCAGTGGCTGTGTCTGGATACCACTGAAATAATTGCCTATTTTCTCTGCAGCATGTCGTCTACGTAGGGACTGTTATTTGAATAGAGTGAATGAAAGTAATAATAATAATAATTTAATATGTACAGACCTGCATCCACAATATACTCAAATGATGCTGGTAATTGTTATTTGCCATCTGGAGAGCTTCCTCCCTGATATATTAAATCATTACTCTGGAGGCCTGGTCCCTGGGCTCTGTGTCTCCAAGTCACTCTGTTTCCAGTAAGATATAAACTCTGGAGATAGAAACTCCAGCAATCGGCATAAACTCAGGAGCAGACTCTGAAGGCACTCTATGCATTTAGTGGGAGAAAGGATGGCTGGATATTTTCCAGGGAAGAGTCTAAAGGATTTCCAACGGAGTTCCTAAAGGATCTTTATTCCGAAGAAGATGTTAATAGTTATATTATAAAAGCTTAGACTTTTAAGCTATGTTGTTTCCGAGAAGAGTTGTATTTTTATTTATGTGCTTTTTTAAAAAAACAAATGTAATTTATTTATTTTAATTGGAGGCTAATCACTTCACAGTATTGTGGTGGCTTTTGCCATAATGTCGCCATGAATTTTTTGAGGGAAGCCAGGCAGGGGAGAGAAAACAATGACATAATGCGTTCGCCTCGCCAGTGGCTGTGTGACGGTATTTGATTTCATCTTCACAGTAACTCTGCAAGAGAGGGTGTTAACATCCCTATTTTCAGATGAGAAAGGGGGCACTTAGGGAGGTGAGTACCTCTCCTATGGCTGCGTCTAGAAGGAAAGAGTGGGCTTAGGATTTGACTCAGGGCCAACTCACCACCATAGTTCGGTACATGGAAATCACAGTTCTCCACTTTTCACCTCTTGAACTCATGACTTTGTATTCCTATTCTTTCTCTCAAAAAATTATGAGCATGACACTGTGTAATTCTACAAGAGGAGGAGTGAGACACATGTCATCTGTGGGGAGGGTAGAGCTGTTTCAGCAAAGGAGTTGAGTCACTGGGTCCGCTTTCCTTTGTATGTTTTTTTTTTTTTTTCCTAAAACTGTTCCTTATCCAAATACATTAACATTCCTGTTTGAAAGTGCTGTTTTAAAAAATGGGGAAGATATGAAAATAACATGCTTAATAAACCCACGAACTTGTTCTTTAGGGAGGTAGTGTAACTGATACGATTCAGAGCCAGGCTCAAGAATTCTGGCTTTGAACGCTTGATCCACTCTGTGTCAGCCCTGTGGCCTTAGAGAGAAATTAGAGCATTTTCTCTGTGGCTTAGTTTCCTTTCCTCCTTAAAGATGATAAAATGTAAGAATGATCTTATAGTGCTGGTAAAGTTTAAGATGTGCAAATATATAGAAAGTCCTTAAAAGAGTGTTTGGTATATAGTAAGGGATCAGTAAGTTTGTTAGCACTGTAAGTTGATGAGGAATGATAAAGACATTCATGAGGGGCTTCCTAGGTGGGGCTTGTGGTAAAGAATCTGCCTGCCAATGCAGGAGACACCTTGGGAAGATCCCCTGGAGTCCGAACTGGCACCCCACTCCAGTATTCTTGCCTGGAGAATCCCACGGGCAGAGGAACCTGGAGGCCTCAGTCTGAAGGGCTTCAGAGAGTTGGACAGGACTGAGCGGCTGAGCACATGTGAAGTGAAGTGAAAGTCGCCCAGTCTTGTCTGATGCTTTGTGACCCCATGGATTTCTCCATGGGATTCTCCAGGCCAGAAGACTGAAGTGGGTAGCCTTTCCCTTCTCCAGGGGATCTTCTCAACCCAGGGATCGAACCCAGGTCTCCTGCATTGCAGGTGGATTCTTTACCAGCTGAGCCACACTGGAAGCCCTACGTAGCTCACAGTTATTAAGAAGAAAACTCTAACAACTGAATTCATTAAATATAACATGTACATTTTAAAATGTATTTATTTTTAATTGGAGGATAATTGCTTCACAATTTTGTGCTGGCCTCTGCCATATGTCAGCATGAGCCGGTCAAGAGTTTGCATGTGTCCCTTGCTCTTGAATCTCCCTCCCCTCCCCCACCTCTTCCTCTCTCCCAGGTGGTCACAGAGCCCCGGTTTGAGTTCCCTGCGTCATGCAGCAAGTTCCCATTGGTTGTCTGCTTTACATATGGTAGTGTCCATGCTTCCATATAACATGTACACTTTGTTAAGCTACTGCTAGTTGTACCGTTCTTTTAATAGCCCAAAGGTAGAAATAACCTGAACCTCCAACAATAGAGAAATAGTTAAACATATAAACTTATATATAATAAAGAAAGAAAGATAATGTAAGTTGTGCCCGACTTTGGCGCTCTATGGACTGTAGCCTGCCAGGCTCCTGTCCATGGGATCTTTCCAAGCAAGAATACTGGAGTGGGTTGCCATTTCCTTCTCCCAGGGACCTTCCCAACCCAGGAATTGAACCCAGGTCTCCAGCATTGCAGACAGGTTCTTTACCGACTGAGCTATGTGGGAATACAACAGTGGCAGCTACCAAAATATCATGCTTTCCACATAAATGTATTACATGGACAAAGGATTAAGACACTGTATTTAATTAATCTGCATCTATTTATCTGTCTGTCTACATACACATGTAAAGGACTGGGAGGAAATACAACGGTATGTGAGAAACAGTAATCTTTCAATAAGTGATTATAGGTGATTTCCCCTCTCCATTTCCTTCCACAAGTTCCCAATACTTTTGTAGTCATACAGTGCCACTGAAATAGAATAAAATAAAAATGAACCTAGGTGGTATATAAGCCACAAAATATATACTCTATATAAAGTATCATCAGAAAGCATCATCTTTCTTTCCTAGACACTTTGTCAAATCCCCTGAAGGAGGGTCTTCAGACCTGCCCTGTGTTTATCTGTGGCCTCGCAGTGGGCACTGTCATTATACCTGGAGCAGATGGGGCCAGACTGTCTGTGTTTGGTTAAACGTGATTGCCCCTTTCACAGTCATTCTCTTTCAGTCATTCAGCTTAAAAGTAAATGAATGAACATCATGAGAGCAGCGGGGAAGAATTTTGCAGAGTGGTTCCTACCTTGGAGCTTAATGAAAAATGTTTTTTGTACCCAAAATATATGTAGAGTGAAGCTTTTAGGGGTTCAGTTCAGTTCAGTCGCTCAGTCGTGTCTGACTCTTTGCGACCCCATGAATCGTAGCACGCCAGGCCTCCCTGTCCATCACCATCTCCCGGAGTTCACTCAGACTCTCGTCCATCGAGTCTGTGATGCCATCCAGCCATCTCATCCTCTGTTGTCCCCTTCTCCTTCTGCCCCCGATCCCTCCCAGCATGAGAGTCTTTTCCAATGAGTCAACTCTTCACATGAGGTGGCCAAAGTACTGGAGTTTCAGCTTTAGCATCATTCCCTCCAAAGAAATCCCAGGGTTGATCTCCTTCAGAATGGACTGGTTGGATCTCCTTGTAGTCCAAGGGACTCTCAAGAGTCTTCTCCAACACCAGTTCAAAAGCATCGATTCTTGGGTGCTCAGCCTTCTTCACAGTCCAACTCTCACATCCATACATGACCACTGGAAAAACCATAGCCTTGACTAGATGGACCTTAGTCAGCAAAGTAATGTCTCTGCTTTTGGATATACTATCTGGGTTGGTCATAACTTTTCTTCCAAGGAGTAAGCGTCTTTTAATTTCATGGCTGCAGTCACCATCTGCAGTGATTTTGGAGCCCCCCAAAATAAAGTCTGACACTGTTTCTACTGTTTCCCCATCTATTTCCCATGAAGTGATGGGACCAGATGCCATGATCTTCATCTTCTGAATGTTGAGCTTAAAGCCAACTTTTCCACTCTCCTCTTTCACTTTCAAGAGGCTTTTTAGTTCCTCTTCACTTTCTGCCATAAGGGTGGTGTCATCTGCATATCTGAGGTTATTGATATTTTTCCCGGCAATCTTGATTCCAGCTTGTGTTTCTTCCAGTCCAGTGTTTCCCATGATATACTCTGTATAGAAGTTAAATAAGCAGGGTGACAATATACAGCCTTGACATACTCCTTTTCCTATTTGGAATGAGTCTGTTGTTCCATGTCCAGTTCTAACTGTTGCTTCCTGACCTGCATACAGATTTCTCAAGAGGCAGGTTAGGTGGTCTGGTATTCCCATCTCTCTCAGAATTTTCTACAGTTTATTGTGATCCACACAGTCAAAGGCTTTGGCATAGTCAATAAAGCAGAAATAGATGTTTTTCTGGAGCTCTCTTGCTTTTTCCATGATCCAGCAGATGTTAGCAATTTGATCTCTGGTTCCTCTGCCTTTTCTAAAACCAGCTTGAACATCAGGGAGTTCACGGTTCACATATTGCTGAAGCCTGGCTTGGAGAATTTTGAGCATTACTTTACTAGCATGTGAGATGAGTGCAATTTAGGGGTTACGTGTCTAAAATCCTGCATTTGAGAGTATCTTGATTTCGTTTTCCAAAGAGTGATACATTTTGAACCTATGCTCAGCCACCCCGTTTCACCTACCTAGTCTGCTGATTAAATGCATTAGTTTATAAAAGAATGACTTTAGGAATGGCTCAGAGCTGATGTCAAAATATATTGCTATTTTGTTCACTCTTGTCTTAGAAGCTACCCTTCTAGAAATTTAAGTGTATCCACTGCTCATTCTCCAATGGGCACACTTTTGAGCCTCAGGAGATAGCTATAGTCAGCGCCATCTTTCTTTTCCAACCATCTCACCCTCCAAGACTCTGTTTCTTCATCTGTGAAAAAAGGGACTCTTTAGGGCTTCCGTGGTGGCTCAGAGGTTAAAGCGTCTGCCTGCAGCGTGGGAGACCTGGCTTCAATCCCTGGGTCGGGAAGATCCCCTGGAGAAGGAAATGGCAACCCACTCCAGTATTGTTGCCTAGAGAATCCCTTGGACGGAGGAGCCTGGTGGGCTACAGTCCACGGGGTCGCAGAGAGCTGGACACAATTGAGCGACTTCACTTTCACTTTCACTTTAGACCCTTAGCCTGTGACCAGGGAGCCTCTTTTAATGGGCTCAGATGTTAGTAGAATATCAAAGAGACTTAAGCAGCATTCGTGTTATTTCTCAGATGGGTGGGTTCCCACCTTGACTACAATTCTTAAAGAGGCTCTTCAAAAACCGAATACCCACCAGCAGTGGGAAAAGGGTGTTCAGCATTCGGCTCTCTCCCCCTTCCCCTTGGTGAGATCCAGTCTACACTGAGGATTTGCTCCTGCCCTGCATGCGATGAGGATAATGGAAGGAGACAGAGCCGAGCCTGGGGCTGGTCTCTGCCTGGACCGCTTCCCGCTCCTTCTCCCTGGGAGTGGAAGAGGAAGTCCACAGCTACAAGAGGACTGATGAGTTAGTTACCTTTACAAGGAATCTTCTAAATCATCCCAGTTTGCATGACAGGGAACCAACACAAAGAGTGTGTACTGGCTGGAGGGTCTCAAGGCCACAAGGCATTCTGCATAGGATGGGAACAGATTGATAGCGAAAGTTGATGCTGGGGCCATCTCTCCTAGAAGCCCGTGAGTGCGGCTTTTCTAAGTTCTGAAAATCAGCGTGAGCACAACTTGGGAATTAAACAGGAATGCATACATTTAAGGCAAAGAGACACCGCCGTTGTTTAAAATAGGAATATAAAGTCAATGATTTCTAAAATAGATTTTCTTGACAGTCATTCTAAAATAGAACTTCATCAACCACAAACCCTGTTGTCTAGCATCTGTTTAGAAATAAGGTTGATAAAATTGGCCATATTCTGGTAATGCGGCAGTTGATAAAATTAAAAGCTACAGAAATACCTGAACAGATAGTTATTAAAGTGAAGAAAAGAAAGTCAGGCAAAGTGTTAGCCCTTGCATCATATTTCTAGGTTGACATGCTTTAGCAAGCATCATGGCTTCATTATCTGTGCTTCTTGGCCTCCACTATTTGAAAAGGACGCTCACCAGCACAGCTACCCGAAACACGCTACCAAATTAGTCAAAGTCACGTTCTTCTATTATTAATGGCAGCTCTAAGACCTTGCCACCTCGAATTCTTTGCATCATTTACTGTCAACTTTAAAATGTCATGCTCACAACTAAGCACATCATTCGTGTGTTTACAGCTGCTTATGTAAGATACTGCCTGAATAAAAAAAATGTTCTCTAAAAACATTAAAGGTCAGACGCATACATCCCTTTGTAGTGTTTCGGAAAGAAGACTATGCTATGACAGTTCTGTGTTTTTTAGGCAACTTGAATACTGCACCCTAGGCCTTACAACTCTCCTTAAAAAGATGAAGAATTCTTTGAACTGGCGGTGAACAGTCTTTTCAGAGCTGCACAATTTTTGCTTCACGGCATGCAGCAAATATAATAAACTGTAAGAAAGACTCCATCATCTAAACATGCCTGTAGTTTGGAGAAGATTCTAAGTGATCTTTGCCTATGTGCTTCTGATATAGCGATGAAAAAATAATTATATATGGGATTATGTATGTATATGTTTCTAAACTGTGGTTTGCTTAGTTGCTCAGTCATGTCTGACTCTGTGACCCCATGGAGTGCAGCCCTCTGGGCTCCTCTGTCCATGGGATTCCACAGGCAAGAAGACTGGAGCCCAACCCAGGGCTCGAACCTAGGTCTTCTGTGTTGCAGGCGGATTCTATATCATCTGAGGCAGACAGAAATTTCCAGAAAACCCTAATTAGTCTAACTCAGTAGTTAAAGCTAAAAGCACGATTACTGAGACCTCAACCATGCAACGGTGTTAACTTCTATCATCCCATGCAGTCCTCCTCAGGACAATGTGTTACTAGTGAAAATCTCAGATTGAGTAATTTGCAGAAAACTGTTCCATCAGTGCCAAAACTCATGGTCATTTCATATCCCACAGTGCTTCTTAATAATAGTATGTGCATTCCACGTTCATATTGGTAAGTCATATGAATAGTAGTGATATTTGCACAGTAGTAAGATGCTCGCCCAAAAAATGTGTGATTCGTTTTGTTCATTTTACTGCTTATTGCTCTTAAATCCAGCTTGAGAAGGTGTTGCTTTCATGTGTGACCAATCAACCATCAGCCATCTCATCTGTCAACCTTCCTATCCCAGTCGAGGTCATTAATATCTGTGTTAGATTGCGATGGATACACACCAGGGATCCTGTCTGTCCAGTTCATTTTGCATAGTGAATTTTTGTCACTTGAAAGTTAATATGCAAAAATCACTTTAAACAATTGTTCCGTTTTTGTTAGTCTTGGGAAGATTTTAGAAGGTGTTGTGTCGGATGCAGAAGAGTTTATTGGGCTAATTAGGCAGAGGTGGACATTGGGGAGAGAAATCACCTTTGAGGGTCTGGAATTTGGACTCACGTCATGGGACAGGACTTCGGAAGTATCATATCTGTCCTGACTCTAGGAGTTCATCGGTCACAGAAGTCTGAGACCCGAATTCTAGGTTTGCTGTCTGCCGTTCTTTGCTAGGAGCCCTGTGAGGCACTGGGATGATGGCCTAGTTGTTTCCCAGGGGAGTGCCTGTCCATCTGAGAGCTCAGCTCATTAGTCTCAAATTCATTTTTACCTCCTTTACTTTCTGAACATTCCCAATGTTATTTTTAATCTGGGGATTAGTAGAGGGATCTCTCCAGTTTTAATGCAAAATTTTCACAGATTGTAAAACATGAGACAGTAATAACTCCTAGTCCAAACATTGTGATTTCAATTCTTCATTGGACAGTGTGCTTTTAATCTATTAAAAATACCATAGACAAATCGTTTGTAATTTTAGAGTGAAAAAAAGAGAGAGATGTCAAGGGCCAGAGGAGCTACTTGTGCGTGTGTTATAGAGAAGCCACATCACAGAGAAAGCAGTCAACCTCTGTCATTTAACGTGAAGGCAGAAGAACGTGCCTGCAAGCGCTTGGGAGAAAACGCTTCAAATATATGCTAAGATTCTCTTACAGGCAACATAAAATCTTGTTCACATAAAATCAGCATACATTTACTTCTTGTGGATTTCGCACATATTTATGAGTTGAATGCTGTCATTACCATTATGTGAATAATTTATTAAATAATGATGAGTGAAAATAAAATGTCTGCATTGGGCATAAAATATATAAGCATGTTTCCCGCACTCCATAGCTGAGGATCAAAGATTAGATACACCAAATCAGACAGAACCAGGATATGGTTTAAAGCAGTGGTTTCCCACATTTCCTCCACCTACAGCTCCTTTTCGTATGTGAGTGTGTGTGTGTGTGTGTGCATGTTGAAAAGGGTATTAAAGCTTGACTTGTACAAAAAGAAAGTTGAATATTTTTAAGATGAGTAAAGCATTTCCCATGAACTAGGAATATGGATTGACTGTATGCGAGCATTAAAAAATCACTATTTTTTGTGCATTAAATTTCAGGTGTTTTAAATCAGTACACGCAAAATATCTGTTACTAAAATGAAGAGATTAAGAATGAAGAATGTAACTTTTTTTTGTTACCCCATTCTTCTTATATCACAAAATTTACTTCTAGGCCAATGCAATGTTTCATTTCATCATGTGGTATAAATGACCAAATGCCTTCCATCATTCTGGTGGTTCAGTTCAGTTCAGTCGCTCAGTCGTGTCCAACTCTTTGTGACCCAAAGAATCGCAGCACGCCAGGCCTCCCTGTCCATCACCGTCTCCCGGAGTTCACTCAGACTCATGTCCATTGAGTCAGTGATGCCATCCAGCCATCTCATCCTCTGTTGTCCCCTTCTCCTCCTGCCCCCGGTCCCTCCCAGCATCAGAGTCTTTTCCCATGAGTCAACTCTTCGCATGAGGTGGCCAAAGTACTGGAGTTTCAGCTTTAGCATCATTCCTTCCAAAGAACACCCAGGGCTGATCTCCTTCAGAATGGACTGGTTGGATCTCCTTGCAGTCCAAGGGACTCTCGAGTCTTCTCCAACACCACAGTTCAAAAGCATCAATTCTTTGGCGCTCAGCTTTCTTCACAGTCCAACTCTCACATCCCTACAGGACTACTGGAAAAACCAGAGCCTTGACTAGATGGACATTTGTTGGCAAAGTAATGTCTCTGCTTTTGAGTATGCTATCTAAGTTGGTTATAACTTTTCTTCCAAGGAGTAAGCGTCTTTTAGTTTCATGGCTGCAGTCACCATCTGCAGTGATTCTGGTGGTAGGTCACTCTAAATCTCATGAAAGACACAGCTGAACAGGTGGTACATCTTCGGATTTCCTCTTGGTGAGGGCTGTGCACAGAGAAGGAAATTACCTGTTGTGGATTAATTCTGTCTCATGCTGCTATTTCTTTTTATCATGAATTCTATTTCCTAGGAACACCATTAGCTGATGGATCAGTGGTTTGCTATTATTAACCAGGTTAGGTGTATCTTTTAGTGTCCCTGTCCAAAAGTGCCTCAGCAGGGTTTGAACCACACCATATGTCCAGTGTTGCTGCTTTTTTGTCAAGAGAATTCAGTGCAGCTGGGACCCGTGTATTGCCCTCAGCTAAAGAGAGAGAAAATCTTTGCCTTTTTCTAAGGGTAGGCGTTGGGTTTAGCTCTCCTCTCACTGCTTTTTATTTATCTCCTGACAAGTCTTAACATACGATTTCAATCTGCTTTATTTTTAAAAGTGTTCTTCTTTCAACTCATCAGATATGGTTTTTAACTAATTCAAAATAGATTTAAAAAGGGGAGATAAAAATCTTTCTGACGATTTTGCCATCATTAGAACCTTGGGATTCTAGATAGGCACTGTTGTTGTTGTTCAGTTATTAAGTCATGTCTAACTCTTTGCAACCTCACGGGTTGCAGTGAGCCAGGCTTCCCTGTCCTTCACCATCTCCTGGAGTTTACTCAAACTCATGGCCATTGAGTCAGTGATGCCATCCAACCATCTCATCCTCTGTGGCCCCCTTCTCCTAGGTGGCAAAGTATAAAAAGGGCTTCCCTGGTGGCTCAGTTGGTAAAGAGTCTGCCTGCAGTGCGGGAGACCTGGGTTCAATCTCTGGGTCAGGAAGATCCCCTGCAGAAGGAAATGGCACCCACTCCAGTATTCTTGCCTGGAGAATCCCATGGACAGAGGAGCCTGGTGGGCTACAGTCCTTGGGGTTGCAAAGTGTAGGACACGACTGAGTGACTAGCACTTTCACTCTCTTTCAAGGTATAAAAGTCTAAACCTTATCTAACTGACATCTCTATCTTCTTGGTGACCTGTTGAACCCATCTTGTTATAGAAGCAATTAAACTGGATATGGTGTGTTTTTCCCTGTATATTTTAGTGACCTAACGGTTAATGCTAGAAATTTCCAGATGGCCTTGGTAATTTTTATTTCTTTTTAATCTAAATGGTTTAAATTATAAAATTAGCATGTTCATTATAAAAGGTTGATACAATGGGTCAGAAATGAAGACTGAATTTCTTCTCCTTTTTCCATTTTTCACCGCATTAAAACTTCTATTGAGATTTCACATACAGTTGTATTTATAATTTTAGGCATTTTTCTGTATAAATAACATTACATGCGTATATGATGTAGTATTACTTATCTTCCTTTTTTTTAAGACTTTTAATTTTTTGAACACTTATAGGCACAGCAAAATTAAGCTGCAGGTAGCGAGATTTCGCATATACTCCCTGCCCCTAGAAATGCATAACCTCCGCCATTATCAACATCCTCCACCGCAGTGGTACATATGTTATAATTGATGAGCCCACACTGACACCTCATAATCACTCAAAGTGCATAATTCACATTCTGCTTCCACTTGGTGTTGTACATTCTGTGGGTTTGGACAAGCTTGTGATGACATGGGTCCACCATTATATTATCCAATGGAATCATTGGCAGTGAAACTATATTACTTTTATTTATAATATCTACCTATCTTGTTTTCAGACAAATGAGATCTTTATTCTGTAGTGTTCTCGTTTCACTTAATCATGCAAATCTTCCCATTTGCCATTTTTCAATCTTCTTTTTTTTTTTTTTTTACTGTTTTTCACAGTTGCACATTATACCGTTGCATGGGTTGCTGTGAATTACTCCACCAGCCCTTGAGGAATGAGTCGTTAGTGTTGGCTCCTGCAGTGCCCTGACCTACATTGGCTGATGGGGCTTCAGTAAACAGCACAGACCAGACTTCTGTCCTCAGGGTGCACAGAGTTTGTGCTCATAGCGTGGACACTTACATCACTTTCAATTTTTCTTTATTGCAACATTTTTCTCCCTTTTCATTTAGTTAAATGGGAGGATATTGTTTTACAATGTTGTGTAGGTTTCTGCAATGTTTTTCTCTTTTAAAAATTGATTTTGTTCCATTTACATTTATTGTTTTCATGAGTTCCCTTCTGATCTATTTTCAGTTGACTGTATTCTTTTTCGTCCTTTTGGGTGAGTAAAAAATTCCAGTTGAACTAACTCCAGTCTCCTCTCAACTTTTCCCCATCCCACCCAGAAGGCTGATCTTGACCTTTGACCAATGGGGAGCATTAGCAAGCAACTAGCAGGAAGTGAGGTTGGGGACTTCTTCCTCATACTGTCATCTGAAGGGTCACTATGGGCTGGCTGTGTCTCTTGACCAAAGTTCACAGCTCCTGTGAGGGGGGTTTCTCTGGCTCCCAGGCTTGAATAATCACTTGCTGCTTACCCCTTTGGCTCAGGTGTGGTTGGAACCCCCTGACCCGCATCTTCAGTTCAGGGTCCTTTTGCTATCCCTTGCAGTTTCTATATGCCCTGCCCAGTCTCTTACATACAATTCCTCTATAAACCCACTTCTGAAACTATCCAGTTGAAGCCTTCTTCTTTCTGCTGAAAGCCTGAATGGTGCCATGGGAGCCCCTTGGACTCACTTGGCATATATAAGTATTTTTATAGTCTCTGGAATTCCCCTAGAACAAACACAGATGGCCTGGTGGCCATACAGCTCAATCGGCTGAAATGGGGAGGACATTTATTTTTGGCCAACTTTCATGCTTTAAATGGAAACCTACATAATATTACTTCACCAAGTTAGAGAACAGCAAGTATGCCTCAGTGTCATTAGTAGATACTAATTTTAGGGAAAGAGGGGAAAGGATGCAAACTGGGTTTTTTTGTTATTTTTTTAAATTTATTTTTAAATTGGAGGATAATTTCTTTACAGTGTTGTGTTGGTTTCTGCCGTAAATCAACATGAATCAGCCATAGGTATGCATATGTCTCACCCCTCTTGAACTTCCCCTCCACCTCCCACTCCATCCCACCCCTCTAGGTTATCACAGAGCACCGTGTGGAGCTCCCTGGTCATTTAACAAATTCCCACTGGCTATCTGTTTTACATATGGTAATGTATATGTTTCAATGCTACTTTCTCTTTTCTTCTCTTCCTCTCCCTCCCCTACTGTGTCCACAGGTCTCTTCTCTGTGTCTGCATCTCTATTGCTGCCCTGCAAATAAGTTCATCAGTACCATTTTTCTAGATTCCATACTTCACTCTATGTAACAGGCTCTCGGTTCATCTACCTCACTAGAACTGAAGCAAATTTATTGTTTCTTATGGCTGAGTACAAACCATTTTTGATCATGGATTTTTTTTTTTTTAAAGAGAAGATAGGCAGTCCTATCTTTATTTAATACAGATATATTCATTAAGTAAATAAATTTTCCTCTTTAAAAAAAAAGCCTTAGGTTATGAGCATGATGTGATATACTTCCACATCTATCAGAGGATAGTCCACTGAGCAGAAACACTATAACCACTTCCCTTTAATTTTTTTTTACAAATCATTGTTGTTGGAGTATAGTTGATTAACAATGTTGTTGTGTTAGTTTCAGATATACAGCAAAGTGAGTCAGTAATACGTATACATATGTCCACTCTGTGTTAGACCCTTTTCCCGTATATGTCATTACAGAGTATAGAGATGTTTCCTGTCCTCTGTAGTAGGTCCTCATTAGTTACCTATTCTCTATACAGTAGTGTGTGTATATCAGTCCCAATCTCCCAATGTATCCACCCCCCCACCCCAGGATGGATTTTGTGTTGGTGTCACTGCTCAACATCTCATTATCCTACGTAATCCAAGTAAGACTCTCCAAAGAAAGGTATCTTTTCCTCCCCTTTATAGATGAGTGTCATGAGGGTTCAGTTCAGTTCAGTTGCTCAGTTTTGTCTGACTCTTTGCGACCCCCTGAACTACAGCACGCCAGGTCTCCCTGTCCATCACCAACTCCCAGAGTTTACTCAAACTCATGTCCATTTAGTTGGTGATGCCACCCAACCATCTCATCCTCTGTCATCCCCTTCTCCTCCTGCCTTTAATCTTTCCCAGCATCAGGGTCTTTTCCAGTGAGTCATTTCTTCACATCAGGTGGCCAAAGTTTTGGAGTTTCAGCTTCAACATCAGTCCTTCCAAAGAATATTCAGGACTGATTTCCTTTAAGATGGACTGGTTGGATCTCCTTGCAGTCCAAGGGACTCTCAAGAGTCTTCTCCAACACCACAGTTCAAAAGCATCCATTCTTTGGTGCTGAGCTTTCTTTGCAGTCCAACTCTCACATCCGTATATGACCACTGGAAAAACAATAGCTTTGACTAGATGAACTTTTGTTGGCAAAGTAATATCTCTGCTTTTTAATATGCTGTCTAGGTTGCTCATAACTTTTCCTCCAAGGAGTAAGCGTCTTTTAATTTCATGGCTTCAGTCACCATCTTCAGTGATTTTGGAGCCCCCCAAAAATAAAGTCTGTCACTGTTTCCACTGTTTCCACTGTTTCCCCATCTATTTGCCATGAAGTGATGGGACCAGATGCCATGATCTTAGGTTTCTGAAAGATGAGTTTTAAGCCAGCTTTTTGACTCTCCTCTTTCACCTTCATCAAGAGGCTCTTTAGTTCTTCTTTGCTTTCTGCCAAAAGGGTGGTGTCATCTGCATATCTGAAGTTATTGATATTTTTTCCTGCAATCTTGATTCCAGCTTGTGCTTCATCCAGCCCAGCATTTCACATGATGTACTCTGCATATAAGTTAAATAAGCAGGGTGACAATATACAGCCTTGATGTACTCCTTTCCTGATTTAGAACCAGTCTGTTGTTCCATGTCCAGTTCTGACTGTTGCTTTGTGACCTGCATACAGATTTCTCAAGAGGCAGGTCAGGTGGTCTGGTATTCCCATCTCTTTAAGAATTTTCCACAGTTTGTTGTGAGCCACACAGTCAAAGGCTTTGGTATAGTCAATGAAGCAGAAGTAGATATTTTTTTGGAACTCTTTTTCTTTTTTGATGAGTCAACAGATGTTGGCAGTTTGATCTCTGAAGGTTAGACTGTCATGAAAGTTAGACTGTCTTAAATTGTCCAGTGTCCCAAGAATGGTAAATGGTAGAGCTATGATACAAACTCTATCTTACTCCATCAAACTTGTGTCCCCAAACCAGCTATACCTCAGAAGTACATAGGGAGCTCTTAAAAAAAAAATCCAGATTGCTGGGACTACCCCAGAGTAGCTGAAAAAATGTCTCTGTAGAAGGATGCCACCTGCAGATATCTTTTTATTAGCCCTGCCCATCCCCACCTAGTGATTCTGATCATGTCAGATTTGGAAATGCTGAGTTTAGGCTTCTGATGGGTTCTGGTCTTAATGGGCTTCCCAGGTGGTGGTAGTGGTAAAAAGTCCTTCTGCCAATGCAGGAGACCTGGGTTCGGATGCTGGGTAGGGAAGATCCCCTGGAGGAGGAAATGGCAACCCACCCCAGTATTTGTGCCTGGGAAATCCTGTGGACAAGAGGAACTCTTAATTGACCAAATTACCTTTTCTGATTCTTGGACTTTCTGCTATTACCTAAAACAGAGCCTTGTGCCAGAGTTTAAGTCATTACACTGTGTAAGAGTGTTTATTCTGACTTTCCTTCTAGGCTGCTTTTTTAAAAAATAAGATCTGAATTTTAATAATAGTTCATGAATTAAAGGCAACTTTATGTCCTGAAGTGCTGTGCTAGAAATATTTTTATATTTACTAATACTTAGTATCTAAAAACAGAATATTATTCCAGGGTCCATGAAAACATATTGGATCTAAACTATCAATACTGATAAAGTACAAAACAAGCTGTTAGGTATGTGATTTAATAAAAGTTGGCATAAAATGAGAGTATTGGCATTTATTAATCTCATAAACTCTAATATTCATGCACAACAGATATTATCTCCACTGTGAGTATTTCTGATGTTTTTTGAAGAGTGAAGAATACATGATAGTATATAAACCCTTAATACTTGGGATGGAATTTTTGTTATATTCTGAAATCCTAATACCATGTAATTTTTCACTGCCTATGTTACATTTCCTTATCTTTAAAATGAAAGGTCTTCCTTCCTTAACACCAAAAAAACATTTATCAAACCTCTTTTTTAAAAAATGAAGGATATGTAATGAAAATGTCAATTAAATACAGGTAAAAATGAACTATTTTGGAGGGGCCCCTAGAAAGTCTGAATACCATGTGAAAATGTGTTGCTTCTGTGTCTTCACTGCCTACCGTATGCCTACCTCTAAGTAAGTGCTAGGTTTTGGCTATGATTTGCTAAACTTTGGCTGTGATTGGCTATGTGTGCAACTCTATGGACTATAGTCCTTCAGGATCCTCTGTCCACGGGATTATCCCGGCAAGAACACTGGAGTGGGTCGCCATTTCCTTCTCCAATGCATGAAAGTGAAGTCGCTCAGTTGTGTCCGACTCTTAGCGACCCCATGGACTGCAGCCTACTAGGCTCCTCTGTCCATGGGATTTTCCACGCAAGAGTACTGGGGTAGGGTGCCATTGCCTTCTATGTTTATATAAAAAAATGGCCCAAGTACGCTTTGCTAGGAATTTTAGAAAGACCACCTTAAATAAACAACTGCCTATTTAGGAATAAGTAATGCTGAAAGAATCTCAGCAATGGGGATTGATTGTAGCACCATTTCCCCTAATTATAGCTCCTCACGGGGACAGAATGAACCTGGAATACAAAGTAAAACTTTTTGCCCTTCATTACTTGCAAGGGAGATTCAAGCAATAATTGGTAGAAAATAGCCATTTTGAAGTTTTGTTTCCACTTTAGATGGTAAGTTACTGCTTCTGAAAAGTTTTAGATCATTTAGCCTAAGTATTTCATTTAAAATGTTTATTTCTGATGTATGAACCTTAAAGTGTTTTGAGCATTTAAAGTATTAAAAACAGTGCAGGTTATTTATTGCACTATCCATGAAGGGCAGTTCTCCCCAACTACGTCATACTGAAGATCAGCCTCTGCTTTGTAATATTCAAATCCCTTTGTCCAGTGAAATTTACCCAGTCCTCAGCTGATAGTTGGAGAAGGCGATGGCACCCCACTCCAGTACTCTTGCCTGGAAAATCCCATGGATGGAGGAGCCTGGTAGGCTGCAGTCCATGGGGTCGCTCAGAGTCGGGCATGACTGAGCGACTTCACTTGCACTTTTCACTTTCATGCATTGGAGAAGGAAATGGCAACCCACTCCAGTGTGCTTGTCTGGAGAATCCCAGGGACGGCGGAGCCTGGTGGGCTGCCATCTAAGGGGTGGCACAGAGTCGGACATGACTGAAGCGACTTAGCAGCAGCAGCAACAGCTGGTACTGTGCTGATACTGCAGTACTGATCCTGGGCTTCCCAGGTGGTGCTAGTGGTAAAGAGTCTACCTGCCAATGCAGGAGAAGTAAGAGACATGTTTTTGATCCCTGGGTTGGGAATATTCCCTGGAGGAGGGCATGGCGGCTCACTTCAGTATTCTTGCCTGGAGAATCCCATGGACAGAGTTCATGTCATCTGTGAGTCATCTTGGATGATGAGATCTCAGAGACTATGAGCAGAAAGATTCCTCCATCTACCCAGCCCAGCCCAACCTGTTGGTTAGCCTCCATTTGTATGGTAATAATCTTCCCTTTATTTGAAATTCAAGCAAAGAAAATCATTTTATCTCTAAAGTGTTATGAAAATCCCTGAAATAGACTAAGGGTAATTCAAATTCTAGGAATACACTTTCAGATTTCTTTCTGCATGGTGTATTTATGGAAAATTTTGGACTTCCAAAGCTGATAGCCACCCTTGTTAGTTGGGAACCATTTAGTCATTATTTTCGACGCCTGCTGTCATCTTTACTTTCCCAGTTTGGAAGAAAGGGGGTAGGGTAACAGGTTATTTTGGAATATGCAAGACATACTCTGATGAGCTATAATTACATAGTGACATCTTGGGAACTGCTATTCGATTGCTGGTTCCAGCTAATTTATTATTCTCTAAAGATGCTACATTCATATTGGTTTTCATTTACTTTTGTTTTTTTCTCATTTCTTTATAACTGAGAGCACAGTGATTGGTTTACATATTGCAAAGATTTTTCTCTACAACCTGCAGCCAAGGCTGATTTAAAACTTGTTATACCAGCCAAGAAGCTAAGGGTAATGCTCCTTAAATGTTACTCAAAATCCTGTAATTGCCTCTTATAGAACTTCCGCTTTGTTCTTGGTGCTTAGTTGAAGTAGGACAGCCCTGACGGATCTTACCAGGTACCCTCAGCCCTTTCCGTTTTCCCTAGATGCTGGTCTAAGGGAGAGACTACTGGAGGGCGTAGCCATTTCTTTCTCCAGGGGATCTCCCTGACCCAGGAATCGAACCCTGGTCTCCTGAATTGCAGACACATTATTTATGGTCTGAGTCATCAGGGAAGCCCACACTAAAATTACATGCATTTTATTTCTAAAGCAGTCTAAATTATCCATTCCCCCGCCCCGCTCCAGATACTTTAAGTGTCTCCTATGAATGCTTCAGGGCAGTGTACTGGAGAGAGACAGGGAAACTTACAGGGAGCCCCAGGAGGGGCTGCTCTCTTCTCTGCAGGAGTTAGGAAGGGCTTCCTGGGGAAGTAACTTCTTTGCTGAGCCACGAGGTGAGAGAAGTGGCATTCAGACATGGGGCACAGGGCAGGGAACCCCGGAAGCAGAGGGGTCCCATGTCTAACCCCAGGAGATGAGAAAGGACAGGCTGGCCTTGGGACACTGCAAGGGGCTGTGTAGGATCCGACCTCTTTACAGAATGGCTGAGAAGATGGCCAGCTGTTTTCCTGTCAAGCCTGGCATCCATTCTATTTCTTGGCACTTTTGGGGCAATGGACACCCGTTCTGTGATGGAGGGGAAAACATGGTTATCTTCAGTATGTTGTGGTGAATTGGAGAAGAGAAGCGTCTGCAGGCTTGCAGAGGAAATGAATACAGAGCAGTACTCGGATCCTCCCCTTGGAGCTGTCCAGAAAGCAAATGCGCAGTAGCTCCAGACAGCCTGCAGACTGGCACGCGGCCACCACCGCACCCGCAGGGTATCGCTTTGCTCTTCGCTGGCTCAGGCTTCATTGGGTGTGAAAACAAACTTCCTGGTTTCCAGAAAGTGTGCTAGGGCTACCACAGTCATGGGGGACCCAGTGTATTTGAACTTGAGATTGAGTTTTTACTGACGATATAAACAGCTGAGGAGTTGAGTATCATTTACGTATACACAAGGTAATTAGGCTTCAACTGGTGTCTTTAAAAATTTTTGCTTAAAATTATTCTCACCTCCCCGTTCCTCTCCTCTCCTGATTCCTCCTCTGCCCTCCTCTCTTGTTCACTTCTTTCTGCTTCATCCGCCTTCTCTTTCTCCTCCCTTTTCTCTTTTTCCGCCTTCCCTCCCTCCCTCCCTTCTCGCTCTCTGCATTAAACGCGAAGGGCTTCTCTGGTGATGCCCTCCGTCTTACCAAATCTGCCAGTTACAGAGCCCTTGAAAAGCTTTCGGGCAGAGTTAACCTTGTGGGAAAGGTGGCGGGCAGCTCGCGCCACTCAGAACCACTATGAAGGCACCAGTTAGACTTCATACTTTGCAGAGAAAAAAGTGTTCCTGATGCTTTTTTGTTTGTTTGTTTCAGGGCAGACATAAAGCACTGGGGCGTGTGAGAAATACCACTGGCATCAGAAGGAGGCTCTTAGTCCTGGCCCCTGTCACAAACCAGCCGTCTGGAATCAGGCATTAACTGCTTTAGCTATAAAGTATACTACTCGCCTGCAGAAGATGTTCAGTGCTTTTCCTCTAGCCTTCTATCATCCAGGTTTCTTCCCTTCATCTGTTCATTCATAGAGCAAACATTTGTGGGAGAAGCTAGAAGGTCTGGGGAGCTGTTTTAGGGCTGAGGGTTATGAAGGCAGAAGAGTTTTACCTGCAAAGAGCTGTGTGGGGGGAGGGCTTCCCTGAGAGTGATGAACCTAGTGATGAACCCAGGGCTTCCCTGAGAGTGATGAACCCAAAGCAAATATACATTGATAAGGGGAGGGTATATATGCCGTGAGAGAGGTGTCTTTAAGTTGCAAAAAAAAAAAAGATGATTTTAGCTGATGGAGACTGGAGCTCTGGGGCTGTGGTCAGGGACATTTTTTTTTTAATAAAGGATCGGATGCTAGATTAGCCTGTGACTGCGTCTAGGTAGAGGTGGGAGATCTTGCTGACAAAGAGGAGGTCAGTGCCCTCAGGGGCTGCGGGCACTGTCTGCAGTGGCTGTGTGCGTTGATCAGGGCTGGGCTGAATCTGGACAGGCAGGTGAGACCAGACACTCATGTACTGGCTTTTTTTTTTTCTTGTGTGGCAGAAGTTTTAATACAGTGCAAAGGAACAGAGAAAGCTTCTGACAGAGACATCAGAAGGGGGTGGAGAGTGCCCACTCCCTAGTCTTTGGCAAGGAAATGATATACCTTTTAAGTTAGTTAGTTATTACAATACATCAAAAGAAGGTCTCAAGTTTGTGAAAATTTTACCAGACCCACACCTACAATTTACATTTTAGGATAACAGGATTAGAACTTAACAACAGAAGGATCCTACCAGACCCACTCCCATAATTTGCACTCTAAAATATCAGGATTAGTTAGAAGGTTTTCAGGAAGGAGAAACTGTCCTCAAGCAGGATACATTGTTGTTACATAATCCCTAGTGAAGTGACGTGAAGTCGTTCAGTCGTGTCCAACTCTTTGCAAACCTGTGGCCTGTAGCCCACCAAGCTCCTCCGTCCATGGGATTCTCCAGGCAAGAATACTGGAGTGGGTTGCCATTTCCTTCTCCAGGGGATCTTCCCAACCCAGGGATCGAACCCAGGTCTCCCACATTGCAGGCAGATGCTTTAACCTCTGAGCCACCAACTGAGTTGTTTATTGTGTGATCATCAGTTCCGGATTTAAAGAAAAAAACCATTTTATGTGACTAAGACTAGGGAGCGTAGAGAGAAAAAAAAGTGTCGGCTTTGGGTCTGTCATGCTTTCCATCTTACTTGGAGAGTGGTGGGTGGGGGAGGGGGCGCTAGAATGTTCTCAAGAATTCAGGATGATCTCTTTGTGCCTTGGAAGCAACATTTATAAAAGGAGCGGCTGAATGAAGAGACTGGTTTCTAACTTTTTCAGATCACGTTCTGTTTGGAGAACATTAAAATTGCCTGCAGAACAATGCATCCCCAGGTAGGTCTACATCTCTATAGTTACAGCAGGCACAGAGATCCCCCCTGAAGAACAACCGGGAGCAGAGTGGATAGCACTCTAACACTGTGTATTTGTTCTTATTAGCTTTACATCCTCGCGATTTGTCCCAAAGCTGTTTAACTAATCCTGAAATTTTCATGTCATCCTACATTCAGTTAACGAAACCAAGAGTACATCTCTCCCGTGTTCGAGTGGGGTCTCTCTGACGTGATCCGTGGCATCCGCTAGGCGGAATAAATAATTCACGGAGACAGCTGTCACTCAGAGCTTCCTGGAGTCATCAGAGTGCCACCATGCCCTGTCACATTCTCCGCATATGCTCCCAGTCCTCAGACTGAAGATATAGGAGGGCAGGAGATGGCCATTGAAACAGGGATTTGGCAAGTGATGGGCAAGCTGTTAGGGTCCGAAGTGGGCAGGCCAGTATTTAGACCTAAGAAGGGAGCAAAGTAACTGAGCTGTGTGAGGGCATGAAGAAAAAAGTCAGCAGACCAGGCAATCGGGTGGGGAGAAGCAAGTGGGATCCATGTCTGCCCTACTTCCGGCTGCCCCCCTGGGGCGGGTCCAGGAGCGATGGATTAGCACCCCTGCCCTGTGCAGGGGCCGAGGTCCCGGCTGCACCCCCAGCAGTAGGCAAAACTCTCTGAGGAGCTAGAGCAGGACTGTGCTGTGCCCTGGGCTTAGTCGTGTCTGACTCTTCAACCCCATGGAGTGTAGCCCGCCAGGCTCCTCTGTCTATGGGAGTTCTCCCAGCAAGAATACTGGAGTGGGTTGCTGTGCTCTTCTCCAGGGGATCTTCCCAACCCAGGGATTGAACTCAGGTCTCCTGCATTGCAGGTGGATTCTTTACTGACTGAGCCCCCAGGAAAGCCCAAGAATACCTGGGGTGGGTAACCTATCCCTCCTCCAGGGGATCTTCCCGACTGAGAAATCAAACGAGGGTCTCCTGCATTGCAGGTGGATTCTTTACCAGCTAAACTGTCGGGAAAGCCCAGGACAGGCCTCCTGTTAACTCAGCTTGAAGAGCTGGGCAGAAGGGAAGGAAGGAGACCAAAGTTGGTCTCCACAGAAACACTGTACACCGGCAACCTTGTCAGCATCCTTTATTTCTTGCTGCAGCTCGGGGGCTGGTGGAAGCAATTGTGAAAACTGAAAGTAGAGATGGAAAGAATACACATTTGTCACAAGATAAGTAGTCGTGGACTTTATTCATTAGAAATGTACATGTACATGAAAAGGAAGCAGAAAAAACCAGGATGCCATCCAAACCATCAGTAGACTGTAGAAATCAATCATCTGTGTCTAATAACTATCGAAAGAATCTACTTCCAGAAAAATATTATTCTGAAGGCTTATCCTTGGGTGTAATGAGTTTTCTTCTGGAGGTGGGTTTCTTTTTCTAATAAGTAAATTGTATATATTCACCACTATTTACTCTGATGCCACTGTCATCAGAAGAATGTCAGTTTAAGCCAGCCAACACTTAATTTTGCAATAATCTTACTGTTTCTATTATGCCAATTACTATGCAAGCCAGCCCTCCCTTTTCCTTATATACCAGGAAATGAATTTGAAACAAACCCACTCAGTTTAGGTAGAAAGATGTTCAGTTCAGTTCAGTCGCTCAGTTGTGTCCGACTCTTTGCGACCCCATGAATCGCAGCACGCCAAGCCTCCCTGTCCATCACCAGCTCCCGGAGTTCACTGAGACTCACATCCATTGAGCCAGTGATGCCATCCAGCCATCTCATCCTCGGTCGTCCCCTTCTCCTCCTGCTCCCAATCCCTCCCAGCATCAGAGTCTTTTCCAATGAGTCAGCTCTTCGCATGAGGTGGCCAAAGTACTGGAGCTTCAGCTTTAGCATCATTCCTTTTAATCCCATTTAAAAAGTGAAGACAAATGAATGTCTTCAGGGGAAATGTCACAGGGGAAAATACCATTTTTCTTTTCAACAAATTTTTGGTTCATTTTTACTGTTTTATTCCAAGCTACTGAAATTTAATTTATAGCACAAATTTAAAGTTAAACAATGTTCTGTGTAAACTGATTTTATTGTATTTTCAGCAGTGTCTTAATTTTAAATCAAGAAATGCCACCCACTTGGTAAGCTTACCCTATGCTTTAGCATGAGCAATTGTTAGTAGGTGATATATTAATTTAGACTACATCTTACGGAGAAAGTAAGTTTTGCTTAAGGTATGGAAAATTCTAGAAGATGTATTAACTCTTTAGAGTAATTCAATAGTTTCCAAGAAAAGTTTTGGAAACATTCCAACAAAATTTGATGAGTTTCTGGGTGCCCTGTCTCGTTTTTCCTGCTTTTACTCCTCAAAGACCTTGTGGATGTCTGTGATCATCTGGGTTCTCAATCTTCTCTTCATTTTTTTCCCCCTCTCTTATATCTACTATACTTTCCTTTTATATTCTCAGATTAAAATACCGCTCAGTAATAATTTGGAGTTTGGTTGGGTGCTGCACCCAAACTGAGTTCCCAGGTGGCAATCAAATGGTCTCAGAGTCTGATCCAATCGGCAGAAGTATTTTATTAACATTGTCAGCTTCAAATTTCATCTCCTAAAACCTACGTTCTCTACCAGAGTCTGTCCCACATCAAGTATGCCTTGTAGATGTCCTGACGTGGGAAAGCTTAGAGGAAGCTTGCGCTGATGTACTAAGAGCTAGATGAGTTTACGTAGTCACAAGATTAGCCCTTCAGAAGCTAGGTGGTAACAGTTGTTTTTCTCTCTGCAGACTTGTAGTTTTAACCCAAGTGGACACATTCTACAGCAAGCTGGTAATAGCCTTTGATATCCCAGTAGAAGTTTCTGAGACAGGAAAGGCTCTGTTTCTTTTTTTTCCCCTTTAATTGCCCACCAGAAGCAGAATTCCTTGATGAGATAATTACTTACTTACACCTTATCCAGGAAATTACATTACTTTGTAATCTTGCCTCATTTACAAGCCAGGGTAAATCTTCCATCACAGGCCTTTCTGATGATGGCTCTGTTGTGCCTGACAGTCTGTTTTCTTACCTGTTGTAGAATTCCAGTTTACTTCGTTAAATGGATTACCTTCTTTCCAACCCTGCTTTATTTCCTGTTCTTTCTTATGTGTGTGTACCTGTGTTGTGTTTAATTGACTGAATATAGCTCAGTAAAATTTCCCTATCACTGTATTTAATACCCCAAAATTGTTGTGCTATGCTTAGCTGCTCAGTCGTGTCCAATTCTTTGTGGCCACCAGGCTCCTCTGTCCATGGGGATTCTCCAGGCAAGAATACTGGAGTGGGTTGCCATGCCCTCCTCCAGGGGATCTTCTTAACCCGGGTATCGAACCCAGGTCTCCCACGTTGCAGGCAGATTCACTGTCTGAGCCGCCAAAGGTGGTTGAACATTCATATTTGCTCTCGGTCCTGGGTTTTTCATTCAGTCCCTTTAAAGCTCCAGTTTTGCTCAACTTTGATCAGAATAAATGGCCAGAGGAGTTACAGATTATAGGAGAATCATTTGCCTTCTCAGGAAGGCAGCAATGAAAGAGGAATTCTGAGGCGGCCTCCACTGTCTTTCTGATTGATGAGGAAAATGTGGTTCAGTTTTAATTGAGAGAAACAGCCCTGAGAACAAGGAACAGAACAAAAGGGGTTAGAATTTGAATTTTTCTTCCAAAGCAAGAACCATCGGGTAGATTTACATGGAACTATCTCAAATGATCAATGATTTTAGAGGTATCACCCAGTTATTTGCTGAAATAGTTAATCATGGATTGTAAAAGAAAGCAAGTTGGACAGTAGTGAGCAGTCTCTACTATATTTTCTCTGGGACTTCAGCTGCACCAGTGGTTCTCAGCTAGGAGTCATTTTGGTCTGCAGGGCACATTTGACAACGTTTGAGGCATTTTCAGTTGTCGTAATTGAGGGTGAGCGCTCCAGGCATCTATCTAGTGGGTAGCGGTCAGGGCGCTGATCCTGCTGTGCACAGGGAAGCGCCCCTGCCCCCGAGAATCATCTGGCCCCAGTATCAATAGTGCTGCATTGAGAAACCCTGAGCTTTGCCAACAGAACTATGAAGCAGATTAGATGCTTAGGTAAAGCCATGCTTACCAGACTTGAAGGAAACTGGTATGTGTTGACTGTACAATTCATTCCCCAAATTGAGACATTTTGAGAGTGAAATGAAGGTGGTTATTAAGTATTCCAGGACAGCAAACAAAAAATGGGAAGTATATATCACCCTCTGATGCTGAAGCTGAAGCCGATGGTTAGATAGCATCAGTGACTCAATGGACATGAGTTTGCTCAAACTCCAGGAGATGTGAAGGATAGGGGGGACTGGCATGCTGCAGTCCATGGGGTCGAAAAGAGTCGGACACGACTTAGCCACGGAACAACAACGACCATGGCTGGGTTGTTCTGGTGAGCAGTCGACAGCCAAGAGCCATCCGGGAGCCCGGCCAGAGTTGCCACATTAAAATAAAAGATGCTCCTGGTGCCTTTATCATTTGGAGCGTACAAGGCTTTTAGGAGCTCTGTGCAAAGAACTGGGGGCAGAGACCAACACATCTATTTTCTGTTATCTCCTGCCTGCTCTCACGCTCCTCAGTGCCACCTACCTGTGGCAAATGGCTGATTTATTTTTTTCTATTTGATTTTATATGTGCATAACACTTTCCCTGGTTCCCGTCTTTCCTTCCCAACACGATCCAGACAGATTGGATTAGCTTCATAGATATATATTTTGGGATATTTAGGGGTCTGGGGTCAGTAATGAGTGATGACTGGGCCAGTGCAGTATTAGGTTGACTTAGTTTTATCCATTTGTGGGTCTCAGCTTGTGTAGGCTGAGAGCAGAGGAACAAGGGGAATGAGTTTTGTGGGTGGGTATGTTTCAGTTCTAATTTATCAGTGATATTTCGAAAATGGTGCACCGTTACCAATAAAGGAAATCTTGTTTGGTGATTAAAAGAGGCTTGGCAGAAGGACAGAATTGGGCGGATTATTTGAAGGATGCTGGAAGAGAAAGCTCAAACGCCTGAAGGCGAGTGGCACCTCATGCAGGCTGAAGCACCAGGGCTGTGGGGGTGACCAGCCCTGCAGCCTATAGTGCCCCTGCCTGCAGGGTGCTCCTGGGCACTTTAGTCAAGGTACCTGCTCTGGTAGGGCAGGCCTGGGGGTGCATAGCTTGGCCGGCAAAGTCCCGCAGGCTCATAACTGCATGCCTGGCCCCCCCACTAGATTTTAGCCACGCTCACCCTTGGTCCTGTTTGCTTTGCACAAGTTGCTCACTGTAGGCAGCAGCCCTGAGGACTAAGGAAATACTGTTTCATCATGAAATCCCACCTCCTGACATTTTAAAAGATTGAATCCGGAAAAGAATAAAATAAAATCAACACTTCAACTGGTAAGGTTCTTGGGGGACCCGAAAAGAAAAGCTTTTTACAAAGGCCAGGCTCTTAGAGCTCTCACTCAGAGCCTGCCAACTATGACTGACAGCTGACAATGCATTGTAAGAGAGGCAACAGAAGGCAATTTACAACAGGCACCCAAGCCATCAAAAGTCACCATCCCGGGGGGAACCTGGTGCCCCCACCCATACAGTCTCCAAGGACCTAGACCCTCTACCCAATGAGTAATGACTCTATGTAACTTTCCTGTTTATAACAGCCACCCCGAGTAATAAGATGGCTAAATTGTTTTCGGAGGTTTTATTTTTAATAGCTTGACATTTTAAATGTTAAAATGTATAGGACTGAGCTCCAATTATCATGAAAATTCACTTATATAGGGTGATTAATTTCTCGATGAGGTTAGTTAGAGAACTGTGAAGTAAAGTACTGTAACAATTAGGTTGTCACGACGATTTGTAAATAAAGGAATAACATTGTACAGCTCATTCTTTAGAATGAGCCATTAAACAATGAGATATTCCAAAAAGATTTTGGAGGTAGAGATTCTGTAATATGCTAAATGTCTAGAATGATAATTTTAAAACTCTGTTCAATGAAATATTAGATTATGGGGATGTTAATCTGACTTCTCTGAAAAAAATACCCCTTGGATAAATACATTTGGGAAACATGAGGATTAATGAAGTAAACACACTTCTTCATTGCAGCATTTTTCAGGAGTTTCAACATGGTAAAGCACATTACTATAATATGCAACCTGCGTCACGCTTATGCATAAACTCATGACTAAAACTTACCTCCACTCTGCCTGCTGTTGGTTACACGTGGCGGGGGTGGGGTGGTCTCCTTGCCTGAGATGTGGATGATGTCATGATGTTTGATCGCTCTCAGGTGATAACGTTCCTTTTGCTATGAAAACAGACCATTTAAAAAGCATACACACAACATACTGGGGTAATTATGGCTCTAAACAGTTGCATTAGCTCACTGTTGGACTTCTCCCAGGTCAGGTGTGGTTCAGTTGGACGCTTGTGTCCCAGGAAGTGGTGACTGACACCTCCTTGCTTGGCTCCTCCCCTTGGCAGCTGCCACTTAAGTCCCTGGGCTTTCCTGGTGGCTCAGTAGTCGAGAATCCACCTGCCAAGCCAGAGGTGCGGGTTCTATCCCTGGGTCAGGAAGATGCCCTGGAGGAGGGTGTGGCAACCCACTCCAGGACTCTTGCCTGGAGAATCCCACGGACAGAGGAGCCTAGCGGGCTACCAGTCCATTGGGTCACACAGAGCTGGACATCACTGAGCAACAACTACTTAGTTCCCTGGCAGCGTGGAAATTCAGGGAAGGGGGTGCAGCAGGTGTGGCCCATCTCTGCCGGTTCTCCCTGGTCTCCTCCCTGGGTCACGCTCATCCTTCTCTCCAGGTGATGCTTTCGTAGGCTTCCCCTCCTGCAGTTACACTGGCACGGAGCACATGCCTCTTCCTGCCTGGAGGTGGTCTCCTCCCAGGCCCTGGACCACAATGGTCCCCACTTTGTTCTGCCGGAGTCTCCTCTTCTGCCAGGAGGCTTACAGGAACAGGCCAAGGCTGATTCTCCATCCTGCTTGGCGCCTACCTGGTCTGGAGCACTCACACATCCCTGCCTGGAGGCGCCTGGGAGCTCCAGTCACCCTGGGTCTGCCCTCAATGGCGAGGACAGCCAGTCCTTCTCCTAGCTCGTCCAGAGTCATGGGTCCTGGGATCCAATTCAGGTTTCTCACGAGGAAGAGCGGGGAGGTGTGCCACGGCGCTCCAACGCTGAAGAAATCCTCTTTGGATCTCTGTCTCTCCAAGGAGTTCAAGAGACACGGAAGAGCTTCCTCAACCATTCTCTTCCAAAATCCTGCTAAAGAACTGGGGGCCAGGGTGGGGGGCTCTCTCATTCTCTTCCTCCCTTGGCTGTGTGAACACCTCCAGCTTGGCAACTCGCTTAAAATGGACTCAGAGGAAGTCCTGTATAACACCTGATGTCATTCTTTTTTCAACCATGGAAGATACCCCTTAACACACACACACACACACACAGACACACAGATACACACACACAGACATAGACACACACACACACAGACACACACAGACAGACACACACAGATACACACACACAGACATAGACACACACACAGACACACACACACACTGTTCTCAGTACTGTTCTGTGCCTTTCTGAGTACTTGGTGATATTTCCCACTTGGCCTCCATTCTTTGCTCTCTGTCTTATGCTTGATCTTCAGCTCTTGTCACCATCATCCTGCAGAAATGCCATCTGCAAGATCACCACTTCGTTTCCGGCTGGGCAATCCATTTGTCTTGCTCCAGGTCCCATGCTCTTTGACTGGCTCAGAATTTTCTCATCCCATGAAGGAAATGGCAACTCACTCCGGTATTTTTGCCTAGAAAACCCCATGGACAAAAGAGCCTGATAGGCAACAGTGCATGGGGTTGCAAAGAGTGGGACACGACTGAGCGACTTCACTTTCTTTCTTTCTTTTATGCTAAATCGCAGTCTACTGTCCGGGTCCTCTTTACCTTTGTAAACACTTCTCCCCCACTGTCTCTTTTTCCCTTGCTCCCAAGGAAGGGATAACATGAGGACAAACTCTCAGTCCACTGCTGGTTCTTCCCCTTCTTGGAGATCTTACTTAGAGCATGCTCAGTCACTTCATCATATCCAACCCCGTGGGACCCCATGGACTGTAGCTGGTCAGGCTCCTCCGTCTATGGGATTCTCTAGGCAAGAATACTACAGTGGGTTGGTAGGCCCTCCTCCAGGGGATCTTCCCGACCCAGGGATCACACTCACTTCTCTTACGTCTCCTGCATTGGCAGGTGGGTTCTTTACCAGCAGCACCACCCGGGAAACCCACACACTCTAATCGATGCTCTAAAGTCTCCAGCTTCAGGCCTCCGTCTCCATGGCTCCAGCCCTCCATGTCCAGTGCAGAGGTGTGCTGGTCCTTGAGCTCTTCACCAGCGCTCAGCTCTTTCTCTCGGGATGCTCCCTCCTGGGATCCCTCGGGCTGTCCCTGTTGCAGCAATGTCACTGTTTCCTCTGCACCATCCAGGCTTCAAAGTTTGCTGTTTAGACGCCACCTGCTCCTTTGTTTTCTTTGTGATCAGCCACCAATCTCAACAGGTCTTTCCTTTAATGCTGCTTCCTCTTTTTTCCCCACTCCTCATCTTGTTTGGTCATTTTTTTTTTTTTTTGAATATCACGAGACACTGTTCTGCACATTTTTCTTCTAATTTTTATTTTTATTGGCAGGTAATTGCTTTACACTGCTGTGGCGGGCTCTGCCATACGTCAGTGAGAATCAGTCATGATTATATGTATGTCCCTTCCTTCTTTGACTTCTCTCCCCCCACCACTCCCACCCTCTACGTTGTTACAGAGCGGCAGACGGAGGTGCCTGTGCTACACAGCAGCTTCACGCTAGTAACCTATTTTACACGTGATAGTGTGTATATATCCGTCAATGCTACTTTCTCAGTATGTCCCACTCTCTCCTTCCCTCGCTACGTCCGCAAGTCCACTCTCTCTCTGGAAATAGATTCATCAGTACTATTTTTCTAGATTCCATACATATGCATTAATATATGACATTTGCTCTTCTCTTTCTGACTGACTTCACTCTGTGCTACAGGCTGTAGGTTCATCCCCCTTACTAAAACTGACTCAGATTCTTTCCTTCTTATGGCTGCGTAATATTCCATTGGGTATCTGTATCACAGCTTCTTTATCCATTCATCTGTCAATGGACATGTAGCTGCACAGTTTTCTCTGCTTCTGTTGTTTTTGCACACAATATGTTTTGCACGTTTCACCTGAAACCACTCTGAAACACAGCTTTGATTATATTAATTCTTGGTTCAAACTAAGCTCACAGTTTCCTGACAAATTAAGTTCAAATCTAATCTGGGATCCAAAGCTTTGTGTAGTCTGGCCTCAACCTTTCTCTGCCAATCTAGCCTCCACTTACTCCTCTACATAAGCCCTGGGTGTGAGTCACATTGGCCTGTATGTTTATTTACTTATTTAACTGAAGGTTAATTGCTTTACAGAGAAGGAAATGGCAGCCCACTCCAGTACTCTTGCCTGGAAAATCCCATGGACTGAGAAGCCTGGTAGGCTGCAGTCCATGGGGTCGCAAAGAGTAGGACATGACTGAGCGACTTCACTTTCACTTTCACTAATTGCTTTACAGAATTTTGTTGTTTTCTGGGAAACCGCAACATGCGTGATTTTATACTGAATTTATTGTCTGTTTCCCAACCCTCTCCTCTTGTTTGAGCCTTACAAAGAGTATATATGTTCCATAAACCTCTGTAACAACACGTATCTATGTTTTCTCATTTTTATCCGTTCCCTGATTTTACTTGAGTTGGTAAAGAAGTACATGTTAATAATTTCTAAGTGTCTAAAAGGCAGAGACTTCTACTTCTTTATAGATCCCATAATGCTGAAGCTCTAGTACTTTGGCTACTTGAGGTGAAGAGCTGACTCACTGGAAAAGACCCTGATGCTGGGAAAGATTGAGGGCAAGAGGAGAAGCGGGCGACAGAGGATGAGATGGTTGGGTGGCATCACTGACGCAGTGGACATGAGTTTGAACAAATTCCAGGAGATAGTGAAGGACAGGGAAGCCTGGAGTGCTGCAGTCCGTGGGGTCACAAAGAGTCAGACACAGCTGAGCGACTGAAAAACAGCAACCACAGTGCCAAATACAGTGTACCTGCAAAGGGAGTACGCAGAACTGAACACTGACTGATTGAAATGTAGGAGTGTCGGTCATAAATCGTCTAACAAACTTGCAAGTAACGGTTCCTCACTTTCCCCTAACTATAGCTGCGGTTTGTCTTTTTCTGTGTCCAGATTTGCTTCGGCTTCTCTGCCAGTGCCCACGCCGTCTCTTTCAAGTACCTTTGCACAGTGTGGATTAACATGTTTGCCAACTCATCCTGATTTTAAAAAGTTGACACAGTTACATTTGTGAGAGCATTGTTTGCTTTCCTTTGTTAGCTCAACATTTGAGGACTAATTGATGTTTGAAAATCTTAACAACGCTGCCGTGACTGCAGGCTAGTGTAACAGTTTTAA
Organism: Capra hircus; assembly: GCF_001704415.2. Taxonomy (NCBI): domain Eukaryota; kingdom Metazoa; phylum Chordata; class Mammalia; order Artiodactyla; family Bovidae; genus Capra; species Capra hircus. The sequence continues at coordinate 7,683,761 of NC_030819.1, forward strand.
CGTGGATGGTTCTTTGCCTTTTTCAAGGCTCACTTTTACTGTGATCATCATTAACTTTTTTTTGAGATGCCATGTAGCAAAAGTAGTAGTTTAGAGATTAAGGAGAGATGAATTCTGAAAATAAATCTCTCTTTAGCCTACTGGATATCTTGGCCAAGCTACCTCACCTTTCTGTGCTTCAATTCTTTTCTAAGACAAACAAAAGCGATACTGTCCATCTGTTACATAATTTGTTTTGAAAGAGAAAGGAATAAAACAAAATATTTATGTTTTACACACTATGTTCAATTGCATGTGAAATTTTTCAAGAAGTAGGAAAGATGATGACATACTGTTTCAATCGACTGTAAGCTGCTAAATTAATGTTTTCCTTCCTACACTTTTAAACTTTATACAGTAGATCTCTTGCACACATAGGTTTGTCCCTGAATATTAAACAGAAACCAAATTTGGACATCAAGTGACACTTTAAATCCATATCTCAAATCTCATATTTCTTCTCTGAGAATGAAAGAGGTCCCTAATCCTAACGCTAACACATGCATTTATATTTATTAAATGGGATAATGCTGTTAGGTGTTCGTATAGTCTAGTGAATAGGTTTTCAATAGGTTGTCAATAAACCTTAGCTATTACAATCATTTTATACAAATCAGTTTTCATGAGGGCCTTGCAGCAGTAGAAGCTGGAAAAATCTATATCAAAATATATATGTTAATGATAGTTGAGTTATGGGAATTTTTTTTCTAATTCTGTGATATTATTACTTACTTAATTCAGTTCTTCGTTTAGTAACCATTCTACTGAATGCCTACTATATGCCAGGCATTTTGCTGAATCCTTGCCATCCAATTATTGCTCAAACTGACATGATCCCTGCCCTGGTGAAACGAAGTCTACATTTTGTAAAGAATCACCTGAAATACGTTAAAGAAAGTTCCAATAATTGTTCTCTATGTTTTCTAACTGATTCTTTTTCAGATTTTTATTTTGTTGTGCCCTGAACATTAAACACATGATCTCCCCTCTTAATATATTTTTAAGTATAAAATACTTATTGTTGACTATGAGGACCGTGTTGTAGAGCAGATCTCTAGAGCTTATTCTTCTTGCTAATTAACAGGCATACAATGTCATGGAAGCAAGATGACTGTGTTCTAACGGATTATAAGAGAAGTGTCTACATTTACATATTGCTGTAAGGTTGACAAGACATACCTACTTGAGTCTTTTTGGAGCAATTCTTAGAGTAACCTTTAAGAGAGGCAGTTCAGGTAGCATTGTGTCTACTTTTAGACATGTGATTTAATAACTCCCCCAAGCTTAGGCAGCCAGTAGAAGGCATTAGTGATCATTTAGAGAAGAGATACACACACACACACGCACGCACGCACGCACGCACGCACGCACACACACGCGCGCGCGCGCATGCAAGGCTGATTTCTCTACTGGTTGGAATTTCCGCAGGGAAGATGAAATAAATATCTCTGCTGCCATTCACTAAGCAGGGGGCAACAGCTTTTCTTTTCTTTCCTTGACACTGATTAGAGACATTTGGTAGTTTCTACATTTTATATAATAGGAGCAGATTGGTGGGTCTTCTTCCACAATTTTGAAGGGCTATCATTGTGAAATTGTTTCATTGCCTGGTTCAGATACATTGAATCTTTTTTGCCTTGTGTACTTAAGTGTGTTCACAGAAACATATGAGTTTCTTCCTTGAAAAGAGTCCAGGGATATTCACAATAAGGGAATGGTACACTTGGAGAATAGACCCCTTCTCTGAGGCACATTTCATTGTTATTTTCAGTGCTCTTTATTTGAGAAGAAAATATATTTGCCTCACAGACCAGCTGAACCCAAGCAATCAATGCGTAATCACATGACACCCTAATCTGTAGCTGGTTTAAAGGATTCAGAGTGTTGCATGCCACAGCTTGAACAGCCTAAAGGACTCAGGATAATTCATATGGATTCATCTGATAGTTTTACACTCAGCCATCTCATCTGTAGTTTAGCATAAGGGTTCGATAATGTAATTTTATTGAAGGCTCAATTTTAAAGCTCACTAATGTAATTTTAAAGGAGAATTTTTGTTTCATTTGAAGTCCTATATTTGGGTTTCTCTCTTCTGTTTTTTAAGCCCACCCTATGGTGCATGTGAATTGGTCAAAGAGCAGAATTCTGAGAAACCAGAGAGGATGCAGGTGCTGCCTATAGAGAGCCATTGCCTCCCTCTTCCTGTGCGTTGGAAAGAAGGAAGTCACCTCACACCCATCCTGCAAGTCATGCTTTTTCAGTTAAAGAACAACTCAAGACCAAGTACAGAACCCAAAATGCAGACAAATTCTGAGCCAGTGCAGATCCGCAACGCTACACAAATTACATGGAAATTTTGTCTCCGCGTAATAAGTACCAGCTTAGATTTTACAGAATACATGAAGGATGCAAGCCTCCTTAGCAGTGCTCCTGTTAAACACTTAGAATTTAAAGAAAACTTTGCAGCACTTGTAGATAAAGGATTACCACCTCCTAAATGTAATGGTGTGGGGCTTCTAGAAGTAAGAAAATTTCTCAGTGCAGACAGTATGGGATGAGATCCAGGAGAGGCACTCCAGGGCATCAGCTGCGTCTAGACAATCCCAAAAGAGGAAAGAGAATGGATTTGAAAAAGGGCTAATCAGCATGGTTGTTGAAGAATTTTATTATTTCAGTGAGATGCACTGTTCTTTACAGCTTTGTATGTAAATATGCATGTTGATGCAAGGACTGCTGGTAGTAGCTACACTCTTGCTGCAGCTTACTATTTGCCATTTCCTGACTAGACATTGTAACATCACTTGCTGGATTGTCTTATCCCCATGTTACATGTATTTCATTACATTACATTACACTGAGACTCAGAGAAATTAACTAAGAGGCCTAGTATTTGTGGAGTCTTGTATTGAAACAATGGTCTGCCTGCTTTCTTTCCATTTGTCCACACTGGTACCCCCAACTTATGTCACAGAAATAATTAGAAGTTGGCCCTTTTCCCTCCTTAATTCCATGGACAGAGGAGTCTGGTGGGCTATAGTCACTAGGGTTGCAAAGAGTTGGACATGACTAAGCACAAACACACACACAACCTCCTTAATTAGTTTTAGTTAAATAATTCAATTAGTTGTTGTTATAACTGTCAGTCCCAGACAATTATTCTTCACCAGTGACTTGGGTTTATAAAACTTAGATCATGTACTTTGGACTTTAAAACTTTTTTGACTTGCTGGAAGTCCATACCAAAATGTAGTTACTGATGGAAAAAGTTAATGCAGAATTTGGTTGAACAATTGGTTTCTTTTTCATTTATTAAGGTAATGATTAAGCTGCTATGAAAAATAGCCCCCCCTTTTTTTTCTGTCAGTTAAAGAAGATAGATATTTATTTTTTCTTATGTAATAGCCTAACAAGTTCAATTTGATAGCTTAGCTTTGCTTTGAGCGGTCATTCAGAGACCCAGGTTCTTTCCACATTGTTGCTCTGTGTCCTCTGGGCTTTGTCCTCATCTTCGTGGCTGTAGCTGAGTCACTGTTAAATATATCCCTGTTCTAGCTTGTAAGAAATGGGAGAAAGAATGGTAGAGAGTATGACCAACTTCGATGACCAAGAATCCCTTCTGCAGACAGGAACTTAGTCACAACATGTCAAAGAGTGAAGGAGGCTGGGAAATATAGTCTCTAGCTGTATAACCCTCTACTCCAGGGCAAGAGTGAAAGTGAAAGTGAAGATCACTCAGTCGTGTCCAACTCTTTGCGACCCCATGGACTATACAGTCCATGGAATTCTCCAGGACAGAATACTGGAGTAGGTAGCCTTTCTCTTCTCCAGGGGATCTTCCCAAGCCAGGGATCAAACCCACGTCTCCCACATTGCAGACAGATTCTTTACCAGCTGAGCCACAGGGGAAGCCCAAGAATATTGGAGTGGGTAGCCTATCCCTTCTCCAGTGGATCTTCCCGACCTAGGAATCAAACTGGGGTCTCCTGTATTGCAGGCAGATTCTTTACCAACTGAGAAGTAATTTGGAGGGAAAGCCAACAGTCTGCCACACACTGGATGGAATTGTACTCTAAAGAGATAGGATTCGTTGAACGAATAGTTTCCAAGAAAATACTGAGAGAAGGACAAAGGTTAAATAGGCAGAGTGGATATTTACACCTCCCTGTCACTTCATGGTATGTCCAGGGCTTGGCTCTGCCTCCCCTCACCCCCGCCCAAATTATAGATTTACATATATTTAAATATTTAATACATTTTCCAGTAGTCATGTATGGATGTGAAAGTTGGACCATAGAGAAGGCTGAGTGCTGAATAATTGATGCTTTTGAACTGTGATGTTGAAGAAGACTCTTAAGAGCCCCTTGGATAGCAAGGAGATCTAACCAGTCCATCCTAAAGGAAATCAATCCTGAGTATTCATTGGAAGGACTGATGCTGAAGCTGAAGTTCCAATAACTTTAGCTGCCTGATGCAAAGGGCCGTCTCATTAGAAAAAACCCTGATGCTGGGAAAGATTGAAGGCAGAAGGAGAAGGGGATGACAGAGGATGAGATGGTTGGATGGCATCACTGACTCAAAGGACATGAGTTTAAGCAAACTCCAGGAGATTGTGAAGGACAGGGAAGCCTGGCATGCTGCAGTCCATGGGGTTGCAAAGAGCCAGACACTACTGAGAGACTGAACAGATTTAAATATAAAATTTAAGTATTTAACTTCCATGTAATTTTTTTTTTTCTATTTCCTGAGGAATACTAGAGAAAGAAGAGGTAGAGGGAGGACTGGTTAGGACCTCTGTGGGCTCAAAACTTATTTCTGCAGTTTACAAATCTGTGGGCTTATTTTATTTCAGTCTCCCAAACTAGGTTATTCTGATCATACCCATTGTACAAATGCTTTAGATTTGAGATTCAGGCCAGTCAATGGAAGGAGCAGGGGTTTGGTTTCCTGTCATCAGAAGCCAGCATATCTCTCATTTCCCCACTCTGGGGTCTTAGAACCTGAAGAGAGCATTTAGTTTATTTTCCATTTTCAGGCTGCCAGGAGCAAAGATTCTTTAAATCTTATATACAAAGCAAGCAAAACTTGCAGGGCTTGTAGAAAATCATTTCCTAACTAAAAATAAGACTTCCTGGCAGGAGCTGTTTGTTGGATCAGAGCTTTAGGGCTTCTCATTGGCAGAACCTTGTCTCCCGTGGTTCATCTAGCCTCATTGTGCTCTAAACAAATACTTTCCCTCTTCATTAAGTGGATTGTTCTGTAGGTAATGGGAGGACAGGTTGGCTGCTACTCATGGAAAGGATTTTTTTAATAATGGAAAAAATAGACTATCTCTATATTGAATTTCTCGAGCTGAAATTAGCAAAAGCAGGTGGACAAATGATATTTTCTCCATCATGTAACTCCAGCAGGAGTCTGAGCTGCCTTTGTTAGTTGTCCCAGTTCCTTTTGACGGATCCTCAACAAGGAAATCTGCATCTTTTGACTCGATTGTTGTTTCTTCTGAAGAGTCTTTTTTCATGGCGGAGAAAGAATCTGGCTGCCATGTTTGGCTGCATGGATGATATAGGGTGTGCTTCTCATGTGGCACTAGAATCTACCTGCCAATGCAGGAGATGCAAGAGACGCAGGTTCAATCCCTGGGTTGGGAAGATCCCCTGGAGTAGTAAATGGCAACCAGCTCCAGTACTCTTGCCTGGAAAATTCCATGGACAGAGGAGCCTGGCGGGCTATATTCCATGGGGTTACAAAGAGTTGGACACGACTGTGTGACTGAGCATGCACGCGTGGATGGTATAGGGTACAATCCCAGGAGAGCTCTGGGAGAGTGAGGAAGCACTGTATTACCTGAGAGATAGAGTCTTCCAGAAGGATGTGTAAGAGCATCCCTTCCTCTGCAACCCTCCAATCGCAGCCGTCCAACCACAGCTCTCCAACCACAGCGTTCCGACCACAGCCCTCCAATCAGAGCCCTCCAACCACAGCCCCCAACCACAGGCTATTACACAATCTGATGGGAAGCAGAGAATCCAATTATTTTAATTTATATTCTCCTGATGACTGGTGAGATTGAAAATCTTTCCTCATGTTCACTGGAACTTTGCATTTCCTTTTTCCCCTGGGAACAATCTTTTCAGAACCTGTGTCCGTTTTTATTGAAGAAGGAAATGGCAACTCACTCCAGTATTCTTTCCTGGAGAATCCCATGGACAGAGGAGCCTGGTGGGCTACGTTTCAGGAGGTCTTAGAGAGTCGGTCGCGACGTAACAACTGAGCACACATGTCTATTTTTATATGTTGCTCACCTTTCTGTTGATGATTTGTGGAAACGCTTTTCCTGTTATACACCTTGGCCATTTCACTGCTATGTATTTTGAGAAAATTTCCCCAGGAAAAGGGTAAAAGTCATTCTCGTGTGTGGTTTCTCCCAATGTTACTTTTTTTTTTTTTCCCATTGATGTTTGATTCTTCAGTCTTTCTGGAATTTACAGACATTATTCTGGGGTAGAGTTTACCTTCCTTCTTCTTCTGCTTCCTCCATAGCAACGCTCCAGAATGGTCCCTGCAGCAACACTTAAGAAGTGGTCCCTAGATGGGGAGAACTGGGGCTGCGGCTGCAGACTCGACCGTTGTGCGTTTTCCATGATGCCGCTCAGTGCAGGAAGGCGATAAGGGCAAAACACAGAAAATTGGCCTGTTATTTTTAAAAGAGGCAAATATCCACCCTCAACTTTGCTGAAAAAAACTGATTTTAGTTGCACACTGTGACAGGGAAGGTAGGAAGGGAGAGCGTGCTTTTCAAGTGAAGACAAGTCCTTCAAGTTATGTAACCTGTGAGCTGAGGAAGCATGATTTCATGGAGCAGGGAGAAGCAGAGATACCAGAATGCCTGCATTTGGTTGGCCATATGCTTTCTCTTCTGTCTTGGATTAAGATAGCTATACATAGAAATATTTTATCTGTTACCTCCGAGAGCTGGTTCGTAATCTTGCTGAGAGTTAGGCATGTTATCTGTAAGAGGGATTTTCTTCCTCACAATGCTGATAAAAAAAAAATAATAATAATGCAGGAGCAAGGGGACAACCAGCGTTTCTGGTAACATCCCTGAGACAGGCTGTGATGTGAAGTGAGAAATGGATGGTGTTAAAGTTCCACTGTGAAACAGCACAACTGGGAAGGGTTCTTTGGGTGGAAAGAGGCTTTGCCTGGAGTGAGATACTAATATGCCTTTTGCATTTTCCTGATAAAATTAAATTCTAGAGTTTTCAATCCTAATGCCGTGCTTTTGGAAGATTTTCTTGCTTCCACTGACATTTTAGGAGGCGTATTTTCTTATTTATTGGATTATTGTTGATTTACAAGAGTGTTAGTTTCAGGAATACAGCACAGTGACTGTTATAAGTCTATCTCTATTCTTTGTCAGATTCTTTCCCCTTAAAGTTTATTACAAAATGTCGCGTGTAGTTCCTGTTCTATACAGTAGGTTAAAGGTGTGTTGCCTTCAACTTTATGTTGGAGGAGAGGGGTTTCTTTTCCTCCAAGATAGCCTATTCTAAGTGGATGAAGAATCAAAACTAATTAAGAAAATGCTAAAGGGACTGCAATAAAGAAAAGTAAATCCTAAATTACAGAACATAGTAAAACTGTCTCCAGATTTTCTCGGTCACTGGGGCTCCCTTGGTTTGGAGGTGTTCCAGAAACCATAGAAACCCCTTTTCGATAAGAACCTTGTTTCATATCTTTACCTTTGTTTTCTTTTCAGCGGGTGGATGATCACTGTGTCTGATGGACAGCTAATGCTCTAAGTGTAAACACCCAATTTAGCAGTTCAGTCAACCTCATTCAAGCCCCAAAGCAGAAAACTGATCATAGCCTTCCCCGAGCCTTGCTGTTCTGTGTGGTCCTTGGACCAACAGCAGCAGCAGCACCCCGGAGCTTGCTAGGAGGGCCCCCACCCAGACCTTGTGAATCAGGACCTGCATTTTTTTAAAAAGGATATTAACGTTTGAGAATCACTGTTCTTTAGCACTGATCAACCAAGCATCACTTGGATCTTATTATCTTTAACTCTTTTGAAAAAATAGTACATCAGATATTTCTTTGAACAGAAGAAATAGCCCAGCTTGGCCAGAGTATGATGAGAAGGAAAAAAATCTACTGTAAAACGGGAAATGGAAATTTATTCAGTGCAATAGCTCCCTTAGGACTTTGCAGTCTGGCAGACCGGGGCTGGAATCCTGGTTTTGTGATTTACCAGTTTCCTTACCAGAAAATCATTTCACAATTTCTCTACTCTCAGCTGAAACGAAGCGTGCTGACCCTCAGTTCCACTGTACTTCGTGCTGTGGTTTCCACTATGTCAGGCTGATAAGCAAAATAGTTCAGGGGCCACATAATTATATTCAGCTAGGCCATTCTTTTCAGTGACTTAATTTCATTCTTTATGCCTCTCTAAAGGCAGAAACATAAACCATACACATAGACATATAAATGAATTAGAGGTAAGGGGACATCTGTATTTAAGTACTATTAGGTTCTTTTAATAGTTTAATTTACATTATTAAGTTTCCAATTAAATATTCTCCCAGTTTTCTATAAAAACGAATCAATGACCCTGACTGTCTCATCCTTGTCTCTTTCTAACCTGACTTCCTGGCTGTAACAATATGAGGAAATTTCTAATGAAGATATGATGCTCTGACTCACTGACAAATTTACACGTTTTACATTCGTAGGAGCTATGGCCATAAATATATCTTAAAGGCAAAGGGAGTTTCAGCTTCTCTCTGAAATACTGTCTAACTTAGATATGAGATATGGAAATGAATTTTCACTGAAAAAGATAGTGCCAGGCATGCTGATGGAATGTGTATCTTTTGTAATTTAGAAAAGTATGATAGAAAGAAAGTATCTCTATGACTTAAGTGGAGGTAAAAAGACAGGATATACAAGACAGTACTTCAGACGGAAAAGTTCATTATATTCTATACGTTTTTAATGGTCTCTAGAAAACCGCCTGCAACGTATTTTATCTTGCATTGTGGCATCCAATGAATCTTTGTCTCATTCTCTTAAACTGTCACCTTTTATTTTCTTGTTAAATAGTCTTTTCAGTATATTTCAGAATATTTTGACTTGGTGCAGTTTTCACAACACAAATATCTTATGTCCCAATTATTTCATTTAGTAAACATGTCAATTTAGTCAAGAGACAAATTTAATGATGAAAAAGAAAATTGCTCATTATGTGCAAGTTGAGCACATAAATGGTAATTAATGAGATTTGGGGGGGGGGGGTACAAAGAGCTGCATAATTAAAATTTAAGAAGATTTTAAAAACATAATTTTTCAGGTATATGTGTCCCTAATATCAGTTCAAAGTGGATGCCAACCTTGATTTCCCTAGATATCAAAACTCTGCATATGAATCTCCTATTATAAATTAACAACCAACAAAGGTCTGTCTAGTTAAACAAAGCTATGATTTTTCCAGTAGTGATGTATGGATGTGAGTTAGACTTAAAGAAAGCTGAGCACTGAAAAATTGATGCTTTTGAAATGTGGTGTTGGAGAAGACTCTTGAGAGTCCCTTGGACTGCAAGGAGATCCAACCAGTCCATCCTAAAGGAGATCAGTCCTGGGTGTTCATTGGAAGGACTGATGTTGAAACTGAAACTCCAGTACTTTGACCACCTGATGCGAAGAACTGACTCATTTTAAAAGACCCTGATGCTGGGGAAGATGGAAGGCGGGAGGAGAAGGGGACGACAGAGGATGAGATGGTTGGATGACATCACCAACTAGATGAACATGAGTTTGAGTAAGCTATGGGAGCTGGTGATGGACAGGGAGGCCCAGCGTGCTGCAGTCCATGGGGTCGCAAAGAGTTGGGCACGACTGAGTGACTGAACTGAACTGAACTGATTGTAAATCAAATCACTGTTATTGAATTCAACATTTTACCTTTGAGACATTTGTTATTTTAGATTTGTAATTATTGTTTGTTAATTTGCAGATTAGAGTTTTGTTAGTTCTTCCCTGTGAAATTTTTACTGTGAAAGCTTGAAGATAATGTTCAGATATATTTAATTTATGACTTAGGTGACTTGAACATTATTTATAATATTAAAAAAATATTTGTTTTGCTTGATTGGCATTGAGTTTAGAGTGCTTTCTTTCTATGGGGGAAAAGGTTCCCAGGTGGTTTAGAAGCCAAACACTGGTTCTGCTGAAATACAGTTTGTGCCAGCTTGTTGTCCCTCCCTTTTAAGTATTCGTCGTGACATTTACCAGTTCTTAGAGGTCGACGGAGCAGGGTGTCTGCTATAATAGCTGAGGACGGGTCACTATTCCCCTGACTGCTTCTCTTGCATGTCTCTCCAGGGCTTTTCCAGAGCTGGAGAAAGGCACGCGGGGTCTAAGCCCCTTGCAGGAACCTAGGCCTGCCTGTGTCGGGAGTTCATCCCATGTTTTTTTTTTTTTTTTCTTTTTTTCTGATGTGAACAGATAAAGAACAGAGTGAGTCTCTAGGGTTGCCGATTGTGGGGGAACAAGTGTGGAAAGGTCTCAGGGGAGCAAATGAGCATGGGATGAAGCTGGCAGAAAAGTTTCCATGTTCGTAATGGACAGAGCCCACGGCAGGAAGGGAGCAGCGGCAGCCCCCCTTTCTCCAGCCCTAGACTGGGAGGAGGTCTGCAGGCCAGGTCAGAAAGGAGATGCCCAGTCATGGAGCAAACCCAGGAGCCCGATTCCAGGCCCCAGGTCCCCGCTCCTGGCTCTACGGTACTCCCGGCCCTGTGTCCCGGTGCCCCTCCCCTGGCCCCGCATCCTTCCAGCGGTGGGACCCTCTGAGCGCTCGGCTCCCACCCACCAGCCCAGTCTCCTCTTGGTCTCTCTGATGGATTCGGGTCAGCAGAGAGGAGGGGGTCTCCATGGGCAGCTCCAGAGGGGAGCTGCACACACAGGCTCTGCAGCCTGTGGGTTTAGCTTCACTGACTTAATGGATGTGAGTTTGAGCAAACTCTGGGAGATAGTGAGGGCTTCCCCGATAGCTTAGTTGTTAAAGAATCCCCCTGCAATGCAGGAGACCTGGATTCCATTCCTGGGTCAAGAAGATCCCCTGGAGAAGGGATAGGCTACCCACTCCAGTATTCTTGGGCTTCCCTTGTGGCTCAGCTGGTAAAAAATCCACCTGCAATCCAGGAGACCTGGGTTTGATCCCTGGGTTGGGAATATCCCCTGGAGAAGGGAAAGGTTACCCATTCTAGTATTCTGGCCTGGAGAATTCCATAGTTGGGGTCTCAAAGAGTCGGATGTGCCTAGCAGCTCAACAACATTGATAGCTGAACAAGAAAATGCTCATAGCTTTTGTCTTTCCAATTTTTTGCTGAGCATACAACCTCTGAACCCAGGCACATTTTAAACTCTTATTCACAGCCTTTCTTGCTTAGAGGGTGAACAGCCCTGGGCTAAGGCCAGTGACATGGTTGTGGGGTACATGCTGATGGAGTGGGGTAGGCACTGTCCAGAAAAGAGGCTATTCTTTCCACCTCCTGGGATAGCTTTAAAGTTCTTTTACAAAAAATATTAATAAATTTATTTATTGTTAATTGGAGGGTAATTACTTTACAATATTGTGTTGGTTTTTGTCATACATTGACATGAATCAGCCACAGCTATACATATATGCCCTCCCTCTGGAAATTCCCTCCCCACTCCCTCTCTACCCCACCCCTCTAGGTTGTCACAGAGCACCAGGTTCGAGCTCCCCGAGTCATACAGCAAATTCCCATGATAGCTTTAAAGTTCTGAGCGTACTGGTAACATCCCAGGACCATGTACTTTGTTGTATTTTTGCCACAAATTGTTACTCTTTTTAACTAATAGGGTCAGGCTTTTATACACTCAATACAAGGATGGGCGAAGACATTGTTTACTGGGAGAGTTCTCGGTCTAACTGTTTGTTTGGTGAGCCAGCACCCGTGGGTTATTTACTGTGTGCAGAATTCTTTCCTGAGGCACTTGAAGATTTTCCTTTCTGGAGAAGCCTGTAATTTTCAGACTTCTATGACCTGGTGATCCCAAAGATTGAAGACAGGGATCCTCTATCAATATATCTCCCAAAGAGACACACTTTTCTCTAGAAAGTGTGTTTCACCAGCTAAGAACTAAGGGCTCAGGAGATCAGAAAAATAAATGAATGTTCTTCCTTGATTCAGATCCCTGATGATCCTAAATTTGGAAAGGAGACCAGTTGAAAAAAATTACTATATATCTTTATAGCTGTCCTTCTTAAAGGGCACACAAATCTTGAGTCATTTATATTAAACAAGGTTTGGGGGGAGGTTCTTAGATTCTTCACATCTGAGAATTTCTCCTGTGGATGCTGTTGGCCTATGGACCAAACTTTGGGTGACAATGACATGGAGAGTTTACAGTGAATAATTTTATTGGGTTATATTGCTAGCTCAGTGGAGATTAGATTTTTGAATTATTCATGGCTTTTAATTTATTCATTTGTAAAACTTTAATGACATGCTGGAATTCTAATGTAGTCTACATAATTAATAAATCTTATTATTTGGCATGATTAAACATTGCAGAAAAATATAAATAAATCCTCAAATATAATTTTCAAAGGAATAAATTCTGCCAAACGATTTTTTGTTTTTGGATTTCTGTTTCAGAAATTCACTGGAAATATATGCCATAGAATCGGTCAGTAAAGCAAATTTATGAATCAGATGATTATCAAAAGATAACACTGCCTTGACCAGATGAAAGAGCCTGCTCTCTGAAGACCTTTCAGTATGTATGTGGACGGTGTCTGCTATGAGTAATCTTAGCCAGAGATACACAGTAAACAGAATTCATGCTCCTCTGAGAAGCAAAAGTTTTGACTTCCCCCACTCAGTGTTTTAAAGCTTTCCTAACTGTTAGAGTCTTTTCTGCATACTGTTTGACTATAGTAAATGTAATTCCAAATCCCACTGTACACCACTGGGAAGATGTCAAACCTTTAACTTCTGTAAGCTCAGATACATTGTTTTTATTCAGTCCCTACGTCGTGTCTGACTCTTTGAGACCCCATGGACTGCAGCACGCTGGTCCTCCCTGTCCCTCACCATCTCCCAGAGTTTGCTCAAGTTCATGTCCATCGAGTCAGTGATGCCATCCAACCATCTCATCCTCTGTCGTCCCCTTCTCCTCCTGCCCTCAATCTTTCCCAGCATCAGGGTCTCTTCCAATGAGTGGGCTCTGCACATCAGATGGCCAAAGTATTGGAACTTCAGCTTTTGCATCAGATATAATTTATGAATAATATGCATTTATAATGTGTCTGACATACATATGTGTGTATATAGCAATAAAATATTTGTATATCTTCAGAGAATAATTGTGAACCTTTGAAGGTGATTAATATATGTAGCCATTTCAGAAGAAACAGTTGAATATCACCTAGTAATGTCTTCCTTTAATTCTTAGATTTTTAGTTGTGTTGAGCTACCCATAGCAAAAAATGTGCCGTCTGAGCCATTTCTATGTGTGGTGTCCCAGGATTAACCTCAGTCACACTGTGTGCATCCATCAATACCGCTATCCACTATCCATTTCCAGAACGCTTTCCATCTTGCAGACAGAAGCTCTGTCCTCATTAAACAAGCCCCCATTTCCCCTCCTGCTGGCCCCTGGTCACTGCTGTTCTACCTTCTGTCTCTGTGAATTTGATTCTTCCTGGTACCTAGCATAAGTGGAAAATTATCTACTATTTTCTAGTCAAATATGGAAGTACATAGTCTAATGGTTGCAGATGTTTAAAAACATAAACCAGGAAACCAGTCAGAAGCACATTGAAGTCAGAATGATGCAAAGGCAAGATTGAAAGAGCCCAGTTTCTCAAGGACTTCCTTCTTTTGTGTGGCTACACCATTGAGCATGAGTTTCTTAGGTGGTACTACTGGTAAAGAATCTGCCTGTAATGCAGGAGACCCGGGTTCAACCCCTGGATTGGGAGGATCCCTTGGAAAAGGGAATGGTAACCCACTCCAGTCTTCTTGCCTGGAGAATTCCATGAACGGAGGAGCCAGGTGGGCTGCTGTCTATGGGGTCACACAGAGTTGGATACGACTGAGCGACTTCACTTTCACTTTTCACTTTCCTGCATTGGAGAAGAAAATGGCAACCCACTCCAGTGTTCTTGCCTGGAGAATCCCAGGGACGGGGGAGCCTGGTGGGCTGCCGTCTATGGGGTAGCACAGAGTCGGACACGACTGAAGCGACTTAGCAGCAGACTTTCTACTAAATCATGGAAGCAGAATGAGATCAGAGAAGACTCTCACGTCTGACTGTCCTTTCAACTAAGAGGAACTCGGATATATTTCATCAACAGTCTTGGGGGCCTGAACCAGGGATGATCTTCCAAGTTCATCCTTTGTTCAGGAGTCTGAGCTCTTTCTTTGGCTGGCTTCTGTTGTAGTACTGTGAGTACAGCTGCAGAAAGAGGGTTCCTGCCTTGTGGAGCTTTCACTTGATCGGGGGAAACTAGACAAAAAAGTAAGCTCAATATGAAAATGATATTACATATTCAGCAGGGAGGAATGCTTTGTTAAAATATGAGGCAGGAAAGGAGATGGGAGGGTGTAAGGTAGGACCAGGGAAGGTAGAACTCAGAGGGAGGGAGACATGGGCTGTGTGTGTCTCCCACAGATGGGAAACCCAGTGTGGGAGTTGCCTGGTATGATTGAGGAACAGAAAGGATGGGGGTGCAGGCAGAGTTGGGAGTGAGGGGGAGACCGGGATGTGATGAGGCTGGAGAGCCAGCAGAAGACCAGAGCAGAGGAGAGCTTGTAGTCAATGATATGGACTTCGGTTATTGCTTGGAACGAGATGGGGGCCTCTAAAGGGCCTTAGCTGGAGCAGTGACTTGATATGACGTGTTTTAGAAGAGGCACTCTGACTGTGACGGGGTTGTGCGCAGAAGTAAAAGTGATGGTCAAGACAGCGTTGTGCAAATGCCGTTGATTTTTACTGAGCAGCTTGGACCAAGATGGTAGCAATCGAGGTGGTCAGCCATGGTCTGAAGGTGGAGACAACAGGATTTGCCTAAAGATGAGAAGGCTGAGTTTGCAGTGTTTGACCTGAGCACCTGGAAGGGTGGAGCTGTCACACTCTCAGGTGAGAAGCTTCGGGAGCGCTGACACAACAGGGGATTTGCAGAGTTTGTTTGAAATGGATGACCTCTTAGATGTCCAGGTAGAGATGAGGGGCTGGGAGTTGGTCCCGAGAATGAGTGTGGTGTCTTCAGGAGAGGAACCACTGTCATACTTACTGTTTGCAGATGGGTAAACAGAGCTAGGTGCTGCTTAGGTAATTTACCCAGCGACTTACAGCCAGAAGGAAATGGAGATCAGAATATGAATTCTATCTGTCCTCTTACCCTCCCTGGATGGAGGGTATCTCACTCTTCGCTTATTCTTTAATAGGTTCTCTTGAGTATGAAATAGCCATTGGACAGATCCTAGAGGGGGGAGAAGGAGCTTTCTTTGCTGGATTTTCAGTTAGTGAATACTTAAGAGACAGCATAACTCTAAAGCAGCATAATTAGGGTATCCAGCTTGTAAATTTTCAACATTGCATCTTACAGTTCTTTACCTCTGTCTATGGTGTTGCCTCCCCTACCAACCCCAACTCTGCCTTCTGCTCCGGCTTTAAATTCTTTCCTCTCATTTCTAAATATTTCTAGCTCATCCTTGTAACCAGCTCACCTCTTGACACTGCTGTTCGTGAAGGATATTTTTCTAGGTTCACGGTGGGCCAGAAAGGCAGGGAAGATTACTTTCAAAAGAAATAAACATAAAAATGCAAAGTAGGGTACTTACTTTATGTGCCCTTGATAAGCTGTTGATTTGCAATCTGCCACTTTCCCCCCATTGATTTACAATGGAAGACTTTTAAAGAATGACTCATATATTCCACAACATATTAAACTGGTTTCTGAGAGAGGGAGAAAAAAAAGTGCATTTGGTGGCAACTTGGTTCACCAGGTTGACAGACATCAAAATACACTATTTCAAAAAAAAAAGAAGGAGAATAATTTAGGGGAAAGAATATATTTTAGGTTAATATACTCAAGGTCAGATTCTAACCACTTAATTCCTCTAAGACCTTGAATAAGTCACTTTAACTCTTAAAGTCTCTTTCTTCACCAGGTAAAGAGGGATACCTTTTCACCCCCATGGGATTGGAATATTAGTGAGATATTTGTAAAGTTTGGCTTTATTCTGGCCATTAGCAACCACACATGTAGGTGTGGGAAGGGTAGGGTCTATTCTAATATACTGTGACCACATCTGAGAAGCCCTGAGTTTGGATAAACAGAGAGATTCCAGAAAAGGAGCCTGAGAAGGAACCGTTGGAGATAGAGGAGGAAAACTGGAGGAGTGGAGTCTTCCAAGCCGAGAGGGCACGGTGTTTGCAGGAAAAGAGAGTCGCAGTTCAGCAGATGGTGACTAATCGCAACTGGGCCATCTTTTGCATCCACCATTACCAGTAGCAAGAGGTAATGAGAGGAAAGCGTAGCAGGCATGAATACAAAGTACCACTTCTTGGCCTCTTTGCATCATCACTGGGCTCACTTCACCTGTGAAGTGGGGATGGGGTCCTCCCTAAGCCATTAGCTTATCCTGGGGATGAAGTTGTAAAAGTCAGGTGGGCTTCCCTTGTGGCTCAGCTGGTAAAGAATCCACCTGCAATGTGGGAGACCTGGGTTCCATCCCTGGGTTGAGAAGATTCCGCTGGAGAAGGGAAAGGCTCCCCACTCCAGTATTCTGGCCTGGAGAATTGCATGGACTGTGTAGTCCATGGGGTCGCAAAGAGTCAGACACGACTTTCACTTCGGACTTCCCTGCATGGAGCCCTGTGAATTGTCAGTGCTGAAGAAGCACTAGTTGCTAATACTGTTGGTGGTGGTGTGATCCACATGAAATTAGCAAAATATGACTAGATATCACTGTGTAAGGGTTTTTGTCTCTAGCAAAGAACCCCCCGGAAGTGAGAACATCCAAGAAGCACCTGCTCCTCAATCTTCCAGGCTGCAGGACTGGTCAGACTGGGCCAGCTCTCCCCTGGGCTGAACAACCATTCAAGGTGACCAAGAGGAGTCAGGGTGGGAAACAGGGGCTCGAGAAGGGAGTCAGCGAAGGAGAGATGTTCAAAGCCAGTAGTCTTGAGAGTATTATTTTAAAATCAACCCAAAATGTATGTTCTTAAAAAGACACTTAATGACCGAGGGGGCGGTTTTATATTTTAATATTCAGCTTGCAGACGACAGAGGTGTGCTATGTTTAGAAGGCAGCAAGTCGAGCTGTTAAGAGCACACTTTTGGAGTCAGTAAAACCCACGATAAGAATCCCAGCACTAGGACGTATTTACTGTGTGAGTGTTCTTTACTTGTCTAAACATCAGTTTTCTTATCTGTCAAATGGGAGACATAAGAGCTAACTCCCTGGGTTATTTAAGGATGAAATTGTATAATATTAGAAAAAAACTTTGCAGAGGGCCTGGGGCATGGGAAAGGATCAATAGGAAAAATAGCCAGATGTTGTAGGATGATAGAATGTGATAGATGGATAGATTAATAGATAGATAGACCCTGTTTTCAATCCTAGGAAAAATGGATATTAAGTATTAATTAGATATTAAGTATTAATTCTAATCTTAACATTCCTTAATCACATGAATTATTCAGTTAATACTCTGAGAAAGCTAAACCACCATTGATGTCAGAAAGGAAGATGTTGAGACTTTGAGTGGCTTAGAATTCTATTTATTTCATCTTCACCATTTCTTAAGTGGCATGCCCGCCACATGTTAATGAATCTTAATTTTTAGGCTCACCTACATTTGTGTTGGTAAAGAAGTAGAACTGCCCAACATTCCTGAGAATACATGTAATAGGATATAGGTAATGTCATTTTCGATGAAAAAAAATCTTGGGAATAGGAAACTCTGCCATGAGGAAGCAGCAAAGAAAGTATGTTTCCATTTAGTCATTTTACAGTTAATAAACATGAAGGAGAATGTTGGTCAACATCAGTTCTCAACAAGGAAAGCTGGCTCTTACTTAGTCAGCAATGGAGGGTGTCATATGTGAGCTTCCCTTTGTGAGCGTATTTCAAATAAATCTGGAAGTGTCTGTGAGTCAAAGATGTGGTGCGTGCATTATATGATGTAAAACAAAGACACGTGGTCTACGTAGCTCTGCAGACAAGTTGCCAGATGGTGTGTATGCTTGATTGAAAGGCACCCAAGACCAGGAAGCACCCACCTGTTACTCTCAGCACACCATGGGAATGAAGAGCCCTCGACTTTCACAGCCCTCTTATTGACGACTCCTTTTTTTTTCTTTTGATACTTAATGTCTCTCTGTTACTTGTATCTGTTATTCTAGGTGGTAGTAAGTCTTTCTGGGAAGGAAAAATCTAAATAATATAATTTAGTAAATAAACAAAGCTTAGTAAAACTTTTGAGTTAGAAGCAGATCTATGCCTGATATCAGATAGTTTTTATAAATAAATATATTTGAAAAGGTTTGAATTCTAACTAGTCAAACAAATGAAAGTGCTTAGTTGCTCAGTCGTGTCCGACTCTTTGCGACCCCATGGACTGTGGCCCACCAGACTGTTCATGGGATTGTCCAGGCAAAAATGCTGGTATGGGTTGCCATGCCCTCCTCCAGGGAATCTTCCTGACTCAGGGATCAAACCCAGGTCTCCCAGAGTGTAGACCAGTTCTTCACCATCTGAGCCACCAGGGAAGCCAATGAATGGCAGGATGTTATTTTCAAGGAAAACACTATTTACCTATTACATAAACATGAATTTCTTTAATGTGCCTCCAATAAGCAGTCTGGTTTGCAAAACAGCAAGAAAAAAACAAAGGAAAGATAGATTTTGCTGATCGGAAAGTAAAAACAAAAAATTATAAGCTTTTTGAATATTGTCCTTTAGTCTGTAATTTGCTCTTAGTATGGCCTCAGAGAGACTAAGATCATCTATTAGAGGTGATTGGAAAAGTGTCGAGTGAAAGGCAAGTCTAAATTAGTCAACAGTTGCACAGGTTTAGTAGGAGAAATAAAGCTCATATTTTGAACTGAAAGAGAAGTATGCAGTTTGCATTAATAGAAAACTGTCTCCTTTGGAGACTGTAAAATCAGTTCAGTCAGTTCAGTCACTCAGTCGTGTCCGACTCTTTGCAACCCCATGAATCGCAGCACGCCAGGCCTCCCTGTCCATCACCAGCTCCCGGAGTTCACTCAGACTCATGTCCGTCGAGTCTGTGATGCCATCCAGCCATCTCATCCTCTGTCGTCCCCTTCTCCTCCTGCCCCCAATCCTTCCCAGCATCACAGTCTTTTCCAATGAGTCAACTCTTCCCATGAGGTGGCCAAAGTACTGGAGCTTCAGCTTTAGCATCATTCCTTCCAAAGAAATCCCAGGGCTAATCTCCTTCAGAATGGACTTGTTGGATCTCCTTGCAGTCCAAGGGACTCTCAAGAGTCTTCTCCAACACCACAGTTCAAAAGCATCAATTCTTTGGCGCTCAGCTTTCTTCACAGTCCAACTCTCACATCCATACATGACCACAGGAAAAACCATAGCCTTGACTAGACGGACCTTAGTTGGCAAAGTAATGTCTCTGCTTTTGAATATGCTATCTAGGTTGGTCATAACTTTTCTTCCAAGGAGTAAGTGTCTTTTAATTTCATGGCTGCAGTCACCATCTGCAGTGATTTTGGAGCCCAAAAAAATAAAGTCTGACACTGTTTCCACTGTTTCCCCATCTATTTCCCATGAAGTGATGGGACCGAATGCCGTAATCTTTGTTTTCTGAATGTTGAGCTTTAAGCCAACTTTTTCAGTCTCCTCTTTCACTTTCAGCAAGAGGCTTTTTAGCTCCTCTTCACTTTCTGCCATAAGGGTGTAAAATAAAGGGCTGGACATTATGGGCTGGTCCAGCATGCCTGCACATCTGGTGTGGCCCAGGATGGAGGCATTAGTTACTAAGCTTAAGATTGTAACACTGAAGAGATGTATACTGTAGTCTTGGAACATCCAAGGAAGCCAGGGTTGCAGGAAGATGCTCTGGGATGGAGGGGCTTGTTCATGGGTTGAGGCAGGCTTTCGGAGTCAAGAAGGAAGGCAGGTTGAGAGAGTGCTAAGTGTGCTACCACTTTGGGAATTGGTTGGGGGGGTACTTTGGACTTGGGAGCTGGAAGAGATTTGGAACATTACTGTGCAGAGAGGAATCAATCAGAGTGAAATGTTTTTTATTGTTCAGCATGAAGTGCCAAGTTGCAGTTCTGAAGCACCAATGTCAACGAGAACGTGTTGAAATTTCTTTTTTCCTTTTCTTTGTGGACGCTGGGAGAAGAGAAAGCAATGGAAGCTATAAATGATTGATTATCAGTCACTGAAGACACAGAACTGCATTAAAATAGTCACTAGGAAATGGAGGACGTGCCAAAATTGAGCTAAAACCTTTCCTCTTCAAAGCATCATTTAGGATTGCGATAATCATTGATCATTAAGATTGTCCTTACTCAAAGGGATAAAACTTACGTTTGTGTCTGTGTAAGTTGAATCATGTCTTGTATTTGATAGATATGTTGCATATGTGTGTTTGTATGTTAGATGCTCAGTCATGTCTCACTCTTTGTGACCCCATGGACTATAGCCTGCTAGACTCCTCTGTCCATGGAGTTCTTTGGCCAAGAATACTGGAATGGGTAGCCATTCTCTTCTCCAGGCTAATAATTCTGGTCCCTCTCTGGATCTCCAGTAGCCATAAAAATTGTCACTCTGGCATTGATGGTCCCCTATCCCCATGCATTGCCCTCTGCCCTCAGCCGTATACCCACATCTGTATCTGGTCACTGATGTCTATGCTGAGTCACCAACCACACGTTCTAACAAAGGGTCTTGCCTGCACCCTTATTCGCCCTCATAGCGGATTTTGGTAAATGTGTGAATGTGTGTGGCTTTACCATTTTTCTAGGCTGATTTTTCTCTAGATAATTTGAAACCTATATTTGGAACTGTAGGAAATGAGGTTTTAAAGTGAACACTAGCATATTCTAGGATAGTTTAACTGACCCAGATAGGATTCCAATAGATGATGAAAGATGGCTAATGAAAGCTGAGTGCTAAGTAGCCCCCTCAAATATCCTTTAAATCTATTCCCTCCATTTTCTCCTGTGTAGGGTTTTAGGCTGCCTTAATGGAGAAATTGTGCCTAAATTGTGGTATTCAGTCGGTACCCCTAAGAGGGCTGTGTTCCTTTCCGATCTGTATTTCCAGAAGGGCATAGATTTGAGGGGTATTTGGGACAATGACCAAGATGTTCTTTGATGCAGAGATCACATACCGCAAGGACTACTCAAGGAAAATGGGACCCTTAACTTGACAAAGAAATGTCCTGAATGAAACAAACTTACTGACCTGTATTTCAAACGAACATCCTCTAGGCATAATAGAGCAAGCTATTCAGTCTTTCTCTCCATGAAGGGTTATAACCGTTAGGCAGGGGCCACACGGAGAGCGATTTCAGTTCAGATGAGAATTCTCTGACAACCAGGGCCGTTCCTCTCTGTAACAGCCAGAGTTGTCTCAGGCAGTCATGGCTACTAAAGGAATGCAGGCTGGGGCTAGCAAACCACTGGTCAGAATTTCTTGGCTGGGTGTGTGCGTGCTAAGTTGCTTCAGTCGTGTCTGATTCTGTGGGACCCTGTGGACTGTAACCTACCAGGCTCAAATCTCCAGGCAGGAATACTAGAATGGGTTGCCATGCCCTTCCCCAGGGGATCTTCCCTACCCAGCAATCGAACCTTCATCTCTTATCACGCCTGCATTGTCAGCTCTTGGAGGACAAGGATCTAGCCTTTTTCTTTGGGTTCTTCAGTGCTCAGAGCAGTGATAGGCAATAGGTTGAGAGTTCAGTCAGTCAGTCATTTAAGTTGCTCAGTCGTGTCTGACTCTTCGCTACCCCGTGGACTGCAGCACACCAGGCCTCCCTGTCCATCACCAACTCCCGGAGCCTGCTCATATTCATGTCCACTGAGTCGGTGATGCCATCCAACCATCTCATCCTCTGTCCTCCCCTTCTCCTCCTGCCTTCAGTCTTTCCCAGCATCAGGGTCTTTTCCAACGAGTCAGTTCTTCTCATCAGGTTTAGGGTTAGCGTCTTAAACTTCCTTGTTCTTTCACTCAGTTGCCTTGAGAGAGAGCTACATTTCCACGAGTTTAACATCCTTCCTTTACTTGTGGGTTTGGGTTCATTAGGGGATTGGCAGTTCTGATTTATTTCATAAAATTTCCATCTGATAAAAATCATTTTATCTCCAGATCTAATTCTCTTCTGATAATAATTGCCTCCATAACACAGTTTGATTAGAATCACATGCACACATTTGTAAAAACTCTGTTCTTTAATTTTTTGCAGTATTGGGGTATCTAGAGTTCATTGGACATGTTAGACATGAAAAAGGACTCAGGAAAAATTCTTTCTAGAAACCACTGTGCGTTTGTCCTCCCAGCATGGCGAATGTCGCTGTGGTCATAAGGCATTTACAGAGTGAACTGTCTTCACATTTACAGCTGTTAGCTCATCATGCATGCACAGCGCACTTCCTTATCTTTCAGAGAAAGAGAAGAACATTGGGGAGTTTAAGTGTTTGTCCATATGGCTTGAAGGAGGGCTGAGCTGAGATCAGCGCGCAAACTTCACCTCGGGGCTCTCTCTTCTTCCTTGCATAAACCATGCCGTTAACATGTATTGATAATCCTTATGCTGTGGAGTGTCCACATAGCGTGAATTCAGTAGGGAAACCCATTAGTCAAGGGTAGCTGTGAACATTGTGTGAAGTGCCTTTTAGTGCCAAGTCACAGCAACCTACGAAATGTGCTTTTGAAAAATGTATATTGTACCTTGAAAAATTCTGCTGTGTTTCAGAACAAGAAAAGGACCCAATGTTTTACTCTAGCGCATTAGGCAAGGATGGGTATATAGCAAAATATGAATCATCCCAAGCAGCCTGCGTTGTATCTTCCAAATATCATGAGGAAAAATTCATTTAACATCTTGAAACTTCTAGATATTTAGCTCTCTTCCTTAAATTTCTGCATTTGTTTTTAGTAATGACTAAAAAAAAAATCACATTTTGGATTTTATATGTAGATTAAAAGTTTTTCCTGCTGACAACCAAAGGTGAGATATATTCAGAGGTTTTTGTCCCTTTTATCCAATCAATCCAGTCAATCTGGATTCTGAATTGTTTGTGTAGCACTTTTATTTATCTTCTTAAATGACAAACATAGCCACATATTTTTGTAAGGAGAATTAATACTATTACTCCTTGGGTAAAAACATCTTTATGCAGTGCTGAGTCATTCAATCTTAGAAGTGTAGAACTCAAAAAGACCAAATGGAAAGAAGCTTTAGAAATTTGATTCTCATCCAAGTTTTACATTTTATACAATTAAAAAATTTTTAAATGCCAGAAATGTAAAGTCACTTGCCCAGAGCCATACATTTATAGTTTTCATATGATTATATTAGTTAACAACATTAAATTAAACTATATCCAAGCTATAAAGTATTAGTAGTGCCCTAGGCTTAGGTTTGGTGAATAAATATTTCTTGAGAAGCTCTGAACATGGCTCAAATTTAACTAAAAGGAAACCTTTTGCTTTTTAATTGCTATATTGACTCTTGTGCTAGAGACATTTCACAGGATCCAGAGCTGTAAGATGTGAGTTGGGGCTTGAGATACATAAATTGAGAGCATTTTAATACCAGTTTCAACAGCTCAACCCCATCCATCAAAATGTTAATCTAGCCTTCCAATTCTAGGAGGAAGTAAACATTATAAATTCTTCCCTGACGTATATTCCCTTTTTTTTTTTTGTAATGATTGAGAACACCCTGTTACACAAGTTCTAAACCAAACTTCACAATAAGTTCAGAAGGTTCAACTCTACAAGCAATTTTGACAAGGATTGAAATGGCGCATTCTCACTTGACAGTATAAACCCTGGAGGGCACAGTTTAATCAGGTCCTGCTGCGATTCATGGGGTCGCAAAGAGTCAGACATGACTGAGCAACTGAACTGAACTGAAGAATTCCTTTCTCTGCCTCTGGGGTGCCCACTGCACGGGGGAGTGGCCCTGGGGAGTTACCATGAGTGAGACTGCCTCCGTGTAAATTACAACGGGAACAGCCTAGAGGTGCTGGGGATAGGCAGGGTATACAGCATCACTTTACAACAAGTGCCGTAGAGAAAAATGGTCTTTGATCTAACCAGTCTAGCTCCTTCGAAGCAGGGAAGAATTTGAAAAAGAAGAGCAATGGGAATATTATGCAGACGTAACACATAATAAGTGAATCATCTGACTTTGCTCCTAATTGAAACGATCAGTTTATAATCTCAAGTTTGTAAAAGAAAAAATTCTGCGTGTCTGTATTTTACATACTCATGTACATACGTGCTGTGCTTAGTCATTCTGTCATGTCTGACTCCTTGCGACCCCGTGGACTGTAGCCCAGCAGGCTCCTCTGTTCACAGGGACTCTCCAGGCAAGAACACTGGAGTGGGTTGCCAGACCCTCCTCCAATGCATACTCATATACCTTAGCATATTGTCTTATCAGCAAGTATAAAAGTGTGGATGAAAACACACCAAGATACTCATTTGGGGTGTAACGAGGGGAGATTGTGGGAGGTGTGAGTCCAGAGGAAAGAGGAAGAGCCAGAGCCATTAGCGCTCTAGCTTAACTGCATGCCTTTTAACACAAAATGAACCTAAATTCTGAGGGATTTGATTTTTTTTCCCCCTTAATGTATAATATTTCCTTCACTTTAAAAATATTTTTTTGCACTTCCTAGAAGATTCTGAGCTCCTTATAATTCAGCTGGAGATTCTAGTTGTTCTAGTTGCAATTTCCAACTCAGAAAGTCCATGCTCGCTTCTGATCCCCATTTCCACTGCCAGATATTGCCTACCAAGCACTGCAGGTCAGGCTTAGGCCTGATGTCTCTCTTCTCACCTTGGTCAAGGGCCATCCAGATTTGATCAGGAATCTAAGCTCTCAGTCCTGTCTGCTGAACAAATAATGTGGAAAGAAAGTCTTGCTTTGCGGGCCATGCTTTTTATTCAGATAGAGCTCTGGCATTGAGGAGAAAAATGGGGATTTGATGAAAGCTCTTCAGGCTGGGCCTCTGGAAATCAATACTGCGTTTCCAGAGTTAGGCAAAGCTGGAGTTGACGAGGGTCCAAAGGCAGACTGTGCTCCTGAAACTGGAACACGTGAACAGTAGAGAGGACTCTCTTCTTGAAACAGGAGTAGAATTATGCCTCTGCAGAAAATTTTCCTAAGCCATTTTAAGTGCTAATGTGTTTTGTTTTCCTGCAACGTTGACCTGCTCTTGCAGTGGTGGTTGAGTTGAGCTGGGCCTAATCACCGTCTCCAGTCGTCCTGGCTTTCATTGCTGCCTCTGATGAGCTTGGCTCTCCATCCGTCCCCCACAGGCTCCACCAGTGCCCTTCATTTTTGGCTGTCCAAGCCTGCATGGCTCTGCCAGTAGGATGCTGAATTGGCTGCATGCTGCTTTTTCAGAGTAAGACAGGCTGGGAGGGGGGTGACTTTTGACTGATTGATGAATTACCTTTATTTTTCTGGGTCAATATTTTTGTTGCCCTGAATTTCACGGCTGCCACTGTTCTGGGAACTTAAATTATAATAACATACAGAGTGGGCTTTGATTTGATACCTGTTGATAAAATGAAATACTATTTCCTAAACATGAAATGTCTTACTTTTCTCACTTTTAGCAAATGACTTCTTAAGTCATACAAATTTATTTTAGGGAGCTAGTAATACATTCGGAGAAGGCAATGGCACTCCACTCCAGTACTCTTGTCTGGAAAATCCCATGGACGGAGGAGCCTGGTGGGCTGCAGTCCATGGGGTCGCTAGGAGTCGGACATGACTGAGCGACTTCACTTTCCCTTTTCACTTTCATGCACTGGAGAAGGAAATGGCAACCCACTCCAGTGTTCTTGCCTGGAGAATCCCAGGGATGGGGGAGCCTGGTGGGCTGCCATCTATGGGGTTGCACAGAGTTGGACACGACTGAAGCAACTTAGCAGTAATACATTGAGGAATTCTCTGCACAGTGGATGGTAACACTGATGTCGGACTGGAAATTTCTGTAAAAGATTCCTGTTTCCTTCAGAACAGAAATGTCTTGTGATGAAGGTTTTAAGAATGCCTTGTTTTTTGCTCTCCTGGAAGGAAATAGCAGGAAAGCAGGTTTTTTTTTTTTTTTTTTTCCCTCCTCCCAGTTTTATGTGTAGTTTCTGTGCTTTAAAGTCTCCCAAGAAAATCCGATGCTTTCTTCCCTGGAATTAGTGGTTAGCTGATGAAGTTTTAAGCGGAATAAGCATGCCTATAGTCCAGTTTTGCTTTTGCTGTTACTCATATGTTTTGTCTCCAGAAATTAGAGAACTGGGTGATGTTATGAGAAAGCGCTCACACAGCATTGGCCAATGTACCCGATTCATTGCGCGCATCACCTCAACCCTGATTTGCCATCGTGATGGTCTCCATCTTGAAGATGAGGACATGGAGTTTGGGGAGTTTTAAGTTACTTGTCTGAGGTCATCCGGCCAGCAGGGGGTGCAACCATTGACATCTGTTCTGTCTGGTCTGTTGGCTGCCGTTTTCCTCAGCTTTCTCCTGCCTTCCCTCCAAGCCGCACTGAGTCTAGGCTGAAGCGCACGATAGATCTGGGCTCCATACTGAGAGATCTTGGGGATCTCCATGCCGTGTGATCACTCCTGTTTCTCTTGCCCAACTTGCGTTGGTTTTTATGGTTTCTCTCCTTCCTAACACATTTCTTCACTCCTTTTGGTCTCTTGGCTCCTCTCTGTAAATGTTCCTCTGCTCAGCTCATCTGCTCTTGCCTTCAGTTCACATGTATGTCTCTATCTGGAACCTCAACCTTCGCCTCTGACTTTTACTTTTCTCTTTCCGACTGCTCTAAGAGCTTGAACAGTACAACATCAACTCAGACTCAACCATGAATAAGAACAGTGCTTTCAGAAGAGGAGGCATATGGTTAAAATAATGCACATAGCATCCCGACTCCCTTTCCACTCAGAAATAAAAATGATCAACTAACATGTGCTGAGTATTGTATATATAACCCTGTGCTGGAAAAAGCAGTTTGAGATGATTCAGAGACTCACAGTTTGCTTTTGAAAAGTTCATCATCTCAAGAAGGATGCAGAATGTTCTAATGGGAGCTGTATAAATAGCCTGAATATACAGACACACAAAGGGTAGCAGGAAGGTTCCTGGTCACAGAGAAGGGACTCAGGATGAAGATAAATGTGCGGTCGTTTAACCTGACCCTTGGGGCCAAAAATTGTGTCACTAGAAAGGCCTGGGACCTGGAGATGATTTTTATTTGAGAGCGCTGGCTGTCTAGGAGAGTTCTTTTTTACCTTGCCGGAGTTCTGAGCCAATGTGCCTGAAACATATGTTACATTTATATCTTATTTTTAAGAAGTACAAGGGGAAAAAAAATAATAAAGGAGTAAAAGCAGTGCCAATTTCTTCTTAAAAGGCTATTTTAAAAAGCTGGCATCGAACCAGCGAATGTTAAGTACATCTTGTATTAGCTGTCACTTTAATTCAACACTCAAAGGGTGCTGATGCACCCAGCTTCACGGAGCAGGCTGACCCTCTCGGATGCCTTTTTCCTGCTCTGTGATTCCTCCGCCTCAGCTCAGTGCAGTTGGACCAGAGGAGTGGGAGCAATTAACCTGTCAGCATCTCCCATTTTTAGAGCCTTGTAATTTGCATGTGAAGTGAAAAGAAGTAAATTGTGAACATTTCAACTTAATTTTCCTAGAAGAGTGAATAGTGATCTGCCTCTCCTTCACAGAATGTGGGTGGTGACATTCAGTTCCCACCAAAAAAGTATAGCTGTTTTTCCCCTCCTTTATTTATAGGTGAGTCATCGTTTCAGGGTTTATGGGAGTTCTTCAGGCTGAGGAGTAAAAAGAGGCTTTCCGTACCAAATATGCCTCGTGGCATACCAACAAGGCATGCAAGAGAGAGTATCTGGACCAGGCTTTTTCAGCCTTGACACTACAGACATTTGGGGCTTGATAATTCTTTGAGGCTGTTCTGGGCACTGTAAGATGTTGAGCAAGGTTCCTGGCCTTTACCTGCTGGAAGATGGTAGCTGTCCCCAAGTTGTGACAATTAGAGAGTCTCCAGCAGCAGCCAAATATGCCCTGGGGAACAGAGGGCAGAGACACTCCTAGTTGAGAACTCCCGATCTAGAATTATAGGGCTTCCCTGGTTTTGCAGTGGTAAAGAATCTGCCTACCAGGGCAGGAGACCCAGGTTCGATCCCTGGGTTGAGAACCCCTGGAGAGGGAGATGGCAACCCACTCCAGTATTCTTGCCTGGGGAATTCCATGGACAGAGGAGCCTGGTGGGCTACAGTCCATGGGGTCGCAAAGAGTCGGACACGACTTAGCAACTGAGTACGCACGCATGACTGGTCTAGAATTATACGTGACAAATGATGACCTGCGTAACGACTTAGTGGGAGCAGATTTTTCCAGATGCTTCCCAGACTTCTGTGAGGAGTGCTGAGGGTTCAGAGTGATATTCAGAGAGTGTGAATGGTGAACTGAGCACATTGTGAGTTTTAGTCATGTTTACAGGGTGATGACCAATGTGCTTTCCTAATTTCACTGAAGAATGTGGACCCACCTTGGAGCTATCCAAGATCCCTTGGAAAGAAAACCTCTCTCTCTCTTTAAAAAAAGTTTCTGCATCTTAAATTGTGGGCCAGATACTCATATTAAGAATAAAAGAGACAATGAAAGGACTCTCAGTCATGGCTTCAAAACAAACAGGACCTTTTCATGATTTGGTTGTAAATTATTGTTCAGTCACTCAGTCATGTCCACCTCTTTTCAAGCTCATGGACTGCAGCACACCAATTTTCCCTGTCCTTCCCCACCTCCTGGAGTTTGCTCAAACTCATGTCCATTGAATTGGTGATGTCATCCAACCATCTCATCCTCTGTCACCTCCTTCTCCTCCTGCCCTCAATCTTTCCCAGCATCAGAGTCTTTTCCAGTAAATCGGCTCTTCACATCAGGTGGCCAAAGTATTGGAGCTTCAGCTTCAGCATCAGTCCTTCCAGTGAACATTGGTTGTAAACAATGGCAAAAGAAAGGAATCAATGAGCAAGTGGAGAAAGTAGGAGGGTCTTCCCCAGGAGACCACGATGGGCAGTATTGTTAATCCTGCACAGTACAACTAAGTCAACATCCAGAAGTTAGACCGTGCAACTCGAGACTGGGAAGTCAAAGGTTAGGTCAGGGCTAAGGCATTCCAGTGTTAGACTCCCAGCTTGTTTCCTAGTTTGCCAATCATTTCAGGAGAGGGGCATCTTGTCTACAGGACCTGACTCTTGAATAATGATCCGAATTCTCACCTTCAGGCTATCTCAGATGAAAGGCAGCATGTCTTTCCTCTTTCCCGATGCTGGAGCATTCTAAACAAAGACTACTGGGACCTTACGAAGTACAGTAATGCCTTCTATTTACTGGAAACGGGTAGACTATGAGTCTGTCTTCATTAGCACCATCTAGAGAAGCTGGGCTACCTGCTCATTTATTTGGTGCCTGGAGCACAGAGGAGCATTCTCGAAGTCAGACTGGCCATCTGGCAGGCAGAAGCAGATACTGTTGAGGGTGCTTGTTGGGGAAAGGGAATAAAGAATAATTCTTTAGTTAAGTCTATTTCTTCTTACTCTTCAGTGCCACCCTTCTGATTTATTGTTTTTTTTTAATTAACTGTGACAGCAACAATAATGATTTAATATGTACAATAGGTCAAGGTTTCCAGAAAATTTCTTTTGGTTCTTGATTTATTGACAGTTACTCCAACAGATTCTTGACTTTAGTCACTTGATGAATCTGTTCATGGACCCCTAAAGATCAGCTTGACATATTTACTCCAGGATGTTTCTTTCACCTACCATTGGAAAAATATTCTGATCCTATGCCTAGCCCTGACACTAGCTGAAGTACAGTGAGATCCACAAGTGAAAGGAACATTCCAGGAGGATGTGGTTATTCTCTAAGCAAAGATTTCTAAACCCTTTCATTTGCATTTCCCCCCTAGTGTGAGTTACTGTATTAACATATAGTATTCTTTAATGGAAGAGAAGTAAAGCTCTGTTAATGTTTCTGATGTTTGTAAAAAAAAAAAAAAAAAAAAAGGTAATGATTGAATTCCCCGAGCACTGCATTTTCATTCAATGTACACTGATCCTTAAATCGCAAAGCAGGCTGGGAGAACCCTGGCTGCGGACATGGATTGCCTGCTTAGCGGGCTCTAAAGCTCTTTTCTAAGAAATCTCCATCTTTGTCACTCTTTTTTTCAAGGTGTTGAATAATTTTAAAAGTGGCGGTTGCAACAATATGTTACAAAAGCCGACAGCTGGCCCCATTCAGTATACTTTTCTGTCCTTTTAGTCGAAAGCTTGGAGTGTTTTGCCCCATTGAGGGGGATGTGGAACTGGAGTTTATTTGGATTTAATGGAAGCATGCTGCCTGGTTAGAAAGAAGACTCCTGCCTGAGCAAACCTTTCCACGAAGCTTGGATGCCAGGCCATCTTGCTTCCACTACACCAATATATCTTTGCTGTTCATTTTGAAGATGAAGATATTAGTAGTTTTTTCCTCCCCTTAATGGTCAGTCCTGGGTGTTCTTTGGAAGGAATGATGCTAAAGCTGAAACTCCGGTACTTTGGCCACCTCATGCAAAGAGTTGACTCATTGGAAAAGACTCTGATGCTGGGAGGGATTGGGGGCAGGAGGAGAAGGGGATGACAGAGGATGAGATGGCTGGATGGCATCACTGACTCGACGGTTCATGAGTTTGAGTGAACTCTGGGAGTTGGTGATGGACAGGGAGGCCTGGCGTGCTGCGATTCATGGGGTTACAAAGAGTCGGACATGACTGAGCAACTGAACTGAGTTGAACTGAATGGTCAGTATTGTAAGTAGTTCCTGTTAATTTGATAATAAAGTCAGAATCATAATTCCCTGTTTAATTCATTCAATGCATATTCTCATTGCTGTGCCTAGAATGAATCATTTGTAAATGGCAACCCACTCCAGTATTCTTGCCTGGAAAATCCCATGGACAGAGGAGACTGGCAGACTACAGTCCATGGGCTTGCAAGAGTCAGACACGACTGAAGCCACTAAGCAACCTATAAAGTAGTTGGAAATCAGTCCTGACTATTCATTGGAAGGACTGATGCTGACGCTTAAACTCCAATAATTTGGCCACCTGATGCAAAGAACTGACTCATTTGAAAAGACCCTGATGCTGGGAAAGATTGAAAGCAAGAGGAGAAGGGGATGACAGAGGATGAGACGGTTGGATGGCATGACCAACTTGATGGACATGAGTTTGAGTAAGCTCCAGGACTTGGTGATGGACAAGGAGACTTGGCATGCTGCAGTCCTTGGGGTCACAAAGAGTTGGACATGACTGAGCAACTGAACTGAAAGTAGTCAAGAGAAAGAGAAAAATGGAATAGTCTATGACCTCAAGAGGCTTAAAGGTCTGGTGGTAGAAGGCGGCATGTGATGGATTAACCCCAACGTGGATCAGATGGGGAGCACTGCTGAGTAAAGGTAGCGCCATGAGGGTTCTGAGCAGGGTCCAGGGGATTCAGGAGCAGTGGTGCTTTGAGCTCCTTTGGCAAGTTCTGGGCTATTACACTTAGACTTGACCATTCAAGGAATCTGTGTGTTGGTCTAGAGATGCTTTACAACTCTAATAGTCCAACTTTCTAGTCCAACTCTCAACTCTAGTCCGACTCTCTCACATCCATACATGACTACTGGAAAGACCATAGCTTTGACTATACAGATCTTTGTCGGCAAAGTGATGTCTCTGCTTTTTAATACGCTGTCTAGGTTTGTCATAGGACCATAAAGAAGGCTGAAAACCGAAGAATTGATGCTTTCAAATTGTGGTGCTTGAGAAGGCTCTTGAGAGTCCCTTGGACAGCAAGGAGATCAAGCCAATTAATCCTAAAGGAAATCAACCTTGAATACTCATTGGAAGGACTGATGATGAAGCTGAAGCGCCAATACTTTGGCCACCTGATGCAAAGAAATGACACATTGGAAAAGACCTTGAAGTTGGGAAAGAGAGAAAGCAAAAGGAGAAGAGGGCAGCAGAGGATGAGATGATTGGATACATCACCGATTCAGTGGACATAAACTGGGGCTGAGTGAAGGACCGGGAAGAGCCTGGCGTGCTGCAGTCCATGGGGTCTCAGGGAGTTGGACATGACTTAGCAACTGGACAACAACTAGAGACTCTCCCTCTCTTTGCTTCTGGCTTGGGAGACAGGTTGAACTGCCTTAGTGGTTTAAGAAAA
Organism: Capra hircus; assembly: GCF_001704415.2. Lineage (NCBI taxonomy): Eukaryota > Metazoa > Chordata > Mammalia > Artiodactyla > Bovidae > Capra > Capra hircus. The sequence continues at coordinate 7,716,351 of NC_030819.1, forward strand.
ATGCACGATATTAAATAAACAGCAACAACAAGAGTTTTGGGGGAACCCTGAAACTGCTGAGAAGAGAGTCAGCAGGAGCTGGTGTGGGCTCACAGCACAGAGGCTGCCTCTGGGGAGGCGCGTTGTGGAGCCAGTTAGGGGACTGGAATTGCGGCCATCTGATCACTTCCTGCTTGATTCTACTAAGAGAAACCCTGTCAATGAAGGGGCCCTAACTATTCTCTCAGAAAACATCCACACAATTGTGAAAGGAAAATTAAAGTGAAATCAGAGTGTTTGGTTGAACGGGAATTGAGGACTGAAATGGAAAAGCTAGGGCAAAATTACATGCTCATCAAAATGAACATGAAGCACTCATGACAAAAATAAGTCTCAAAATGGAAGCCCTTTTTAAGAAAATCAGTCCAAAATGCACCCTTGGCTGCCTGAGATACTTCCTTCCAGCCTCTGGGCTCTGCTGGGTAAACTGAACAAGAGTCCTGTGTAACATCACCAATCTTATAATTCTTGGTATTGGAGTTTAAAGGAGCAACCAAATTTCGCTGAAAAACTATTAAACAAAATTTCAATTTTAAAGGAGACTTGCAAAGGCAAGTCTGCAATTTATAACTGATGATGATCCAGTGGTTAAAACTTCGCTTTCCAATGCAGGGGGTTCTGGTTTGATCCCTGGTCAGGGAACTGAGGTCCCACGTGCCTCTTGGTCAAAACACCAAAATGTAAAACAGAAGCAATAATGTAAGGAATGCAGTAGGACTTTAAAAATGACCCACTTTTAAGAAAAGTCTGTAAAAAATAATCTAAAAAGTAGACTTGCAAGCCGTGCTTCCTCTGAGCCTAGCACGTACCTAGCACACGGGTCCAGCGTAGATTTATTGCATTTAAGTAGCAAAAGAGATGCTAAGCTTACATGTGTGTCTTTGTGTTTTTCTATTTCCACCTTCAAAAATTTTTGCAAGTGATGGAACCAAAAGTCTGATTAGTTTCAAGCGAAAATGGCAGACACCAAAATAACCTTGAAAGGTAATTCAGAGTGTGTTGTTTATTTACTCTTTTTTCGTATAAAGCTGTGTTGGCCCTTCTGTCTTTCATCTTGGCCAAATAATGAATAGTTTTTATGTTGCTTGTTTTTTCATTATAATCATAAACTTTCCTTTTTTTTTTTTTGCTGATATAGAAGTCTTGAGAGACAGAGAGAGAGGCAGAGAGAGGAAGGGAGGAAGAGAAGGAGGCAAAGCAGGAGGAGATGGAAGAAGAAGGAAAAGATGAAGGGAGTAAAGACAGTAAGAAAAAATAATCAAAGGCAGTGCTGAGGTGGCTGCATTTCCTCCTGGTGATATCACTTAGGGGTCTGGCCTCTGTCCCAAGACATTCTCCCCTTCCCAAGGCATGAGTTACCTATTGAAAAAAAAAAAATCGAACTAGGTTTCCAGTCTGTTTGACTCAATACAGGGTACCAATTTGGCCCTCAATTTCCCTCAGTTGAATTTTTCTCTCCCATGCAAAGCCTCATTATCCAGTGACAATCTCTCCTAGGTTGGTTTGGATGTGGTCACCTTTGCTGTGCTGAATAGGAAACTCTTAAAATGCTTCCTTGAAATTTAATGAAACATGTTTCTGTTGGTGGTTCTAAGGTGCTACAAGAGCAATAGTTTCAGCTCACAGTTTATAATTATGAGTAGTTAAGTGTTGGGAGAGACTTTCAAATATAGGCTCCTTAAACTCTCTTGCCTGCTTATTCTCACCCCTAGATAGCTTAGAAACTATCTGTTCCTTGTACATTTCATGATGAAGCCTAAATTTTACATCATTGTTGCAAAGTATGTGATTTTTAGTGTATTTTCAGTATTTTAAAAATCAAAGTATAACATCTCTCTTTCGAGTCACAGTCACATCTGGAAAGTACAATCATTTGTTAATCAGCGTTTTCCATTTTAGATTTTAATTTTTTAAGTTTCTCTTTTTAAAATATTCATTTATTTACTATTTGTCTGTGGTCGGATCTTTGTTGGATCATAGGGGATCTTTTTATTGTGGTGCCTGGGCTCAATAGTTGTGGCACTCAGGCTTAGTTGCCCCAAGACATGTGGGATCTTAGTTCCCTGACCAGGGATCACTGCATTGCAAGGTGGAGTCTTAACCACTGGTCCACCAGGAAAGTCCCTGCATTTTCCATTTTGAAAGTACATAAGCAAGCTCTTCTTTGATGTTTGGAAAAGTTCCATCATTTCCTTTCCTCCATGAACTTGTATTTTCACTTAAACTTCCCTTGCAGAACTTAAAGTAATAGGTTTATTCCTCACAACCGTTTGTTCATCATTCTTTCATATCTCTGTAATAAAAATATTTATATGACTTAAAAATATTATTTTCTAAGTTGAATTTTTATTAGGATCATTGTTCAAAGCAATGTAATTTATAATTTTATGCTTAATAAACATGAAAACTAAAATTATGTTAGAATGCATGCCACTGAGGTTTTCCCAGGTGGCACTAGTGGTAAAGAACCCGCCTGCCAATGCAGGAGACGTAAGAGACGTGGGTTCAGCCCCTGTGTTGGAAGATCCCCTGGAGGAGGGCACAGCATCACTGCAGTATTCTTGCCTGGAGAATCCCATGGATAGAGGAGACTGGAGTGCTACAGTCCGTAGGATCGTAAAGAGTCGAACATGACTGAAGTGACTTAGCATGCATGCATGCCAATGAAACGGAGGAAGCTTTAAAACAAATCTGCCAGATCTTGTATCTGGGGTGAGTATTATTTATTACTAGAATGAGAAAAGCTCCAGAGTCAACACTATTTTAATTTTTATAGCTTTAAGTGCTGAGAATACTTGTTCATATGAATAAGCTGGTAGAAAGATTTCTTCATCCTTCTCTTCCCCGTGCTGAATTTTTTGAAAGTTTTAATTCTTTCTTGTTTAGTAGATGCTTCTTTTTCATTGCCTAGGCACCCTTCCTGAGTATCTGAGGTCTTAAAAGTCCAAATCAAGGTTTCTATGGTTTGAAATCTGACTTGGAGGTGCTTCCTACAATGAAAAATCCCTTTTGAAGGCAATACTGTACTGTTCGTCCCAGATCCTTCAAATCAGAAGTGCCATTGGCAACATGGACCATCATGGCTTATGGTTCATGGGGAATTGCAGCTGCCAGGAACTGCCTGCCAAGCTACCACCAGTGACTGGCTGGTGCGGAGAGTGAACGTCAAAGTGTTAGTCGCTAGTTGTCTGACTCTTTGCCACTCATGGACTGGAGCCAGCCAGGCTCCTCTGTCTGTGGAATTCTTCAGGCAAGAATACTGGAGTGGGTAGCCCTTCCCTTCTCCAGGGAATCTTCCTGACCCAGAGATCAAACCCAGGTCTCCTGCACTGAAGGCAGATCCTTTACCACTGTGCCATCAGTGATACAGAGATACAGAGTCTGCTTTCAGCTGGGGACAGATCTTCAGGGTCATCCCAGCCCAGAGCCTCCTGAGGTTCCGAGGGCTCACTTTTTGTTCTGCTTGATCCTGCCTTTCTCGCATCGTTGGAGGTATATTCCTGGGAGCACCTCTCAAGCACCACTTGACTCTCGAGACTGTTCTCAGGAAACTCACTGTGAAACACCTATTCATTAACTTGCACTTCAAGAGTTTGGTTCTGTAGAAGACAGCTTAAAAATCACTCTGTTTTGGGTGGAAAGGATAGAGTGGGCTTATCCCACTTGTTGTGGTTATTTTTGATGCTATCTCTTTTTGGTGTTTCTCATACGAAATATTTGTATTCAACACGAGGACCTTTGCTGAAAATATGTTGTTGTGGTTGCTAAGTCTGTGCACGACTAAGACGGTGCTAGGTGGTGCACGACTTAGTTGCTAAATCGTGTCTGACTCTTGGCGGCTCCACGGACGGTAGCCCGCCAGGCTCCTCTGTCCATGGGGTTCTCCAGGGAAGAATGCTGGAGTGGGTTGCCATTTCCTCCTCCGGGGGATCTTCCCGACCCAGGGATTGAACCCAGGTCTCTCGTATTGCAGGTGGTCTCCTTCAGGCACATATGGTCCAGCCTTAATAAATACTCCCCTTGATGTTTTCCTAATGAGCCCCAGATATTTTGTCTTTCGGATTAGCTGTTTTCATTCTGGTTTGAGAGGTAGGATAAACTTGAGTGTGCAGGATACTCAAATTTAAGAATTTGATAACCCCCCAATTAAAATGCTTCCGTTAAGAACTATGTTGTTGTTAAAGACTTGGTTTCTAACAGAGCACATATAAATATGTACACATAGTCCTCAGTAGCATGGAGCCTGGGGAAAAGCTAACCACATAGCTTATGAATAATGCAAAGTTTTGTTGTTTATGCCATTTCCATCTGTTGTGTGCACGATATTTATGATAGTCACAAGATAAACTGATAGGAGTGTGTATGCTGCTAATATGTATATATTTAAAGAAGTCTTTACTTACTGTTTTTATGGAAGAATGGTGCCATGTACTCTAACTCCAAGGAGATGAGGATTGGGAAATAACGTTTCAACAACACAAACAACACAAACCACACAGACCCTTTGGAACATCCAGACATTTGTTTCCATGAGTGACATTTGATCTGCGTCTTATCACATTCCTGGGTCTCCTAGCACTGCCGGCACTGCTTCTGGTTGTGCCTTAGAGGCTCCAAAGGAGAATGGGTGTGAGCGCCACGATTCCGTCTTTTCCCTGCTGACTTGCCACTGGCACCGCTTCTCCATGGTTGCCTGTTGACTCAGCTGCACCAGGAGGGATGACTTTTGTGTGTTTTGAATGCTGTCTTAACCTCGAAACGTATCTTGGGTATGAATGTTTTAATGAAGCAAGAGTTCCTAGGGAAAGTAGCAGAAAAGCACATTTTCTTCTCCGTAAACCAAACGGCACAATCCCACCAAGGAAAGTTTTGTTAACTCTATAATCTGTGGATTTTTTGAGTTACTGCAGTTAGGTGGAAAGTCATCCTGGCAGAAGAACCAGCTCCTATCACTGGGTAAGAACAATGGCCAATTGACTGGGTGGCTACAGGCAGGCCAGTCAACCTCTCTGAACTTCACCATGGTGATTAGAAAAAGGCATGGTTTGGGCTACATGATTTCACACATTCTTTCAGCACAAACATTTTTACAAGTCTTTTATCAACTTGATTCTCACTGTCAAAATATTCATTATGGGTTCTAAGACCATAAACACTATTTAAGGTTTATAAAAATGGATTCTCCTTTCTTTCTTAACATATACAAAAATTGTTTAAATGCTTTGCTATTTTTCCCATCTAAATGCTTCTCAGACGTTTTGATTTCCCCCTCCCTTTCTCTCTGTTCCTCTCTCTCTTTTGTTGGAGGAGTTGTTAAAACAATTTGGAGCCTGCTTTCCACCATTTGGTGGATAATCCTGTTAGTCTGGAAAGAGGTCAGTCACTTACTTTCAAATATGGCTTTCTTTTATGACTGTCTTCTGACAGTTTTCCTGAGCTAGAGACTTAGAGGCATCAGAGGGCTTCTTAGAAGCATTCACGTTAACTGAATTGAGAAAATGTGAAATCTAAAGTGTTGGGGGAAGAGCTATGCCTGAGCGTTCTATCAGATACAGCTTGTCATGAATCTCTGACAGGTAGGTAGCCATGTGATTTAAGATAAGACAGTGGCCCAAATATTTCTTCCATATTTACCCAAATTATAGCAAATACTAACAACTCTTTAGACCTAGCAACATCCTTTTTGAAAAATGAAGCACCCTCTGTTCATGTGTAGGAGTGTGTGGGTGTTGACATTTTTCTGGGGTGAATTAGTTAAATGCTTTAGAGTTTCATTCCAACACCAAATATTTACACTGTGACCCTTATAGCAGCCACTGGTAGGTTCTCAGTTGCTTTCTGGTGGAAGCAAAGTCCAAGAGCAAGGTCCTTGTATGTCCAGTGGGACAGTTGGGTGGGTGATAATCCTCACTGCCTTGAACCTGAGTGTACTAGTCACTGCTGGCTGTGGACCCACTCCTCACTTCCCATCTCAGATGTTCTCCTTCAGCCTTTTGAAGATCCACTGAATTACAATAGAAATTTAGGCAGTTTCTTCCAGAAGGTTTCCCTTGGTCTCTCAACCCTGACTTGGGAGATGGTGATATGTTGCTATGTGTCTCTCCCTTTCTGGACATTTTGTACCCTTTCTAATTCAGGTCCCCAACTCTGGGGGACTCTTTCTTATGAAGCCCAGGGCACCAGTTTCTTCCTGTGCCAAAAATTTCTTCCCCTCTGACTTTGGAAGGCATCCTGAGATCAGAGGTCATGCAGTATCACCGAAAGTACAATGTGCTTTACATACACAATGTCTAAAGTCTGTGTGCCAAACGTCTAGTACTCTTCACTAACAACAGTGATAGTTACTATGGAGGGTTTTTATTTTTTGTGCCTTGCTTTCTATTAAGCATGTCACAGGCATCACCTCATTTATTCCTTCCATCAGTCCTGTAAGGTCACCCTGAGAAATCATCCCCATTCTACAGATGGAAACACCAAGGCTCATAGAGATTAAATAACTCACTTGAGTTAACGCACATGCATGTGTGTGCACACACATACACAAACACCAACGCCCCACGACAGAGCCCTTCTTCCCTCAGTTTCTGCTGCTTCATAAGCAGAAGGGAAGGAAGCCATCCTGTTACCATCTTCAGGATGGGGTTGGTGTGTCTGTCTGTGGAGAAGGCAATCTGATTTGCATCAGTCTTTTTCCCCAAAGGGCAAAATCAACCTACTCTATTCCTATGCTTTCCTGACCCGTGAAGTGAGGTGTGGTCCAGGGAGGTGGTAAGAGGGGAGAGTGTTCGCTTCATCCAGGCCAAATCTTACCTGAGATGTCCGAGAGGAGAGCGGAGGCACGAGGTGAGGGTGCGTGCCTCCTAGGGAGATGCAGCTAAGTGGGTTAAGAAAAAGCTGTTTGGGACAACCTTAAAGTCGTGAGATAAGCTGGGCAGAAGCAAGTCAGACTACCCGCCTCCCAACCTTTCCTAGCCCGATGCAACGTGATGGAATGTCTGACTCTTTTGGTTATTGTTGCTGCGGAATCAGTTTGCCCTGTTCTAACTGAAAGTTGTAATTGGAGCCACGGTGAAGTCCGTGTTCTGCCCGAGTGGAGACCTTACCCATTGACGGGACCTGGTTGCTAGTCTTTTCCACTGAGCGTAGTCAAGCTAGTTGTTCCAACAGTAGCCACTTTTCTAACAAAGTGAGAAGTGCACGGTAGGTAGGTAACAATTAAGCTTTAATTAGCAGTTGTTTCCAGTTGTACAGTCAACCTTTAATGGGAGAAGGGGCAAATGGGCTCATCGAGCTAAATTGTGTTTGTCCTCATGCAAATTGGTGTCAATACTTGTGTTAATTGGGGAGGAAAAATAAGGCATTGCAACCCAGTTCCACAAGAAAAAATTAGACGCCATGAAATATACTCAAAAGCAAAGCAGAAAAGTGTTTAAAATGAACTGTTCAATAGATTTTATTAAATTAATAAAATATCATAGTTTTGAGATTTTTAGATTTCAATTATAATACATTTGATTTAATTCCACTCCTGTCCTCTCATTGGTCTCATTTTTTATTAAAATCGGTGAATTATCTCATCTATTTTCAAAGAGATAATAGATACATACTGTTGATACTAAACTGTAAAAAGCATGTGGGAAGAGAGAGCCATCCAATGCTTCTCTCCAGAGGCAATGACCTAACTGCTTTATTTTCCTAGAGTTATTCAAGCCGAGTTTGCCCTCTCCAAGTTTTATTCTGAAAATTATGCCCCCAATTTGCACGTGCATCATCCGATTTGAGATTTGCAAACATGACTTTAAGAAGCAGATTCTCTTTCATCACCACCCTGTGCTTCTGGGGAGCTGCCTTATCTCATTAGTTGCTGATCCATACAACAATCATTTCGGGAAATGCAAACTGATTTGTGGTGGTATTTGTTTAAGCAGAACGTAACTCCATAAGCAAATATAGTGCTATCAGAACAAAGGGAAAACACAAGGCCTTTCACAATGTCAAAGTGAAGTAGGATTCGCCCCAGGCTCTGGATCACTTTGGTTGCAGGTCGTCATAACCATCTTGAAATGGGGCTCCGGCTCAGTCTTGCACACCTTTAAGGAGATGCTTAAGTTGTTAGTTATCCAGAGTGAGACTGAAGAGATTTCAGTGGGGGCCTGCCAAAATGTTTGGGTCAGTACTGCTCCCAAAGGTCTGATAAAGAGGCCCATTAACCCCTTTCCGCAGTCTCCACCTCTCAGAGGATTTGGGAAAGAGCTTGAAATAAAATGATCAGCTTTGCGGTATCCTGACTCTGAGCCCTTTTACGGCTTGTGGTCAGAGAAAAGCCACATGTTTAGAAATGCAAATTTGGCCAAACTGTCTACTGCTTAAGGCTCGCACTTCTCTGCAAATGTTTTGGAAGGTCTGTAATTACAAGTGGAAAACAATAACTCTAAAACACCACGGTCAGACCTTTTCTAAGCCGAGTTTGCCCTCTCCAAGAAGCCTGCAGCCGTACTGCTTGGATGAGAAAGTTTAATTCTGGGAAGGAGCTAAAAAGGACTTTTTCCCAACGCGGTAGAATATCGCCTGGTGTAAACGGTGGTTTTCAGGTCATATTGACTACAGACCAGTGGGTGCACGAACGCTTGCGATTTCTCCGTCTGCCTCCTGGTCGCCTCTCCCACTCATCACGTTCCCAGACTCTTCGGTGAAGCATCATAACCTAGCCTCTTGCGAATGAGACTCCTTTCCTTGTAGGTGAATGGAAACACATGCTATCAACTTCCTTCCCCTGCTGGTCAGTGTCGGCACGCTGACAGACTCTTTGGACCAGCTGTGTGTTATAGGGACCATGGTAACTTTTCCGGGTGCTTTGGCTTGGAGGAGCACAGCTGGTCATATTATGTGTCATCAGTGACGGACACAGCAAAGTGTTCCTCTCCAGTGACTCAAACCCCTTCTGCACTTTCTGTCTCTCACCATTCTCTACCGCTTCAGGATCACAACTGTGCCAGGTTAATATTTGTTCAAACACTTTCCCCACTGTCTTCTCCACTTTATTATAAGAATCCTGCTCAGTTGCTTATCACTGGAGCTCTGGACTATCCAAGATTGAGATTATCCGAGACTGAAGCTATCTGAGACGATCCGAGATTGGGAGTATCCAAACTATTGGAGACTATCCGAGATTGGACTATCCAAGATTGAGACTATCTGAGACTATCCGAGATTGAGAGTATCTAAACTCTTGCTAAAGAATCAGATGCGTGTGTTCAAGACCCTTCAATATCTGCCCTAGAAAGGATGTTCAGTGATACAAAAGAAAGAATGTAAGTGCCTGGTCTTACACCTCAGAGACTGTTTTGCATCTAAACCCTATTCTTAAGGAATAGGCTAAACCTTTTGAAGGGATATAAATCTTTTTGGGGGGATATGAAGAAGATGGTGGCTGCTCTGTGCGTGTCTGTGAGTATATTCCATTAGTCGTCGTCTCTTCTTTTCCTGTGAACTGTATATACTCACTAATACAGCTTCTTCGTCCATTAGGTATGTTTATTTATTCTCTCCCAGCCGTCTCCATATCCTCTATGCTTGTCCAGCTAGGGGATCTTCAAGTGAAGATGGATTCTAGGGTACCTGGTGAGTGGTACCATAGTAAAGGTACCATTTACTATGATGGAGAGATTACCTACTAGGTCAAAAGTTTTAGCATTTGCATTTTCAACTTTTCTGAGGAGACTTGTGATAAAGATGGCATTAGTCCTTTTTTTTTTTTCTTTTAACGTGCGGTCCTCTCGATGCTCTTGTTTGTATCTTCCCACATCTTCAAGTTGTCAGCAATGTTTGGAGTTGCAGTGACACCCTCCAAATGTAGCTGACACTCCACCCACTTGGTGCTATCTACAAACAGTGAGTACACTCTCTGGATGTCATTAGGAAAAATGAAGTCCAATTCATCAAGGAAAAAGCTGACAGAGCAGCTTGGTTGATAAAAGTCTCAAGTGAGAACCTGGAGATCTGCATTTATCCTGGAATAGTTGCCTGGCCACTGATATACCTCCCTAGTCTGCATGTTTTTCCAGGGGATAATATGGGAACAATGATTTTTCCCTAGTGGTCTTGAAAAATTCGTATTCAGGTGTTTTTGAGCATTATTTATTGTGTGTATCATTATGCTAGAACCTGAGAAGGATATCAACAAAAAAGATTGCTACCCTCTAGGAATCTAGTGTCTATCTTTATCTGTGTCTCTATGTCTATATCGATCCTTCTATTTACCAGTTAAGACACTGTAATGATTTTTTACCTCTTTAGAGCATTTTATAGTTTTCCAATCTATTATATTTGTGTACTAGATTTTATACATATAAATATATGTATAAAGTAAAAGTGTTAGTTGCTCAGCTCTGTGTCCAGCTCTTTGTGACCCCATGGACTGTAGTCTGCCAGGCTCCTCTGTCCACGAAATTCTCCAGGCAAGAATATTGGGGTGGGTAGCCATTCCCTTCCTCAGGGGATCTTCTTGACCTGGGTCTCCCATATTGCAGGCAGATTCTTTACCATCTGAGCCATCAGAGAAGGCATGTGTATATGTATACTCATGAAATATACGTCATGAAATTTTATTTATGTAGACAAATAGGCCTTCCCTGGTGGCTCAGACTATAAAGAATCACTTGAAATGCAGGAGACCTGGGCTTGGTTCCTGGGTGGGGATGGTCCCTTGGAGAAGGAAATGGCTATCCACTCCAGTATTCTGGCTTGGAGAATTCTGCAGACAGGGAAGCCTGGTGGGCTACATATATTTGTTTGTATTTCTACATACTTGTGTATGCATTTATAATTTCATTTCCTCCTTATAGCATTGTTAATGACTCCACATCATGAATGAAAACCCTAAGGCCACACGATATTAAGTAACCTTGTAAGTAAAACTTGAATTTCAGTATGGGCCTCTGGATTCTAAACCCTGTGGTGTTTCTACTGAAGCATAAATTCTTAAACTAGTGTAAGAACGAGTCCCCAGTGCATAATATAACTGGGAAAAGCTGCAGAAGGCTTGCTCGGAGAAAACAGAGCTGGAGGAGAGCCTTGGACCTGCAGAAGAAAAGGACGGGGAGAGTTTGGAATGTGACATATTGAGGGAGAAGGAGAAAGAACCTCAGTGTTTTTAAATGGAAATAGTTGGATCTCTTGTTCTGGTACTTGGGGTCTGAATGTGGAGGAGGTGTGAGATTGAATTTTTTTCTGAAGAGTTGGAGTGAACGCAGCACAGTGCAGGATGGAAAGCACTTACGGAAGTTTGAGGGGAGCTCTGCGTGGACTAGGTTACAGCCTGGAATCAGAGACATGAGTCAGAGGAATTCGGCAGCAATGGTGAAAGGCAAAAAATAAATAAGGTTGGATAGTAAGAACCCCTTTGAAGGATCTGGTAATCAGCTATGTGTGCGTGCTCCATCATGAAGTCTCAGTCATGTCTGACTCTTTGTGACCCCATGGACCTTAGCCCGCCAGGCTCCTCTGTCCCTGGAATTCTCCAGGCAAGAATACTGGGGTGGGTTGCCATTTCATCCTCCAGGGGATCTTCCCGACCCAGGGATCGAAACTGTGTCTCTGGCGTCTCCTGCCGTGGCCGGTGGATTTTTTTTTTACCACTGCACCCAGGAAGCCCAATGTATCAGCTAGTTTAGTGTTAAGGACTGGGATTCTAGCTTAACTGCTAACTGGCTTTGTGACCCAGACAAATGATAACAGCTCCTGCTTCATCTGGTGGTTTTGAGGATAGATGAACCAATCCACGTCAAGTTAATCCTAACCCAGTACCCAGCTTTTAGAACACACTATTTAAACATACATGAGATTTGTAGTTTAAACTATTATTGGAGGTAAAGTTGCAAGAGCTGAGATTTAAAAGGATGGCATATTATCCCAAGAATTTTAATTCCTGGAAGGAATAAAGCTCTATTAAACCAAGACACTGGAGCTTTCAAGAATCTGCCTGCCAGTCAGGAGATGTGGGTTCGATCCCTGGGTCGGGAAGCTCCCCTGGAGGAGGAATTGGCAACCCACTCCAGTATTCTTGCCTGGGAAATCCCATTGACAGAGGAGCCTGGTGGGCTACAGTCCATGGGGTCACAAAAGTCAGACACGACTAAGCGAATAAACAACAGCGACAAGAAATCAAGGCACTAGACCATTTTCACTAATAAGCAATCCATGCTTGCCTTCTCTGTGGACAAGATTTATTTTAATTTGGATGAAAAGTTTCTAGCTGATGCAATCTTAGTGACTCGACAAAGATGGTAAGAGAATCACCTACACGTCTCACAAATCTTAACAGGTATGAAGTTGTGGAATAATGACGTTTCATGTTACTGAGCCAGTTCCTGATATATTTCAGGACCTCTGTTGCGGTTGGGACATTTAGACGTAGGAGAGTAATTTAGGGGCTTCACTGAGGAGATGTGGCAAAGAGTGGGAACTAATGCCTCCCATTGCTCAGTGAGCTTAAACCTGAAGCGCTGGGGAGAGCCTCTGGAAGTCTGCTAGCTGTGTCAGAGGCTGCAAGGGGAAGGCGTCCAGAGAGGGCGGGCCAGCTCCTCTCATCCCCCAGAGCCAGTATTTTAGTGGTTCTTTGAAGCATTTGAATAATCGAATCACTTTGGCAGATTTTCCTCTCCATATTTAAGTAGCAGTCAATTTCGGGAACACTATTTTAAAAGTCCTAAAGGATATGGAATTTGTCAGGCAGAGCAGAAATCTTTTCTCTGGTCTTCAGAAGAAGGAACTAGAATGATCACATCCCCATTTCCCCACTCAGAAGGAGGCTGTGTTCAATTTCAGCATGAATTTCCTGGCTACGCTTTGCAGTTCTTTCTCCTATGGCTTCTTCCTAGAGGCGATTTGAGGAATCAGTTTGGTTCAGTTGCTCAGTCGTGTACAAATCTCTGCAACCCCATGGACTGCAGCACGCCAGGCTTCCCTGTCCATCACCGACTCCGGAGCTTGCTCAAACTCATGTCCATCAAGTTGGTGACACCATCCAACCATCTCATCCTCTGTCATCCCTTCTCCTCCTGCCTTCAATCTTTCCCACCATCAGGGTCTTTTCCAATGAGTCAGTTCTTCACATCAGCTGACCAAAGTATTGGAGTTTCAGTCTCAGCATCCATCCTTCCAATGAACATTCAGGACTAATTTCCTTTAGGATTGATTGGTTTGATCTCCTTGCAGTCTAAGGGACTCTCAAGAGTTTTCTCCAGCACCGCAGTTCAAAAGCATCAGTTCTTTGGTGCTCAACTGTCTTTATAGTCCAACTCTCACATCCATACATGACTACATGATTTGATGAATGGGCTCCTGCCAGTAGAATATAATGTTGGTGAAAGCAGAAAGGCCCATGTGCCTGAAATATCCACTCTTGGAATCACTAACAATGGCTGGACCATCTTCTCTAGAAGAAATTCATGTATTATACTTTATGCTGGTATGAATGGGTCCATCCTGGGGTTTTGTGCTTGGAAGACACCACTGTGGTCTAACTACCTCTTCCAGCCCTTCCTTAGCCTTGGAAGATGGTCTTCATCACTCTGACGCTTGCCTCTCACCGAGCCTTGCTTCTTGTTGGTGCCTAAAGAAAGCCCTGCGGTTTGCTGCCGCCGTTGCCATGGTCTACCTTGAATGGGCGAGTTTCAGAAAAACCTCACTGGAAGGGGGTGTGATTGAAAAGAAGATGCCAATTGTGAGTCAGGGTGTGTGGGTGGAGGAGAAAGCTGGGAGGAGCTGGTGCCGGTGAGGAGAGGACCACAGCGAGGAAGAGGAGCAATAAAAGTTGTTGACTTCGCTGTGAAGTCCGAGTGTCGGAGGCCCTTTCTCCCAACACAAAAGCTTCAGGGTGTAGGCTTCTAGCCGTTTAGAGGTTTCCCACTTATAAGGACCATCCTCGCTCAGGAGCGGGCTACTGTGAGCCCTGAGGCTTTTCTGTCTTCTGATTCTGAGACCTAAACTAATCTTATACTGACCTGAAAATACTTTGGAAGGGATGTCTGGAGACTGAAGATGCGCTTACTGTAATATCTGTTGGTTATGGAGTATAAATCTGTGTGTGCAGTACGCTATATAGGTATGCATGAATGCTAAGTCGCTTCAGTTGTATCTGACTCTTCTCTGTCCCTGGGATTTCCCAGGCAAGAATACTGGAGTGGATTGCCATGTCTTCCTCTAGGGGATCTTCCGGACCCAGGGATGGAACCCATATTTCTTATATCCCCTACGTTGGCAGGTGGGTTCTTTACCAGGAGCGCCACCTGGGAAGCCTGCTCTATATGTGTGATTACATATGGATGGAGATTATTTATTTTATTATATATAGACACATAATACATATTATTTTATTACCTATAAAATATGTTTATCGATAAATATATATTTACATATTATATATTCACTTATTTTAAAGGATGTGGGGCATTCACTGCATATGGGATGGGCACCTAAAATCACAGAATTTTAAAGGTACAAGTTTACTTTCGTCTTTTTACAGATAAAGAAACTGGGGGTTTGAGAGTAGAGTGACTTGGCCCAGGTCATAGGAAAAGACAGAACTATACCTAAAACTCACGTCACTCTTTCCAAACTGGGATGCCCATCCACACGCCCCTGAGTCTAGAGCAGGGGTTCCTGGTGCTGGTGGAGGGAGGGGCTGGGGGTCTTGGCTGTGTCCCCTAAGGGCTATTCTGAGATGTTCCTACTCTAACTCTGACTTGATATCCACTGAAGAAGGACCAAATTGAGACATGTTAAGAAGTAACTGGCCAGGCTTCCCTGGTGGCTCAGCAAGAAAGAATCTGCCTGCGTTGCAGGAAACACAGGAGTCATGGGTTCAATCCGTGGGTTGGGAAGACCTCCTGGAGAAGAGAAGAACAACCTATTCCAGTATTCTTGCCTGGGGAATCCCGTGGACAGAGGAGCCTTGTGGGCTACAGTCCATGGGGTCGAAAAGAGTCAGACACGACTGAGTATGTAGCTCACATACAACTGGCCTAGAGGGCATAAATAAAACTTCAATAGGAAAACTACACAAGGTTAATTTGCCTTCAAATACAAATGAAGGCATGGTCCTACATCACGGTGCTCCTGAGAAATCAGCCTAGAGGGCCCCACTCACAGGAGAAGGAGGGTCTCTCCCTTCTACTTTCTTTCCTGTTCATTGAGACCACTAGTTCCTGCCTGGGGCTTCCTTGGTGGCTCAGATGGTCAAGAAATCTGCCTGCAATGTGAGACCTGGGTTTGATCCCTGGCTGGGGAAGATCCCCTGGAGGAGGGCATGGCAACCTGCTCCAGTATTCTTGCCTGGAGAATCCCATGGACAGGGGAGCCTGGTAGGCTACAGTCCATGGGGTTGCCAAGAATTGGACATGACTGAGCGACTTGCATTTTCAGCCCCTGTTTGCTTTAAGCCTTGCTTCAAGGTTATGCTTGTAAGGGCAGGACAAACAGAGTCGATGCTCAGCTGTAGACTATTTTCAAAGATAAAGCCCTCGCTTTACCTAAGGCAGTTTATGGGATGTCTCCCACTGCCAGGCAATCTGAGGACCCTGCTGTTCGGATAACGTCGCTGTGCAAGAAGGATCTTTTTCCTTCCCTGAGTCTTTTTGCTTGAATCCAAATTGCTTCACTATTGACTCATTTCTTTCTCCCGCCCCTGCCCACTCCTGTTATCTGTTCTGGGAAAAACAGCAAATGAGTTTAACATTTGCAGCCAGTGGCTGGAGGCCACAAGACCAGGACACTTAATATAATGCAGTTAGCTTTGTTTCAAATTAAAACTGGAACCAGTAATGTCTTAATTCTCTTGTCTAGACAATTGTTACGGCTGTAAATTACCATCATAATGGCCACTGAATGGCTTATAAATGACCTTACCGAAACATTATTTGCCAATCCTATAAACTTTCTGAACATGCTGTTTAGTTTAGCCTAATTAATCTATTAGGAGATGGCGTATACATCCTGCTTGCTCTCTCCACAGTGACATTTGTGGATTCACTTCCTTTCTCTTGCTGATGCTACTCCATAAACTCACTACTGATCTAATTCTGCCTTCTGTCTGTCTGCAACAAATTTAATCAGAAAAATCATTATCCAGATGTGATGTTGTTCCTTCCATGTTTAAAACAGTGACTCCTCTGTAGATGCCTGGTCCAGTTCCTTCGTGATTAACAGCTGCTTACGTATATTTTGTTCAGAGTAGGGTTCGTAGTTCGTTGAATAGGTTACTAATAACAGCATACAAAAATTAGTTTAAATGAACTCCCTTCAAAGAAGAACCCATAAAAGTTCAAAATACTCAGGAGGTAGGTCTCTGTACCTAAAGGTTTGTCTGCAAGGAATATAAGCACAGCCTTCAAAACAATGTGAGAAACCAATACGCCTTAGAAGGTGTGGGTCAGCCAACTGTGTAGTTAGAAGCTCAGTTCATATCTAAATGGTGGCTTCCCTGGTGGCTCAGTGGAAAAGAATCTGCCTGCCAATGCAGGAGACACAGGTTCGATCTTTGGGTCAGGAAGATCCCCTGGAGAAGGAAATGGCAATCCACTCCAGTGGCAACCCACCCGCGGTAGCCTTGGAAATCCCTTGAACAACAAAAAAATTGACTTGAACAGAGAAGCCCGGCAGGCTACAGTCAGTGGGGTCGCAAAAGAGTTGGACAAGACTAAATTTCACTCTCAAATGTGTGTAGAGGGTACACAGGAAGTAAGGAGAGAGACGCTACAAGGCATCAAGAAAATGTCTAAAATCATGGTTGCAGGTTTTCCGTTACTCTAGTTATCTACAAAGGATATTCTTGTCCTTTTTTCCTGGGGAACATGGGGTCATCTTTTGTGTTGCTTCCCTTTCGACCAAAGCACTTGGCACACAGCTCTTTGTTACTAACTTCTTTTACTTGATGACTATTATTTCTCTACTTGTCTTTTTCTATAAGTAAAATGTGATCTCAAGAGCAGGGACATTATCACTGCCAGTGTCTAAAAGAATTAAAGGACCTGATTTTGAATTCTATTTTTGCCACTTTTTCTTTCTGTGTAACTTATAGCCTGTTTCCTTGTCTCCTTAAACTTGATTTTCTTCATCTGAAAATGGGATAAAACTAATACCTGTTTCATAGAATTTTTGTAAAAGTTAATAATCTTAGCTATCATCATCATTGTCATATTCATAGCCCTATTGTCATTATAAAGCACACAGTTTTTCAATATTTTTCAATTAAATAAAATTAATGTTTCTCTTCTTCTCAGCCTTTCATTTCTTCCCAATGTCTTTTTTTAAACTAAGTATAATTTATTACCATAAAATTCACCCTTTCAAAAGTGTATAGTTCAGTGGCAATTACTATATTCACAAAGTTGTGCAAACATCCTAATTGCAGAAAATTTTTATCATCCCCCCTTCAAAAAAAGCTTTCCCCATTAGCAGTCATTATTCCCTCATTCATTTCCCAGCCCCTGGCAACCGTGGATCAACTTTATTTCTGGATTTGCCTACAGTGGACGTTGCATAGAATGAAATCATGCAACATGTTATCTTTTTTGTGTGACTTCTTTCACTGAACATAATGTTTTCAAGGTTCATCCCTGTTGTAGCCTGTATAACCATTTCATTCTTTTTTATGGGTGAATAGTATTCCACCTGATGGGTATTCATTCATCAGTTGATGGACATTTGAGTTTCTTTTTATCGATTATGAATAATGCTGCTGTGAACAATTATTTATACATTTTTGTGAAGATGTGTTTTTAATCATCTTGGGTATAAATTTGGATTGTGATTGCTGAGTCATAGAGTCATAAACTCTATGTTAAAATTTTAGAGGAACTGCTAAACTGCTTTCTAAAGTAGCTGCCCCTTTTAATTTTCCCACTAGCAGTGTATGGGGATTTCTATTTTTCCACATCCTCACTAATAGTTGTTACTATCTGTGTTTTGATTATAGATATCCTAGTGGTATAAGTTTTTGTGTTTTTTTTTTTGTTTGTCATCCCCTAATGCCTAATGATTTGATTGTCTTTTCATGTGCTTGTTGATCATTTCTCTATATCTTCCTTGGGGAAATGTCTATTTAAATCACTTGCTGATTTTTTTTGTTTTTGGTACTTAGGTCATTTGTCTTTTTATTGTGAGTTGTAAGAGTTCTTCACATATTCTTGATATGAGATTATTAGATATGAAATTTACAAATATTTTCTCCTGTTCCATGGAAGAAATGTCATTTCACTTTTATTATTGTGTTCTTTGAAGCACAAAGATAGCTCTTAAACTTTAATGAAGTTCAGCTTATCAGTTTTTCCCTTGTTGCTAGTGCTTTGCTGTCATACTAAGAAACTATTGCCCAGTCTAAGGTCAAGAAGAATTGCCTCTGTATTTTCTTTTAATAGATTTATATTTTTAGCTCTGGCGTTTAGGTTTTTTCATGCATTGAATTACTTTTGTATGTGGTCTGAGGCAGAGGTCTAACTTCATCATTTTGCAGGTGGAAGTCAGTTGGCCAAGGAACATGTAATTGAAAAGAGTTCTTTTTCTCATGTATTGAAAATTCATCCTTTGTCTTGGTATGCTTGTCCAAAGTAATGGATTGTAAATGTTAGGATTTATTTGTACACTTTCAGTTCTGCTCCACTGGTCTTTATGTCTTTCCTTATGCCAGTAACACTCTGTCATGGTTATTTTAGCTTTGTCGTAAATTTTGAAATCTAGAAAGGTGAGTCTTCCTATTGTTTTCACCCTTTTCAAGATTGTTTTGACAATTTTGGGTCCTTTGCATTTCCATATGAATTTTAGGATCAGATTGTCAAACTCTACAAGGAAACCAAGGTGGAATTTTGATAGGGATTGTGTCAAGTCTGTAGATCAGTTTGGGAAATGTTGCAATCTTGATAATAATAGGTCTTCTGACTCTTGAAACTGAATGTCTTTCCTATATTTATGTCTTCTTTAATTTCAGCAATGATGCTTTATGAATTTTACTGAACATGTCTTTTCGTTAATTGTATTCATATAGTATTTCATTCTTTTTGTGCTATTGTAAATGAAATTCTATTGTTAAATTCCGTTTTTGTAATGTTCCTTGCTAGTGCATAGAAATGGATCTGACTTTTAATTTGTATTTTGTATCCTGTAACCTTGATGAACTTGTTTATCCATTTTGATAGATTATTTTAGTGGATTCCTTGAATACAGGATCATGTCATATCTGAATGTAAATCGTTTTACTTCTTCCTCTGCGACCTTTTTTCTTGCCTAATTGCACTCTCTGGAGCCTCCAGTACAGCGTTGAGTACCAGTGGTGAGAGTGGTTATACTTCTTGTCTTCCTTGTCTTACAGGAGGACTTTCCAGTGTTTCACCTAAACTATGATGTTGGTTGTGGGTTTTCATATTTTTTATTAGGTTGAGAAAGTTTCATTTATTTTATAATTTACCTTATAATGCATAAGGTATATGGTTGCAAATTTTTGAATGAGGAGGTCTTTCTTTGTTTTGTTATCAGTAACACTTGTCGTAAAGGATGAATGGGACATATTCTGTTCTAGTCTTCTTTTTTTTTTTTTTTAAATTTTGTGTGAAGGATTCATGTTCTTCTTAAAGATATGATGGAATTCACTGGGGAAACCATTTGAGCCTGGGATTCTCTGTGGAATTTTTTTGATTACTAGCACACTCTCCTTATTTGTTACAGGTCTATTGAGATTTTCTATGTCTTCTTGAGTCAGTTTCATTAGTTTGTATTTTTCGAGGATTTGCCTATTTCATCTGGATTAGCGTAATTTGTCAGCATACAATTGTTCAGAATGTTTCCTTATAATGTTTTTTATTTCTGTAAGGTCAGTAGTATTGCCCATTTTTTCACTAATGATTTTAATAATGCGGTCTTCTTTCTTCTTGGTCAGTCTAATGGTTTCTCAAAGAACCAACCTGATTTTTCTTGATTTTCTCTCTTTTTTTTCTGCTCTCTGTTTTATTTATTTCAAGCCTGACATTTATTTTTTCTGCATGGTTTAGATTTAGTTTGTTCTTCTTTTTCTAGATTCTAAGGTGGGAGGTTATGTTTTTTGATCTGCGAACTTTCTTCTTTTTAATGTAGGCATTTACAGGCATAAATTTCAATCTAAGCATTCATTTAGCTAACTCTCATAAGTTTTGGTATGTTTTGTTTTCATTTTCATTGTCTTAAATTATTTTCTAATGTCCCTTAAACTTTCTTAGATCCATTGGTTATTTAGTAATATGTTTTAAAATTTCTATATATTTGTGAATTTTTCATATTCCTGCTGTTATTAATTTCTAACTTCATTTCGTGTGGTCAGATAACACACTTCAGATGATTTTCATCTTTTTAAATTTATCAAGACTATTTTACCCTGGGGAATATTCCAGTGGTATTTTTTTTTTTTAAATTGCAGTCTGAGACACCTCCCTATGAATGACTCATTCACCAGATATTTCCCTTAAGTTTTTGGTCAGCTTCTTGTTTGCCCCAACTCTCTGAGGTAGCTCTGATGCTAAACAATTATCCCTGATTGATTTGGACAAAGGCCTTGAGGGAAGATTGTTTAAAATGAATGATCTCTGAGTCAGGCCAAATAAAGGCAACCCCTGGTTGCGGAGGTTTCCAGGAAGCTAGACAAGTAATATAATAACATCTACTAATGGTGCTTTGGGCAGAGCTCTGATCCTTTTCTGCTCTCTCCAGTGGTGGGTAGGTTGCTGGTTTTCACATTTGTTGTGAGTGCAAAGCTATTGTTTTTCAAGGCTACTGTGGAGCCAGGGAAAAGGAATGGGAATAGGGCAAGTTAAATAGGGCACTGTTCTTGTTGAGATTCAGCTGATCTTTTAAAAATAAACATTCCTTGGATTCCTCTGTTGGCTAATTTCCAGAGCTATCAAAAAGTTGATTTTGACATTATAGTTAGTTTCTTTGTTTTCTTATGAAAGAAAATACCTTTGGAGATCTTTACTACATTTCTGCAGTGTTCCCCCACCCAGTTAATTTTTAATGAGTATATTGTCAACTGAGAAAAAAAAATACACAGCCTTAAAGTTGAGAATTATTTATTTATTTTTGCTGTACCACATTGCTTGTGGGATCTTAGTTCCCAGACCAGAGGTTGAACCCTGGCCACAATAGTCAAAGCGCTGAGTCCCGACCACTGGACAGCCAGGGAATGCCTGAGAATTATGTTTTATTCAGCAGACTTGCTGAGCAGGTAAGCCCAGGAGGCAGCCTCTCAGATAGCTCTAAGGGACTATGTTAAAAAGGCAGGGAGGAACATAGTGAAGTTTTTGCATCAAAAACCAAACAGTGGAGCATCGAAAGATTGCTATCAATTGAAGAAAACCAGACATTTCAAGTTAATGAGGTTAGCACTTCCCTATGTAAGGGAACACGTAAGTCTGGGTTCCTTTAAATCATTCTTTTGATAGGCACCTTATCCATCGAGGTCCAGCATCCTGTTTTTCTCCATCCTGAATCCCCTCAGCATGCAGTCAGGGACAGTTGCCTTGCTGATGACTTGCCGGACGTAGCATCATTTGTTTACTGACACCAGGCAACATTTTCCTCCACATATGAATTAAATGTACTTTGCAGTTGTCTTTCTAACATTGATTTTACATTTCTCTGTGAATGTGAAATTGGTTTTGGAGCTAGTCCCACCCTCAGATTCAGAGGTAATCCCTGATGGTTCTAATCCAGTATTCTTGGCCTTGACATTGTTGACATTTTAGGCTCAATAATTGAGTTGTAGGGGGCTGTGCTATGCTTTGTAGGATATTTAACAACATCCCTTTATTCTACCCACTAGATGCCAGTAACACCCTTCCAGCTGTGACAACCACAAAATTGTCCAGACATTGCCAAATGTCTCCTGCAGGGAGAAATTGCCTCTGGTTGAGAACACTGTCCTAACCATATTAATAGAGTTTCATGCTATTAGGCACAAAAGTCAATTCAGGCGAACAAGGCTTAAAGTCCTAAAACACATGGAAATTCCATGATCACAGTGAGTGCTTCAAGAATGAAGGCGTAACCAATTCAAGAAAAGGGGATATGAGGGAAGGTTGCCAGAAACAACTGGAGGAAAAGTTTCCTTCTTTCTCCTTGGTTGGGCCTTGTGTGAGACTATAAAATCCACTAGGTATTCAGCTTTAACATGAAGCTAAAATGGTCTTATACACAATGGGGCCCTTGTACGTAATAGATATTTAGACTCTTAAGATACAAATTTGGCCCCATGGCATTTGCTTTCCTCATGAGAACTACTGAAGCTAAGATTCCTGAACTTAAAGATGTTGCAGAAAGTTTTAAGGGATGGTACCCACCATAGTCTCTCTCTCAAATCCAATCCCTCCTTTTCGTACCACTTCAACTCTTGAGTTTCCATGTTGTCTCTTAAATCTCAATTGATTAATTGAAACACTGTTCAAGAAATATCCTCTCTCTTCTTATGTTACCCCTTTCAGCTCATCCTATCATCCTTGGTTATCTTTTCAAAGCACACCTCTGATTTTATCGCCACCCGCTGTCCTGAGGTTTCCTTACTGTCTCCATGTTAAACCCAATATCTCAGCCTGTTTTTCAGCTTGACTAGACCAACTGTTCAAACCTATCAGCTTTCACTTTTCTTCTGAGATCTAAACTAATCAAATCAGAATGCTCACCACTCCCAGAGCTGGTTCTATATTCTCTGTCTTTGTGAAGACTCTTATGCTATGTTTGACGCTAGAATATTAAAAGTAATCGCTGATGAAAAATGACTGAAAAATGATTGAAAAAATGATGAAAATATGTAGCCTTTATTGACTCAGTTGAGCACTAACCCTGTGCCAGATACTGTATTTTATTACATTTAATTCTCCAAAACAAAACAGAAATGAAACAATCTATGACTGTTTCTATTTAAAGTCTTCTGACAAGTAAAAGGAAATTATAGCTTGGAGAGGTTAAATAATTTCCCAAGTTCACAAAGATATTAATTGAAAAAATTGCACCTTAAACTTGGATCTTTTCAAATTGGCCATATTCGTGTTCTTTACCACAAAACTATATTGTTTTATCTTTGACCCTTTTCATTATCCCTCTCCTTTCTCTAAGTTGCAGTTCTGATGTTTTCTAGTCTAAATTTATATGCCAGTTCATGCATAACACATGTTCCATTCTTTCAATTGAAAAACAATCTTTCCCCTCTCTAACCTCTTACTGAACCCAACACAATGCCTAGTACATCACCATAGATGGCCAATAGATATTCTGCAAAAAGGAGATGGATAAATAAAACCTGGAACATAAGTATCTTGGTCTTTTATTTTGTTATTGATGTAAAGAGAAAAATCAAAAGTGTGCAGTATTTTTCAGATAATAGACACAATAACTATTTGTTAAATAGAATGAATTCCTGAAAATTGAATATATCAGCTTTTGGGGGGTCTATTACTCTTTGTGCTTCCTTTATGCAGACTGTAGCTTTGTATATAAGAGCAAGTGCTTAAGGCATCTACCTCATATATGTGGACTGTCCATTAACTTCTACGTTTTTGTGCAGGTAACTAGGCCTGGAAATCTATTTGTTTTGCATTAACAAAGGGCTTCTGTGGTGGCTCAGATGGTAAAGAATCTGCCTGCAGTGCAGGAGACCCGGGTTTGATCCCTGAGTCAGGGAGATCCCCTGAAGGAGGGCATGGCAACCCACTCCAGTATTCTTGCCTGGGAAATCCCACGGACAGAGGAGCCTGGTGGGCTACAGTCCACGGGGTCGCAGAGGGTTAGACATGACTTGGTGACAAAACTACCAACAACAAAGGAAAAGGCCTCAGTCTTAAATATTTGCCAGGAGTTTGGAATTTCTAGCCCTGTAAACAACTGTAAGTGAGGCTTTCCTTCCGCAGAGAAGCTGTTTTATGGGTTTTCGAGATGAAAGCAAATCTGTTTCACTGGTATGTCTGTCTTACCTGTCCCCAGTAAGGGTGGTATTAAGAAGATCAAGGACAGGGCATGAAGGTGGAAAAGAGGAGAAAAGAAGGTAGGAAAGAGAAGAGGATAATGGATGAGAATGGAGACTAGACTAAATCAGACGCCAGAACGCCCAGCCCAGGAGAGTTGTTGCTGATGTTGTTGGCCTGAGTCAGCAACAAAATCAATTTGTCATATCTGGCTGGACCTGGCCCCCTGACAGTTCTATTCAAATCAGGAATTCTAGAATTCTATTTCATAAAAAAACTTTACAAAGTATTTAGACTTAATTCATGGTGGCTCAGACGATGAAGAATCCGCCTGCATGGTGGGAGACTTGAGTTCGATCCCTGGGTTGGGACGATCCCCTGAAGGAGGGCATGGCAACCCACTCCAGTATTCTGGCCTGGAGTATCCCATGGACAGAGGTGTGGCAGGCTACAGCCCATGGGGTCACAGAGAGTCGGACAGGACTGAGCAGCTAAGGACATGATGTAGATGCCAGAGTTTCTCAGACGGGGTTGTGTAAACCTTTTCCCAGTGTCTGTGTGTTCCTCAAGAAAATGATCAGTTTTGCAATTCTATTTTCATTGTTGCTGTTCAGTTGCTCAGTAATGTCTGACTCTTTGTGAGCCCATGGACTACAGCACGCCAGGCTTCCTTGTCCATCACCAACTCCTAGAGCTTGCTCAGACTCATGTCTGTTGGTCTAGAGAAAATAAGATAAGCGTGTTCCAGATTTTCTGGGGCTCCTTATGGTCCTACAGTTTCTGTCCCTATACTTTCTATTGGATTGATCATGATTAGCATGAGGGGTGCTGTTTATGTGTCCAAGATTTAATGGGAAAGACTCAAGTTGTCCTCCACACGCAGCCAGGCTTGTATCTGCGTGTGTTCCGTGTATACTGCATATATGACTGCAGTGTGTGCTGCATGTGATCTGTGTGCACACACACACAGACTGTTTCTGCCTGTGTGTGCACCACATGTATAACTTAGGCGTGCACCATACCAGTGTGGATTTCACAGAATTTTGAATAGAGAAAAACATTAAAAAAATTATGTTTCTGAACATGTCAGACTTCGCGCATGGGTACCATCACATTCATGCTGAGAGCTGTTGTTTCAGTGAACGATGTAGTCCTTCACATTCATCTTCCTATTTTTCATACTATTTTGGTTGTTTTCTTTGCTTGTAACTTATAATTAATTTTAGCTTCACAGTTGTAAACAAGCCATTAGGATACAGCAGGGAGATTATACATAGTTTTATATATTAAGACAATTTGCTAACATTTTACAGTTAATGAGAGGATCTTTAAAGAGGTTATTTACTTTACTTACAAGGCTTCCCTGGTAGTTCAGATGGGAAAGAATACACCTGCAGTACAAGAGACCTGGGTTCAGCCCCTGGGTCGGGAAGATCCTCTGGAGAAGGAAATGGCTACCCACTTCAGTATTCTTGCCTGGAGAATCCCACGGACAGAGGAGCCTGTTGGGCTAAATCCACAGGGTTGCAAAGAGCTGGACATGACTGAGCAGCTAACATACACTTTATACTTAAGTCTGCAAAACACTGTACCATTCTGTACTGAAGTGCATAGATGTCCTAACCTGTTGTCCCCAGTGAGTTGTTTAGGCAAAATAATGTTTATGTTACTCAGGGATATTTTAAGCTTATTAATGGCAATGTCCCATTTACTGTTATAGTAGCTGTGGTCTCTCTGTTTTGTAAACTATCAGCTGTACTTCCTGAATCACATTTTCTTTTACCTAGAAAAGAATTGCATGCTCAGTCGTGTACAGCTCTCTGCAACCCCGTGGACTGTAGCCTGCCAGGTTACTCTCTCCTCTATCCAAAGAATTTCCCAGGCAAGAATAGTGGAGTAGGTTGCCATTTCCTTCTTCAGGGGATCTTCTTGACCCAGGGATCAAACCTGCACCTCTGGCATCTTTTGCATGGTAGGTGGATTCTTTTCCACTGTGTCACCTCATGTTAAAACTGGTAAATTCTTGAGGCTGTATTCAACGTAATGTGTCCAGGCTAAGAGCTTTTCCAGAGTGGGTCAACCAAGTTTACTTTTAATCTTTTCTTCATTTGAAAAAATACAGCATGTTTATTGAGTGCAGAAACCCTGCTAAAGTTTTCCCCCTCCTTTATTGTGAAGGAATTAAAATAATAGCTTCACAACCTATATTCACTTCTATGTATATTGTCTCATATTGTCAGGATAAGATGCGGGACCATATCATTTTCATGCAAGAGCTGACAGGAGTGGAGTGACCTGTTCCTTTTATGAACATGGGGGATCCAGCTCTGATTGCAAGTGCTCTGCTTTCAGACCCCAAGTGCCTTTCACTAAATAAAATTTAGACTCATTTCTGGATAAAAATTGAATTATCTAGGAAAGATATTAATATATTAACTCATAAGGAAATCTTTAAATTTCTTACTCTACATGGATATGGTTTTTCATTATCAAAATCATTCTTATTATTGCTACATATACCTTTTTACTGAGATGTAATTGACATGACATTATATTAGATTCTGGTATATAACATTATGTTTATATATGAACATATTGTGAAATATTACAATACATCTAGCTAAATCATTATTATTGCTCCGGTTACTGGACTGTTATTATTTCATTTAAAAATATATATAATGTTATGGAATACTATTTAGCCATGAAAAAGAATGAAATAATGCCATTTGCAGTAACATGGTTGGACCTAGAGATTATCATACTAAGTAAAGTCAGAAAAAGATAAATATCACATGATGTCACTTATATGTAAAGTCTAAAAAATGATACAGATGAACGTATTTACAAAACATAAATAGACTCACAAACATAGAAAATATTTGATTACCAAAGGGGATAGCGGCAGAGGGAGGATAAATTAGAAAATTGGAGTTGACATATACACTCTGCTATATGTAAAATAGGTAAATAGCAAAGACCTACTGTATAGCGCAGGGGATGATATTCAAAATCTTGTCATAACCTATAATGGAAAGGAATCTGAACAAGTATATACACAGGGGAAGGACTGATGCTGAAGCACCTGATGCGAAGAGCCAACTCACTGGAAAAGACCCTGATGTTGGGAAAAATTGAGGGCAAGAGAAGAAGGGGGCGACAGAGGGTGAGATGTTAGATAGCATCACAGACTCAATGGACATGAACTTGAGCAAACTCCAGGAGGTAGTGAAGGACAGGGAGGCCTGGCATGCTGCAGTTCATGGGGTTGCAAAGAGACACGACTTAGCGACTGAAAAACAGCAATATATAACTGAATCTCTATATATGCCTGACATACATATCTATTAATACATATATAACTGAATATATATATTCCTGCTGACTACCAGAGAGGATTCAGATAAAACACAGTACTATTTACAATGGATCCTTTAACTCATGTTAAAATACAAAATTCAAGTAATAGAGAAAGAAGATAAGGAGAAAAAATTTTTGAAAAGTCTCTGCTGAAAATGTTAAAGGACCACAGTATAAAATTTTGTTCTTAACTTCTTGGAAGTTGAGAACAAACTTTTTATAGTCAAATGCAATGAAACTCCAAAGACTTTTATGGAGAGAAAATCTTTTCTGTCCCTAACTTCTAAAAAAATTTATTACAGGTGGAATGAGTTTAAGAAGCATCTTGAAAGTAAGCATAGCCTGGATGTATTCTAAAGCTTTAGTTCTGTTAAGTAACTATTCAGTTAAAATAGGCCTGCAAAATGAAAATGAAAAATGCCGCATTAAGAAGCATAGAGTTTGAAGAGAGGTTTAGAAAGTTTTCTTCTCCTAGAAATAGCTCCATCTTCAAGAAGTTGTTGCTACCTCTTAAATTCTCTCCTCACCATCTCATGACCTTTCTGAAATCAATTAATAAAATTACTTTTCCACTGAACATTTCAGAGGCATAAGGTCTCAGAATCATGAAAAGAAACAGAGGACCACTGTTCCCTTTTATGCTTTGTTTTCCTTATTATGGTAATTACTAGCTTTATGTCCTTTCTGAGCTTAAAGATAATGGGTGTGCACTTAGAAAATTTGGAAAAATAGAAGAATCAGGAAATGTGCATTTATAATTCCAGCAATAGTAATCTCAGTGTATTTTTTCTTAATAAAATCTTAGCTTTTGTGAGAACATATGCTTTCTTTAGCTGACATTTTTAATGTTATTAAATTTCCCCATGTTATTGAAAACCCTTCATTTTTAATGGCTGCAAAGTATTCCACCATATGGATATACCCTGTCTTTTTAAAACATCCTGTTAATGTTGAACAGTTGGGGGGCTTCCAATTTCTCACTATATTACTACACTTCTGTCCATCACTTTTTTTGTGGGCCTTTTGGCGTATCGTCTTTTATTAATAATTAACTACCTTATGAGAGTTTCTAAAGAGGGTTAATAAGTCAAAGATAGGTGCAGTCTAATTTTATAAATATCACCAAACGGCTTTTCAAACTCTTATCCCAATGTATGCTTCCGTCAGCGATACCTGAATGTGTCTCTTCACTGTGTCTTTAACTGCACCGAGAGTCTCCTTTTTAAGCCTCTGTTCCTTTGATAGGCAAACATTGCATCATATTGATTTAATTTGTGCTATTAACAGACGATGGGCCATTTGTTTTGCTCATATTTACTAGCCATTTATCATCTACTTTTGAAAACTGTCTAAAGCATCTTCTTACCTCGTTTATCATCTATCACCACTCTACCTCAAAAAAAACAAACCCAGAATCGTTTCGATCTTAGAGATTTAGAGCTGCGACCAGCATGGCCCAGCTGCTCCCTGCATGTGAGTCTAGATGGCTTGATGACAAGCTCTGGATAATTAGTGACACCTGTCTCTGTGCCCCCTGCCTGTCTTTATTGCCCCCTCTCCCTTTCACTTTTTCTCTTCTCTTCCACACCTTTTCTCACCATTTTATTCACCCCTCGATTTAAAGTTGTTGACATCTTGTACTAAACCGGGATTAGTAAGCTCTGTGGGCTTCTCTGGTGACTCAGCGGTAAAGAATTCACCTGCCAATATGAGA
This sequence comes from Capra hircus, assembly GCF_001704415.2. Lineage (NCBI taxonomy): Eukaryota > Metazoa > Chordata > Mammalia > Artiodactyla > Bovidae > Capra > Capra hircus. The sequence continues at coordinate 7,745,439 of NC_030819.1, forward strand.
GGCTCCAGGTCAACCGCTGAGTTGGGAAGATCCCCTGGAGGAGGAAATGGCCGCCTGCTCCGGTGTATTCTTGTCTGGGAAATCCCATGGCCAGAGGAGCCTGGCGGGCCACAGTCCTCGGGGTCACAAAGAATGAGACGCGACTGAGCGACTGAACAACAGCCACGCCTTCGCCTTTGCCCCAGGTTGCCCGATGTCTCATGGTGTCCTCTTGCACGTCTCCATCATCCTGGGACAGTTCCCCCATGTGCATCTTCATGATGCCTACACGTGCAACTCGAGCTCCTTTACTGAGCTGCCTTTGGACAGAAGCCTCGCTGGTGAACAGGAGCCCTACAGAACTGTGCAAAGAACTGCTAAGCATTTGTGTGCCTTCTCAGCCCTCCCAGCAGCCCCCGAAGGGCAGCTGTGCTCGTGGTCTGGGATCTGAGCTCTAGAGAACAGGGACTATCTGTCATGCTATTTTCCCACCATCATGTAGCTACTGAGGGGAGTGGATTTGAACCTTCATCTGACGGATTCTGAAGGCCAAGCGTAACTTCTCTGCTCTGTTTCTTGGTCTCTCTGGTGGTGGGTGAGGGCACCCCTGCTTGTGCCAGCTCTCTGCTCAAGGGCACACACGCCAGCTCTTGTGGGGCGAGACTGAGTGGGGTGGGGTGCGGTGAGGAGGGAGGAAGAAAAAGTCAAAGCCACCTCCTATTCTGATGGCAAACCACTGAGCTCATTGAGGAGCAGGGGTAAGTCTGGGTTTTCTGTTCCCAGCACCTGGGAGACACTCAACACCTACTGGTGATTCTTGAATGAAAGATGCTTTTAAGTGACCATCTTCCCACAAATAAAAGCAGGGTTAACCAGTCTGTAGAGCAGGCACAACCTGCTAATGCTTACCCCCTTTCTTCCTGACTCAGCCCGTCTTCAGCAATCCATTTACATCTTCTTAACCATCAGCTCCTCAAAATGAGGCTACCAAGCTCCGAATGGTGTTAAGTTGGGTAAGTTTTGGTCTCTTTGAACAAATGACTAGCAAAGAAGAAGAGTGTTTTATTTAACTTTATTGGTGACCTAATTTGGAATTTCTGAATTCTGAAGAAATTCATAGAGGGATGGACTCTAAACATATTAATAGGTGAGTGTCATGTTTCAAATAGGAATATACTTGGACATTCCAGTCTTGGACATGCCCAGCAAACACGTGACATTGACTAAAGGCTACAACCCACCTGCTGGTAGGAATGGTGTGTTATCCATCTCTCTGGGACCAGAGGGCTTGCATATGCTTCTGGAAGTGGTCAGGACGTGCTTTTGTGGCAGGTTCTCTAACATCTCCTTCTGACTCTTGACTCACATGTTTGCTGTCCCAGACGCTCTATGGTGTCACATCCCCAAACTGCCCAAATGAATTTTAAAGTTGAGCAAATATAGTCATAGAGGGACTATTTTAAAATTCCTTTTGAGAGCTACAACTAGACAATAAATCTGCTTCTCTAATTTGAACCTCAATTAACTGTTTAATTAAGGTTCCAAACCTCAATAAACTATTCAACAAGAAATACTGAGAAATGAGAGATGTGCATTTTAAGTATAGACCTTTCTCAACTCACAGTGGAATTATGTCCTGATCAGCCTATCCTAAGTTGGAAATATTCTAGGTCAGAGATGCATCTGATACATCTAATGTGCTGACCATCATAGCTGGGCCTCTTAGGCATGCTCAGAACACCTACCTCAGCCCACAGTTAGACGAATCATCTAACTTAAAGCCTACTTTATAGGAAAGCATTCAATGTTTTGTGCGCTTGATTGGTCTGTTTGCTGAAAGAGAAAACCAGAATGGTTGTCTGTGTTCAGAATGACTAGAAGTGTATCAGTTCTGAGGCTAGTGATCATGTGAGTGCTGGGAACCCGGGGCTCACTGGCTCTGGTCCGCATCATGAGAGAGGATCCTACTGCCTGTCACTCACCCAGAGAAAGATCAAAATTCAAAATCAGAAATAGTTTCTATTGAATGTATATTGCTTTCATACCATCGCGAAGTCAAAAACTTGTAAGTCAAACCATCGTAAATCAGGACTGTCTGTATTTTCTTTTTGACAACCTTGAAACTTGCTAAAGCAAAACAAGGTATCAGTAAACTTTCTGAAGCTCCAGGCAGAGAACATTTAGGCTTTGTGATCCGAGATAAAAAAAAATCAGAGATATTATGTAGGTACAAGAGAAAAATAAGCAATTTTCATAAAATTTGGTGACATTTATATGATAACAATAATAATTATAACTGAGTACAACTTTATAGGTCTAGTATATTACTTTTCTATTGTGATTGTAGCAAATTATCATGAAGTTGGTGGCTTAAGCAATGTAAATTTTTTATCCTACTATTTTGGAGTTCAGAGATACATTACAGATCTCACTGGGCTAAAACCAAGGTGTGCCTTCTAGAGGCTCCACTGAAAAAGGAGCATCCCTTGTCTTTTCCAGTATAGAGGTTGCCTGTCTTCCTTGGGTTATGTCTACCTTCCTCTGTCTTCAAGGCCAGTAAATGACTTCTTTCTCATCCTGCTTCCAGCCTCACATTTTTTTTTTCTCTCATCACAACCCAGAGAGGCTGTTCACTTTGAAGGTTCCTTGTGTTTCTCTCTGGACCATTTGTATAATTCAGGATGACCTTTCATCTCAATGTCCATGAGTTAATTTCCTAGAGCTATGATAATGAATTATTGCAAGTGGGTGGCTTAACACAGCCAAAATTTATACTCTCACAGTTCTAGAGGCTCGAAGTCCCAAATCAGTGTGTCAGCAGGCCCATGTTCCCTCTGAGAGTCAAGGAAGAATCCTTCCTTGTCTCCCTCTGGCTTCTGGTGGTAGCCATCAACCCTTGGGGGGCTTCCCTGGTGGCTCAGTGGTAAAAAACTCACCTACCAGTGCAGGAGACAAGGGTTTGGTTCCTGGGTTGGGAAGATCCCCTGGAGAGAGAACGGCAACCCACTCCAGTATTCTTGTCTGGCCTAGCGGGCTACAGTCCATGGGATCACAAGGAGTTGGACTCGACTGAGCAACTAACACACACACACACACACACACACACACACACACACTATCACACACATACCTTTCTGGAGACATGATTCAAACAGTTCATAACCTTAATAACATCTGCCAAATCCCTTCTACCAAGTAAGGAAACATTTTCACAGGTTCTGGGAATGAGGGTGTGAACATCTTTGGGAACCATTATTCTGTCAACTACACTTACTAATAAGAACATTACATTTTTTGAGATAACATTTGGTTTAATTGGAATTCAAAATTAGCATTCCCTGTCATCAAGTTGATTGCAAATCTGGAAAAATCCCTCTGAGTGTGAGTCACACAGAAGCAGGTAGAGAGTTGGGTTTGGCCTACAGGCTGCACTTTGCTGACTCTTCCTTTAAACAAAATAGCATTTAAGTTAAAGGCTACTAGAGTGTTACTAAAGTACCATTTCAGTTCAGTTCAGTCACTCAGTCATGTCTGACTCTTTACAACCCCATGGACTGCAGCAAGCCAGGCTTCCCTGTCCATCATCAGCTCCTGGAGCTTGCTCAGACTCATGTCCATCGAGTTGGTGATGCCATCCAACCATCTCATTCTCTGTTGTCCCCTCCTCCTCTGCCTTCAATTTTTCTAGCATCAGAGTCTTTTCTAATGAGTCAGTTCTTCACAGTGTATTGGAGCTTCAACTTCAGCATCAGCATGGTACAAAACGTACCATTTAGTGTAATGATAAATATGATTTGAAAAATACATTTGAAATTATAGTCCTAGACAGTATGGAATATATATATATGGGAGTGACTCACATGATAAATGGACCTTTTGGGGTAGTTTGAACAAAGTTTTCAGGTTTAAGCTGCTTAATATTTATCACTGATTTATTTCAAAGGAATGCTAGTATCCTACTGCCTGTTCATATTTTTTTAGGCTACTAGATAGATAGATAGATATGGACCTATATCCCAGCAATGAATTTCATATACTACATGAATTCTTCTTGGACAGTTACTAATAAGCAGGATAATATGATCAGGCTTCTAATTTAGGAAAACACTAAACAATAAAGCATATTTCTTCTATAAAATGACTCATCTTAATTGTTATCAACAAGCTTCCATATTTGAGCAGAGATACAGCATGGAAATGATAGGAAATAGTCATAATGATTGACGTACATACTGTCAACAGAAAAGCATCATCAATTTCAAATGATTTATCTTTCAGATAAGGAAATTACATCTGTTGGCATTTGACTTGCTACCCCATGGTCCTGCCTTGGAGATCAATGCTAAATAACCTTTCTCTCAAAAGATTTCCATGAAAGTTTATAACTTTTTGCCAGAAACACACTTTTTTTTTTTTTTTTTTTGGTATCAGTAGTGAAATGTGAAGTTAAGGAGGTAATTTGGATGGGAAATGTTAAGTAGGGGGAGGAGTGATCATATTTATAAATCCAGTCAAGTTTCACTGACAGATCTATTTTAGAATTCATATGCTATTAAGAAATACACCAAGCATAAAGGTATTTTGAAAGGGGATATATGATCAATGGTCCATGCAAAGGGCTTTCTTAAGGAAAGAATTATATTGTTCACAATTTTAGTTATTTATTTGGACTCATTATTAAGTTTCACTCTTGAGAATTATCATAGAATAGAGATAAATAACATGGTCTCTGGAACCAGACAGTGTGGGTTTAAATTTCAGATGTACTCTGCCAAGTTGGTCACTTAACGTCTTTAAATTTTGATTTACTTCTCCATGAAATGGGTATAAAGCCGGTACCTAAGTATAACATGTTCAGGGGAGTTTCTGGCAAGAAATGAACATTATATTAGTGCTGTTTGTTTATTATTATTATCAATAGTGGTAGTAGTGTTGATGGTGGTGGTAGCAATAAGATTCCATGTACTAGTGAACATATCTGTTAAGCAATGTGGAAGCTGAGGACTAGTAGAAGATGCTGTCGTCCCCAAACCATTAAGCATAAACTTAGGTAGCTGAGAAATACTGGCTTACCCTGGAAACACTTGAAACAGGACTGAAGGAATCTACTGGTGAAGGAGATCAGACCCTCACTGCAGGGATCAACCCAGGGACCAGGAGCACGTGGGTAATAGAGACAGAGACGGGCCATTCTCTGCAGCTACTGGGATGGTGCTGATTCTTGGGGCAAACTGGGTATTTCTCAGTGCAGTGAGTGCTCAGTTGCTTCAGTCGTGTCCAGCTCTTTGCGACCCCATGGACTGTAGCCCCCCAGGCTCTTCTGTCCATGGGCATTCTTTGGGCAAGAATACTGGAGTGGGCTACCATGCTCTCCTCCAGGGAATCTTCCCGACCCAGGGATTGAACCTGAGTCTCTTATATCTCCTGCATTGGCAGGTGGGTTCTTACCACTAGTGCCAGCTCTGAGCTCCTTGCCCAGTAGACTTCCTTCAGTTCTGGTTCACATGTTTTGAGGATAAGCCAGGGTTTCTCAGCTACTTAATTTTATGCTTAATGGTATTTCTCAATAGTATTCCTATTTCTTTATCATTTGCCGCACAAAGTCCAAGAGAGAGTGGGGCCTTTATGTCACAAACCCACTTCCGTGCTGTGTGATCTGTGGTTACGCTATTGCTGCACACAGGTTATGTTACCAACTCCCATTCTGCAGGCTATGTTTGAGATTTCTTCTAACCTTCATTCTCTCTTTTTTTTAATGTCCTTTCCTAACATGGTTCCCTCTGTATCTCTTCCCCATGACTGCTTAGTGTCTCCACAATATCAAATTCCCGAGGGATACATATAGCTCCTTGAGTACAAAAGGTGAGACAGATAAAGTCTTTGCGTTTGGGTTTAAATTATAATGGTAGATACAACCTTAAAATTAAAGTTAAAATAGCTCATGGGTGAGTATGAAGTAGTTGTATTGGAAAGCTGGGGGAGTTGGAGTGAAATTGGTGGATTACATCCCCAAAGTTGGTTTTCAGTGGCCTTGGGAGCAATGGTTTACACAATGGGAGGATTATGACTCTGTTTTCAGAGTTTTGGTTTTCCAAGCTTCTATAATCCGCATTGGCAGGAGTTTTCCTTTCCTCAGGCCTCACTTTACTCCTGTCAAGCTACTGAAGGGCACTCACTGGGCTTTGGGCATTCTCAAAGTCAACACTCTGGACTTCCTAAGCAGATGGATCAGTCAAGATACCGGTGAAGCCAGGGAAGCTGATCATGGCAGCTTTGGCCCTGTACTTATGTGATGCAGGAGGATTGCATCCATGTGAGTTGTGATGAGTGCTGTGATCAGGGGAGGCCTAGGGCATGAGCTGGGTACTGAAAGTGATGGATCAGTATCACGGATGGTGATACTTTCATATATGCTTGTTGGGATGTGATTAAATGTTGTCTATTTTCTTTAATAACAGATGTAAAGGAGTATAGTGATATCAACTTTTATGTAAAAATTATGAAATGAAGGGCCTTTTTTTTTTTTTTTTGACATGGGATCTTTTTTCTTTATCATTTCCTCTGTGCTTGAATAGCTCTTGGGAATAGACTCCTCTTTGAGTGAAGGCAGGGTTTCAGTGAGCCATCAGATCCCCGAGAAAACACCCAAGCAGACCGAAGGTTTGGCTTTTTACTATGTGAAGAACTTGCTGATGAATCAGTTTAGGATATATTTGGCGCACAGACATTGGAAGATGCTGGATCAGAGAGGCCACACAGAAAAGAAGTGGCATCTCTGAAAAGCAGTAGTCACCGGGAACACATTAATTGAAAAAGTTAGTGATTTTCCTTGAGAAAAGCAAAAGATCACTACATATTGCTTCCCCTAAAATGAGGAGCCTGCAATTTAGAGAATGACCCACGTACCAAGAACCAGTAGAACAGACACTAAGACTGAAAACACTGACTTTATTTGAGTTTAGCTTGGTTCCTGTAAGACATGACATGACTTCCTGAGGGATCTACAATCTAGACTCAAGGTTTTCTCTGCTTTATGAATTAATGGAAAAAAACATATACTTTCTAGAAAATTTGAATCTTTCAAAGTGGCTAAATATTGAAATCGAAGCTCTGTAAAGACGAATTTCCCACTGGACCAATCTTTGGTACGAATCACTGGGTATGCTTTGGATTTGAGCTAAATCGATCCCATGCACACTTCACCGTGTGGGCATTAATTCATCAACTCATCATCCATTGCTGTTGTTATGAAGCAGAACGTGCTTTGCTCACAGGTCGCTTTTCTTGTCATAAGACTGGCAAAGAAACAACTGGAAAGCACTAAAAATGAGGGGACAATTAATATAAACATGTGCAAATATTCTAAAAGAGTCACGTACACACTCCTTCAAATAACATATGTTTTTATTCCCAGTTTTTGCTTATGTCTAAGCTCCCAAATGCTTTGGATTTGGTAGATCCAAGTACATAAATCATTGTCTAATGCTGGGATACGGCTGATATGCCCCGCTTTGACCGTCCTGGTATTTCACAGCCAGCAGAAGATCTGGCGGGTTTCCATGTCTCCTTGTTATTAAACATCATCTCCCATGCTTGGTTAACTAACTGACAAAAAGCTAAGAAATTACCTAATGATACTTCCAGATTACGTGCTAGGTTACCCGAATATTCCCTTGGGTTTCAGAGCCTCATAAATTTTGCCCCATATCACAAGATGACCTCTAGTTCTCGAGTGTATTGAAGAAGGAAGTGTCTATCTTGTGTTAACTGATGCACTTCATTTGTGGCTTAAACACATGGGAGAGAGGTATACAGAGAAGCTGAGCTGAGGGTGTTCTTAAGACAGGAGATAATTCAAGGGGAGAGTGTGTTCCAGGGACTAAGCAAAGAGATACTAGGAGGCTTCGGAACATATTTCCAGAAAGGCTGACCAGAGTTCTCTAGCTGATTCATGTTCAGGAGCCAGGGATTGTATGTGTATATCACCATATTATTGAACTGGATTCTAGGTCTCAAGCCTCCTGCCTTTCTCCATCAAAACACTCCAATTCTCTCTCTTAAATCCTGTCTCTTTGTTCTTGTGCCTACCCACTTCCCCTCCAACAACCTTCTGAGAATTTGTAATCCTAGAAACTCTGAAAAAACAGTTTCGAGGGAAGACCACTCCAAGCTACACTGGGGAGAGGCTGGGTTATCTGAGTAGAATAGATTTGTTTTAAACCATTGGTAAGAATTGATTTCATATTTACATTCTTTTCTTCCTGAAATTTGATGCAAGTATTTTATGGTAATATCTTAGAAACACAAATGTTTTCAGTTTAGAAAGTAAATAGTTCATGCTTTTTTTTTTTTTGCAAAATTTATTTTGAAATCTCTTTTAAAAATATATAGCGCAGGGAAAAGACAGAAAACTGCAAGATTTTGTGTTTTCATTTACTGAAGAATTGTTGGAGGTGGGCAGTGTCCACTCATCCAAATGTGGCAGTATCTTGTGGTGCTTCTTAAGAAAATAGCCACTCTTATAAAAACTGGCATTAAACATGTTTTCCTGACTGGCAACAAAAATCTTTTCCAGTGTGGATAGATTAAATTCAACAACACACATAATTATTTTTAGCAGACATGAAAGAACTTTCATTTGAAAAACTGCTTGTTGCTTACAATAATTTAAATCATTTTTTGCATAAATAATGATTTTCCAGCAAAATTAAGATGAGGAATAAAAGACATGAAGGTTTTTCGTTTTTATTTTCTTATGTTTATTCATATGCTAAAAATTAAGGTTAGGCTTTTAGCCTCTGGAAAGAGTTTCTAAAGTAAAACCTTAATTTGAAAGAAGAAACTTCCTTCCTGGCTATAAACCCAGATGAAGAGTCTGTTGTTAGAAGCTCCCTTATCACTTGTCAAGGACTTCTGATGAATCTAAGTGCTTCATTGTGTGAATTTCATGAAGAGACTGCTAGCAAAGCTCTTTCTTGAATGCTTCATTGTACAATCATTCATTCATCAGCTTGCTCACTGTTCCATCGGTGTTCTGGAAACTAGTGAGTGTCTTGCTCACAACTGATTCTTTCCTTGTAAAAACTGACACAGGAACAGCGCAGGTAGACACTCATCTGAAAATGAGGAGTCAGTTAATGCATAACAACTTTGTGCAAGGTTATTCAAAGTGTCCCTGTCCACATTATCTCAAATATTTTATATTTATATCCTGATGTGCTCAATTGCTCAGTCGTGGCCGACTCTTTGCAACCCCATGGACTGTAGTCCACCAGCCTCTTCTGTTGATCAAATTTTTCAGACAGGAACACTGGAGTGGATTGCCATTTCCTACTCCAATTTATATCTTCAGTTTATGCTTATTTTCAAGCTATAGCATGCTTTCAATTGCTATCATCCTGTAGTTTCATTTTTATTAAAATAACTTTAACAAAACTGATCACATTTAAAATTCTTGTTTGCATTTGAAAAAGTGCCATTGTTAATGATTTTAAAACAATGTGGTTTCTTTTTTTTTTTTTAATTCACAATGCTTTGTGAGTTATTCACATAAAGACTTTTGCAAGAAAAGGGGTTAAAATGAAGATGAAAGATTCCAGAAGTTATACCAAACAGGGACTAGCTCTGAAGAGCATAGTAGGAAAACAGTCCTCACTTCCTGATGGTACAAGGCTTACGTTGGGTTTGCAAGGTCTGGAAGAATATAATCCCAGGTAGCTAAATTTCACAGAAGGGTTTTTGTTTTGTTTTTTAAAATGATTGCTGAAGACCATCTTGGCCGGCCTATCATTTTAGGATAACGAAAGATGCCCTGTGTTCTTGGTTGCTGTAAATCTTTCCCTGAACTGCAGTGCTGATCTGATGATAAGATAAATGCTTTTATGATGGGGGATGTGTTTAGAAATATCACCCTGGCTGCCACTCCTGCATAAATGGCTTTCTCTGTCTGGTAGGCCAGGACAGCCATCTGCTTGGGTGCAAGACAGAGTGGTAACCTTGCTGGAAAAGGAGGAGGAGCAGAGAGAGGGGTGGGAGAAGGAGGAGAAAGAAGAGAAGGAAGGGAAGAAAGAAAAGAAGAGGGGAAAGACAACAGCAGGGAGAAGAAGAGGAAGAGAAAGAGAGCTGATATTTTCTACGTAGGATTTCTGTGTCTTCATCGACGTAATAGACATGAAAGCCGTAATTTATTAAAAGAGAAAATTACGATCTTAACACCCTTCCCTTCTCCTTTAACTGGGAGCTGACAGTCGACGGAGGAGGAGAAGCCAGAGAAGGAATGGGGAGCCCTCACCACCTACTTGCGGCCCAACCTCTATTCTAAGATGAATGTGGACACGGACCCCCTACCCTCCCATGACATGATGTCAGTCACATGCTCAAAGGGGCAGTTGTGTTCTATAGTTGAGGACTAGTGGGTTCTGAGTTAGCCGGTGATGTTTCCCTTTGGCAGCCACTAACCATATGTGGCTATACACATTTACATTTTAAACTAATTTTAAACATTCAGCTCTTCAGTCTCACTGGCCACCCTTCAAGTGCTCCATGGCCATGTGGGGCTGGTGGTCACCCTGTTGGACTGCGTGGCTCTGGAACATTCCTGCCATCACAGAAGATTCTACTGGACAGTACTGCTCTTCCTACGGGGAAGCTAGTTTCCTGAAAGAACTTCCTCCCATGGGCTGAGATAAAGTTTACCAGTTAGATGATTTTTGACTGGGGCTTTTAAGCAGAATTCGATCACCATAAAGAAAGCTGAGCACTGAAGAATCGATGCTTTCCAATTGCAGTGCTGGAGAAAACTCTTAAGAGTCCCTTGGACTACAAGGAGATCAAACCAGTCAATCTTAAAGGAAATCAGCACTGAATATTCATTGGAAGGACTGATGCTGAAACTGAAGCTCCAATACTTTGACCACCTGATACAAAGAGTTGACTCATTAAGAGCCCCTGATGCTGGGAAAGATTGAGGGCAGGAAGAGAAGGGAGAGAGAGAGGATGAGATGGTTGGATGGCATCACTGACTCAGTGGATGTGAGTTTGAGCAAACTCCGGGAGATAGTGACGGACAGGGAAGTCTGGTGTGCTGCAGTCCTTGGGGTCTCAAAGAGCTGGACACGGTTTAGTGACTGAACAATGAACAACAATAAATCAGTTTTTTAAAGGACACAAAAATATTATTTTTTATTTGAGCCTCTTGAGCAGCAGTGTGAATCTGCAAATTTGATCATATGACTCGAAAGAGTTGAACTGTTTCTTTTCTTGGCAGTGGGCTCCTGTTGTCAGTTTTGCTTTCTGGAATGTCTTATGGGCTGTTGCTTAGTGAGGGCTGAGTGCTCTCCTTTTGTAACTTTTCATTTGGGGTTTATGATTTCTGTTGCGCTTGGTACAGTTAAGTGTTAGTCTCTCAGCTGTGTCTGACCCTTTGCAATCCCACGGTCTGTAGCCAGCCAGGCTCCTCTGTCCATAGGATTCTCCAGGTGGAATGGGTTGCCATTCCCTTCTCCAGGGGATCTTTCTGACTCAGGGATCAAACCTGGTTCTCCTATGTTGCAGGTGGATCGTTTACGATCTGAGCAAAGAAACATGAACAATTTGATCTCATGGTCTGGTCCCAGTCCTGTACCTTGGGGGCTTGCAAGAAGCTGGCTGCCAAACCAAGGACAGGTGTCTCAGGGAGGCTTGGAGGGGTGACCAGGTGTTGGGTGGGAGGGGTGAGTGGGAGGCTGGAAACAGAGTAGGAAGTGAGAGCTCTTAGACTGAGGATGTCAGGGAAACGTGGGAAGCAAAACGGAGGGCAGAACAGTTCCACAGGAGAGGATGTGAAAGAGCCCAGGCTATGAATGGGAGCAGGCTCCCTGGCTTAAAGGCATAGACCCTTCCATGTCCTCAGGTTGTCTAAAGATGACGGATGATGCATGTGTAGTCACTTTAATCATGTCTGATCTTTGTGACCCTATGGACTGTAGCTCCCCAGGCTCCTCTGGCCTGGAATTCTCCAGGCAAGATTGCTGGAGTGGGTGGCCGTTTCGTCCTCCAGTGCACCTTCCCAACCCAGGGATCGAACCCCTGTCTCTTGCATCTCCTGCACTGGCAGGCGGGTTCTTAACCACCAGCACCGCCTACTCCTTCCTTGCATCCAGAGATAGGATCTGGGATGAACGGCACTGGAAACTGTGAGCGCGGAGTTTTCCTTCCCTCTCTCTGTGTTGTTGCAGATACAGCGTCACGTCTAACTGTCTTTAATGCTCCACCTGACTCTCGCAACTATATTCTAGTATCTTCAGCTCCAGAATCAGCAGCAGCTCACACTGTCATGGATCTTCCCTGGCACAGGGTCAGTCTTCAGCGTGTGTTTGTTGACAAACAGTTCAGGAAGGGAGCAGACCTTTGTCTGTCCCAGGAATCGCCTCGTGTCTTTCCCAAGGCTCTCGGCAGCCTGTTCAAGGGGCTTCACTGGTCTCTCTGTTCATGTAGAAGCCCGCTCTGCTGGCACAGCTGTGAGGAGCAACTGCCTTCAGCATGTTATGTGATCTTGCTGATGCCCTCGGCCTTTGTCAGAAGTCAAGAGAGGGTAAACAGAATCACAGGCTCAAGAGAAAAGGAGCTTACGATTTCCATCCTCTTCTCTGGGTTCTTTTATTTTAAAAATTGCTAGACTGACTCTCCTTCTGAGGAACATTGCTATGGTCTGGGAAAAATAGAGGATGATAAGATCCTGCCTCTGTGAATTTTAAGGCAGATTTTCCCAGCCATAAAATACTAATTTGTTTTTAAAGAAATGGTGTTTGTGCACCATTTATAAGGTAGATAAGGAGGTCACAGTAAAAAGTCCAGCTCTTATCATGCTGTGTGCATCGCATTGAAATAAGGCTTTCTCAAGGGCTTCCCACGTGGCTCAGTGGTAAAGAATCTGCCTGCCAATGCAGCTTCGATCCCTGGGTTGGAAAGATCCCCTGGAGAAGGAAATGGCAGCCCACTCCTCCAGTATTCCTGCCTAGGAAATCCCATGGACAGAGGGGCCTGGTGGGCTACAGTCCATGTGGTCATTAAAGGGTTGACATGACTTGGCGACTAAACAAGGCTTTCTCAAAGTAGATTTCAGTTCCTACAGGCTGTTTCACCACAGTGAGCAAGGGCAGCTCTAAAGCTCACTGTTTAACCTCCATCCCTGTCCTGATGTGGCCCCGAGAGAAGGATTCATTGCACTCATGCCATGCTTCCCCCCACACTTTGGAGGGCTGATCAAACATGTGCTCATTGCTTCTAAAAATAATGAAATGAAAGCAGTTTCTGGCTCCCTTTTACACAGTTTTCCTTCCCCCCGACCCCTTTTTGCTTTCGTTCTTTCTTTTATTTTAGCATGATAAAGAAGGCAGCTGCTTTTTTTTTTCCATGAAAGCAAATATATCTCGTGTTCCTTTCTCTCTGTCACTCATCCGGCCTGTCTTAGTTCAGCAGTAGGATGACAACCGTTTATTATTCAGGCTGATTTTCAGTTATGAGTGTTTCTGCAGCCAGAGGAAACAGTCAGATTCTCAGGATTTATTTTGTGCAAGTTCCCCTGGGTGCAGAGTCCTTCTTTGGCAGCCGTATTCCCCTGGGAGAAAACAATATTGACCATGAGGGTTGAAGCCTTTAATTCAACATTTAAAGGCACAGTTTCCACAAAAGGAAAAATCGTGTGCGGTAGCAAATTGGGTCACATTAAAAAAAGGAAAGAAACCGTATCTGTTCACAGCACATCCAAATTGTGTTCAAATTAGCAGTAATGTCAAAGGTAAGGACACTTGAATGGCAGTTTCCTGAGAACCAGGAATGAGGGGGAAGACAACCCCATAACCGTTGTCGTCAATGTGAGTGGCTGAGTTAGAGGTCAGTATTATTTTTATCGTAAATTACCAGATTCTATGCACTGGAAATGTGGCTTACATCGTGAACATCAGACCACTCCCAGAACAAGGGATGGGTAATTTTTCTTTTAAGTGTGATATAGAGAAGGCCCTTGGCATCTGAGGAATTGAATTTGTGACTACCATGCATTTTGATCGTGACCTCCAAATTCCAGGGCTTCCCTGGTGGTTCTGATGGTAAAGAATCTGCCTGCAAAGCAGGAGACCCAGGTTCAATCCCTGGGTCAGGAAAATCTGGAGAAGGGAATGGCTACCCACTCCAGTATTCCTGCCTGGAGGATCCCATGGACAGAGGAGCTTGGCAAGCTACAGTCCATGGGGTCACAAAGAGTCAGACGTGACTGAGTGACTAACATGTTCAACACTTCTCTAAGTTCCAGGATATACGGTGATCTGGGTCCTTGTTGAGACCTAAATTTGAATCTTGAGTCCTCCCAGCTTGGCACAGAGAAACAAGTCTCTTAGCTCTAAGTGATTACCATGTATCATCCTTTCAATTGGGCTTTACTGGTTCACTACACTAGATTGCTCAAGCCTCCCCAGAAATTAAAGACCACATTTTCTTTTCAGGGGAAAAAAAGGCAAGCTTCAGCTAGGAAACCTATTCTTGGATTCCAGAGATGGAAGCTACATTCAGAAAGTCAGGGCATTTTTGATAGTGGAGGTTCTACAAAATTCCCAGGAAACAGCTATTATAAATACGAATGTCCTCACACCTTCTTAAAGACCTGTACACATGCAAGCCCTGCTTTTAGAACTTTAAGTCTGATCATAAGAGGCGTGTGCTATCTTTCTGTGCCTTTCTGTTTATGCCCAGAGCTTAGGTGAGAGTGGCGGACCTTCAGCTTTAGAAAAGGCCTCATTCCTTGGTTCAGTGACCCGTTCACTCATCCAACAACTGTTTCCCTGAATGAGCACCTGCTGTGTGCAGACCCTGTGCTAGGTACCCAGAAGGCAGTGGTGGGCAAATAGCTCCCCGGACAGTCCACTAGGGAGAGAGTTGATAATTTAAAAGGTGCGCGACTATAGAATTTCATAGGGATCCCTTGATCCCAGGAAGGTGATCCCAGGGAGCTATGGGTGATCCCAGGGAGCTACGGATGACATGGTAATAGTCAACATGTGCTGGGTCAACATGGTGCTGGGTTTGGACACTGATATTGAAGAATGAGTACAACTTGATGAGACACTGGAGGTTTGAAATCTTCACCCCATGTCCCCCAAATGTACATGTTCTTCTTCATTCTCCAAAAATTGTTTAGATTGTTCTTGCTAAGTCCAGTCACTATGTCCAGTCTGACTCTTTGTGATCCCATGAACTGCAGCATGCCAGGCTTCCCTGTCCTTCACCATCTCCCAGAGTTTGCTCAAATTCATGTCCATTGAGTTGATGGTGCCATCCAACCATCTCATCCTCTGTTGCCTCCTTCTCTTCCTGCCACAATCTTTCCCAGTATCAGAGTCTTGTTTACATTGTAGGAGTGAATATTTTCTATCAATACTAGGATCAGCAACACTTCGCAAACATTATCTGTAATGTTTAATAACAAACAGTGGGGTTTTAAGGATAGACTCTTGGTGATTGGCTTCATATTTTAACTCATGGTCTCCTTGAAACAATTAAAAATTTTGGTTCAAGGTTTTTGAAGCTGCAACTTTATTGAAAGGAATTCAGTGGATACCTGCAGAAAATACGCTCAGTTGCTAAGTCCTGTCTGACTCTCTGCAACCCCATGGACCCCAGGCTCCTCTGTCCATGGGATTTCCCAGGCAAGAATACTGGAGTGGGTGCCATTTCCTCTTCCAGGGGATCTTCCCAACCCAAGGATCGAACCCACGTCTTCTGTGTCTCCTGCATTGTCAGGCAGATTCTTTATCACTGAGCCAGCAAGGAAGCTCACATATACTAAAAAACCACAACAAAAAGGCAAAATGGTTAAATAACAGATTTTGGAGGGGTACATAATAACCTGGCCCTTTTATTTTTTTAATTTTATTGATCTTTCATCTGAAGGATTACAATTCATGACCTTTTATTCTCTTGCAAATTGATTCCTCCCTGAAATATGTTCAGCATCCTCCAAACCATATTTTGAAAAAACAAAAACAAAAAAGATCTGGCATTTCAGTTTCTAACATTTTAATGAGGAACTCTAACAGATTTTTCAAAGTTCATGGCTTTTTCAACCAAAGTCTCACATGCACTTAGTTGTTAAATCAGTGGGCTCAATGTATCACTTATTTTTCAGACTTCCTATTTACTTTTTATTCAGATTGAGAAATAGGATAGAAACTAATCCAGGCTGACTGATTCACATAAAGACATAGAAATTAAAACTCCCAGATCCAGTGTTGTTATTTTTTTCTTCTTCTTCTTTTTCAGTTAAAAGGTAAATTATGAAAGGTATTGCGTGGATTTTCAATAATAGTAGATTAAAAAAAAAATCTGAGTATGCATGCTAAAAAATCCTTCCATTATGGATGGCTTCTTCTCAGTGATCCTGGTGGTGGTCCTTTAGCAGCTAAGTCATGTTTGACCCTTGCGACCCCATGGACTGTAGCCCTCCAGGCTCCTCTGTGCACAGGAGTCTCCAGGCAAGAATCCTGGAGTGGGTTGCCATTTCCTTCTCCAGGGGATCTTCCCAACCCAGGGATCAAATCTGGGCCTCCTGCATTGCAGGCAGATTCTTTACTGACTGAGTATGAGGGAAGCCCAAGCAAACCCTATATTTTAATTAAAGGAAACTTCTGGATTGGGGTGTGGTGCGCATTGTTTCAACAGGTACAGCCCGAAGCATCGTTAATGGGATCTGCTGCCTCTGTCATGTCTGCTTTGCAAGGCCTCCTCCCCACGGTTGCCTCTGCACAGGCACCGCAGCGATGTGCTGTCTCACTGCTTCCAACACTGCCTTAGGGAATCCTGTGCCATTGTGCCTAGGATGCAGGGCTAGGTTCCTGTGAGCCTCTGCTCACACCATTTGGACCAACTGATCAATTCAGAGCTTTGTTTTCTGTGCATTTCTGATTAGAGACATTATTTAATATGTACTCCTTAAAATTGCACTCCCAGGTGGCTCAGTGCTAAAGAATAAGCCTGCTAATCCAGGAGACACAGGTTCGATCCCTGGGTCAGGAAGACCCCCTGGAAGCAGGCATGGCCAACCACTCCAGTAGTCTTGTCTGGAAAAGTCCACGGGTGGCGGAGACTGGCGGGCTACAGTCCATAGCGTCACAAAGAGCTGGACACGACTGAGCACGCACGTTACTGCAACTCCCAGCTACCAGCACTCAACTCACGCCTGAGCAGGGCTTATCTCTCGGGCATATCGCAGCCCTCTTGCGCTTAGAGAAACCAGATAGCACTTCAACTGTACATCAGGAGGCCACTTAAATTCACCAACAAAAAGCACAAACACGTGGAAGACGTGGCACTCAGCAGACTGCAAAAAGGACCCTTACAGCATCAGCTGGAACCTCGGATGAGAGCCGGCACAGCCATCGGTGACTTAAATTTTTCTCCACTCGGCACAGCACATGTCTGTGAATGACTGTGAAGGCACAGACAATATTCATTTGAGGGGCTACGGGTATATTTTAGTGAGTGGGTGAACTTGCAAACACAGACTCTGCAAATGCTGAGAGTCCACTGTATTCCTATTTTCCCGTTTCTGCCATCACCACTCTGATCTAGGTCAGTGAATTCTGGGTGGCTACAAAACCCCTCAGTATTATTTTTCCCCAAGCCTTGTCTTTTTTCTTCTTTCTTGATTGATCTTTTCAATTTCTTTGTTATTGTTAACACCTTTCTCAAATTTTTAACTTTTCAAATGAAATAAAATATTGTCCGGGCATTCAAGGACTTTCTCACTTTATATATATTTTTTCATTTTCTATCTCACTTCTCCTAGACCAATATTGTCCAATACGATGTTCTTCAGTGATGAAAATGTTCTGTTGGGTCAGTTCAGTTCAGATCTGTCGCTCAGTCATGTCCGATTCTTTGCGACCCTATATCTGCACCAAATTTGCACCTGAGACCGCTGAGTGCTCAAAACACAGCTAACGTGACTGAGGAACTGCTAACGCATTCTTGCTAGTCGGACTCAGGCTCCAACCAATGTACTGGACAACACAGACAGCAGCTGCTTATTAAGAGTGGTCAGCTCGCTAGGTCCCAAAGGTGATTTACAGATTTCCTCTTTCTTGCTTTTGCCTGTATAACTTTTCCCTCTTCTTGTTTCCCAACCTGGTCTTTATCTCCTACCCTCTTCAGCTTTCCCTTTTCATCTTCCACCCTGATCCAGCCAGAGGGAAGAAGGGATTTCTGTGCTGTTTAACTTGCTAAAGATACTGTTTCATTTAATGTTATCTCTTCCAAGAACTTAACTACAAAGTCTCTGTGGGTGAAAGTTCAGTTCAGTTCAGTCGCTCAGTTGTGTCCGACTCTTTGCGACCCCATGGACTGCAGCACACCAGGCTTCCCTGTCCATCACCAAGTCTTGGACAGGTGGGTGAAAACTGGTTCATGAAAACAGAGTGTCTGTCATTCAAGCAGATGTCCCATAAATACCTATGGATCAATCATCAGCAGGGTTTGCCGCATAAGACAACAGAGACATAAAATGTATACTATTAGGACATTGTAGAAGTTAGGCTTCCACAAGGTTAGGCTTGAAACAAAAAGATGCCCAGATGTCTTTAGCCTATAGAGACAGAGGTGTGTTTCTCGCTTACATCCCATGTCCCTTGCAACTATGGCTCTATCCAGGGTCTCTTCTAACTGATCAGAATCTTAAAACTTCTGCTAGTTAGTAACCTGCGACATTCTATTGGCCAAAGCAAATCGCCTGGCTGCTGCTGGGGTCAATGGGAGGGCATGCATGACCCTTTAGCATGGAGGACATCAAGACAGTTGGTGAAAAGTCATGTCATCTACAACAGGGATCACATGTCTCAGTTAGGTTTCTGCCACTTGCCCTCTGTTTTTGGAATGGCTTTACCAACCTACTTCCTTCCATCTCTCCCTGCTGCAGACACTCCTTTAAGGAGCATCCACAATGTTTTCCAAGGTTGCAGATGTCATTTCATCACCCTGCGCAACAGCCTTCGAAGGCTTCTCATTTTGTTTATGAAAGTCCCCAGTGCCTACGCATGGTATTTGTGAATCTTCACAGTCTAGCCTCCTCTTGGTCACATTCTCATTATCTACCCTATGCTGTCGTGCCCCTGAATTGTTGTTCTTTGTAAGCAGCCAGATCACCTACTAGAAGATGTATCCCTGATGACCATCCTGTGGAGACCCAGCCCAAAACGACTTCTGAGAATCATCACCGGCAACCCTGCTGAGAGATTCACACCCTCACTGGTGTTTCTGTGAGACACAGGACACACCTCTGGTTAGACAGTATTTCCTAAACTGAAACGTCATGGGTTTACCAGTTGACCTCCCACTTGCACCAGAAGTCCCTTAATCATAGAGTCTTGATACTGCTTTACTCATATGTATAAACTTGATGCCTGGTATAGTGTCTGTCTATCACATTTATACAAGCAGGTGCTTAGTATAAATATCCTTCCTGTATGAGAACAAAAAAGTGAAAGTGTTAGTTGCTCAATTGTGTCCGACTCTTTTCAACCCCATGAACTGTAGCCTGCCAGGCTCCTCTGTCCATGGGATTCTCCAGACCAGAATACTGGAGTGGGTTGCCATGCCCTCCTCCAGCAGATCTTCCCAACCTAGGGATCGAACCCAGGTCTTCTGCATTACAAGCAGAGTCTTTACCATCTAAGCCAGAGACAGAGAACAAAATGCCTTATCTGGTTAAACATGGCATATTACGCAAGGTTCTGTACTTGATGTGAATATCTCCTTGCTAGAGGGTAATTTACGCAATTAAAGTAGAATGAGTTTAATACCCATAAACTACCCAGATGCTCTGATTTATCATCAAAGATAGAATTTATCTATGAGAAGTCATTTTGTGGAATTGGGCAGAGAACATTTCAAAGGATTTACATTTACTGCGAGTTGTGACTGTGTGTTTGGCACTTGATGAGCTTTTTATAAAAAGAAAAATGTTTCATATATGGGAGGAAATTTTATGAATCCATCCATATGAAATAGGTGGATGTATGTTGACAGCACAGATATTTATTTAGAAGCATTTTCAAAGTAGATATGTTCCTCATCCTTTATTTTATCCTTGTTGCCTTTACCACTAGCTTACATCTAAATGAGAGACACTGCCAATCATTCCCACTGACCAGAGGGAAATATTTATCCAGGCTTATACCATCCTCCCAAAAAAGTACCAACTGAGCATACAATAGCGAGAAGCTGGGCAGCTTCTTACACACAAGGCTGGAGCATGAACAGAGGTCATGCAAGGGCACGTTGTTAACGTGTTTTCTACCTACAAGGGAAACCTAGGAATCATAGCTGTGGCTCCCCAGGTAATTTAATGTCTCTATTAGCTCCATTTTTCAATCCAAGTTCACTCTCAGTTAACAGAGTTCCATGTTACATTGGGAGATGCTAGAAACTTTATGGATTATGTTCAAAGATCAGATCTTCTGCAGTATTACTAATACCACAAACTTGATCAACTCTTCTGGTTTAAGCCTTTGTGCTGATTTCAGTGATGCAAAGTGCTCGTTTGTAAGACAAGATGTTAATCTCCATCTCCTGGCATTTGATGTAAAGAGTTGATTTTAATGTGATGCTGGTTGATAATAATTGCTTTGGAAATTTGCTCTCTGGTTTCATAATGCCAAAGACCAGAATAGCTCAATGGCTGCTTTCGCCAAAAATCTGTTTTTCTAAAAGCTTTCTCTTCAATTGCTTTCCAGTAAATGTATTCCTGTGATCCATTCTTATAATTTATCACAATATGCCTAGAATAGCACGCTTTGTTTAACCCCTGACCAAGAGATTCTGCGTTTGCTGAAACTTCAGTTGCCATTTAAAACAGCACTTGTTGAAAAAGCTGAAATGTGCCAGCAACTAGCTTTCACATAGCTCCAGTCCAGGACACCTGCAACTGACTCTAGTTCCTTTTCTTAGTATTTCTTAAACACCAAGATATAGGGACTTTCCTGGTGGTCTAGTGGTTAAGACTTTGCCTTCCAATGCAGGGGATGCAGGTTCAATCCTTGGTCAGAGAGCTAAGATCCCACCTGTCTCATGGCCAAAAAGCCAAAATGTAAAACAGAAGAAATATTGTAACAAATTTAATAAAGACTTTAGAAATGGTCCATATAAAAAAAAATCTTAAAAAAAACTCCCAAACCAAGAGATAACATATCTAAAAATACTTGAAACTAAGATGTCTTACATGGTTCAGATTTTCATTGTTCTATTAGCTTTTACATTTAGATCCTAAGTTATAGCATCATATTAATAGGTCAGAAATTATTCCTATAGATTCTTAAACCACACTCCGCCATATGTTACCTTTAAGATATAGGACAAAGGCAATATTACTACTTTTCTTGATAAGGAGATGAAAATCAGTGTCCAGAATGAGCAATAACATTCATTCTTTCATTCATTCTCAAAACATTTTTAAATTATCTCCTAAGAGCACTATGCTGGGAATATAGTGATTAAAGGCCTCACAGAGCTTAGAGTCTGACTGAGGAGTTCTTTCTTTTCATATTGATTGATTTCTACAAATGACTTTTTAACAGCCTCAATGAGATATAATTCACATATGATAGAGTTCACTCACTTATAGTATAGAATTCAAAGAATTTTAGCATATTCATGCCGTTGTACAAACCAACGTACATTTTCGTCACCCTCAAAAGAAACTGCATCCATTAGTAGTCATTTCCAATTTCCCTTCAGCCTTGATTGAGGAATTCTTAAGTTTCTATTATCTGTATTATTTTTTCTTGGGATAATACGATTAGCAGACAGTTGGTGGCATTGAATATTGATATTTACAAGGAAAATATTATGAAATAAAAAGAGTTCCTAAGAAGCTGCCCTCAACTATTTCACTCCGTTTGCAAAGACAAGGTTATATCAACTGTTTAACTGTTGTCTGTCTTGAGTAAGCTTTGCTCCCCGGAAGGGTATACCTGCTGCTTTCCTGTCTCTTTAGCCAAATGGGCACCAAACCACAGTGGTGACGAGAAAGGCAGCATTACGTGAGCGGCGGTGGAGCAGCAGGCTTGATTTCCCATCGAGAATGGCAGGACTCCCTTGTTCAGAATAGGGAAACCACCGCAAGACGTAAACGTGGAGTTCTGGTTGCTGCCCTTCCTTTTCTCCTTTCTTCCTTCTTCATTTAGTTTTCTTTTACTCATTCATCCATTCCTTCAAAACATTTATGGAATGCCTAATAAGCCGTAGGAGACATTTGGACCTAGTTCTCCATTTGGGTTTCAGAGGAAGAGTTTTTCTTCTCCCTTCCTTCACCCTCTTCTTTCTCTTAGGAGCTACCCTCTGATGATTTCCCCCTCTTATTTTGCTCTATGTTGATCTTAACTACAGTATCTCTTTTCATATCTTCCAAGCAGAAACGCATACATGACTTGACATGGTTTTGCAGACTGTCCAACTGAAGCACTGATGTTTAGTTTTAAGTGTCTCTGCTGAGTTGTGATTCAGTGCCCTTTGGTTGGAAGAGGATCTTTACCTTATGGCCACTTTTCCCACTCAGTGTAGATTGCAATGCAGTGTTCACACACCCCAGATCACATCCTTGCCTACCCAGTGGTGAACATTTCAGGAATCTACCCTGCCTTTCAGCATCTAGGCTTCTTTTCCATCTAGGCTGTGTGTGTGTGCATGTGTGCACGCGCTCAGTAGCTCTGTCGAATCCAACTCTTTGTGACCCCCTGGACCGTAGCCCGCCAGGCTCCTGTGTGCATGGGATTTCCCAGGCAAGAATACTGGAGTGCATTGCCTTTTCCTACTCCAAGGGATCTTCCTGACCCAGGTATTGAACCCATGTCACCTGCATTGGCAGGAGAATTCTTTACCACTGAGCCACTAGGGAAGCTCCAGACTAAGTTTTAATGACCAGATATTCCGCCTAGCAGGAAAAGAGGATTTGAGGTAGCATATTAGTCATATTCGTTAGGAAAATATAAAACTGTTTCAAGGGTTTATCCACTGAGATGAGACACTTCAATAAACCGGTTTTAAGTAAATAGGTTCTAATTTTCTTAGTACCTGACAGAGAAAACTTTTAGTTGTAAAATCTGAAAGGAGAAATAAAGCCTTAATGGAAATTCAGTCAATATTGACTGGATGTTGCAACTGGTACTTAATCAAATGTGTGTTAAGCTGTACTGTGGTTCAGGCACCAGGCAGAGTGTTTGATGTACAGAGATAAAAAAGGGAGGATCTCATGGAGCAATAAGCGCATAATTCTGCTACAATTTGATGAGCTCTGTAACAGAGAAGTGAACAGTTAGCCACATCTCTGATTTCATTATTGATATGGCTTCTGAAGCTCTAAGATGTCGTTGTAGGCATGTTTTTCTGAAAATCCATTTGGTTTAATGGAGACTAAGGGAGAAGAGTTGTAATTTTCCTCTAGGAACTATTTAAGCTACAATTAGTGAAGAATTATACCATCCGTCCCTCAGTTCTTTACTGTCTACTGATGTCATATTCTTTCTGCTACCCCACTCTCCTCGTTTGAAGAAAGCCCACTTCTCTGAGGCCAGGCTAAAATGCCAAAATCGTGAAGCCTGCCTTGATGGTGTCAGATGCAATTCATCCCTGTGTTTTTCCTTTGCAGTATTTGCATCACTAGTTACTCCATTTGCCATAATCTATTATGGCTAGTCCTGCCTCTGTGCGTAAGAAACCATATTTGCAACTCCTTATATTTTGCTAATGGGAAACACTACCATTTTGATTGATATTCAGTGGCTTTCAGTGGTTTCCCCAGGCTAATGACTCTGACTCACGGTGTACAAGTTCTGAATCAATTTGGAAATCCCCAAATTCAACTGGGAATCCTTAAAGCAGAGTCAGTGTTTAATCTCAAAGGTTTAGCTATGTTTACATTCTTGTTGTTTCATGCATGCCATGTATCACAGGACCCAGAGCAGAGATGCTGAGGTTGTATGGATCCTGCCCTGCCTGTTACCTCTTTAGATATTCGTCTCATTTCCTCAGAACTAGAAGAGCGAGAAGAACAATGCCTACCTCAAAGGATTGTTGGGAGGACTGGGCAAGGCAGAGCTTATACCTTCTTAAAACAGTGCTGGGACATTGTAAGAGGTTATTAAGTAGTTGGTGTTGTTCAGTTGCTAAACCATGTCTGACTCCTTTGCAACCCCATGGACTGCAGCGCACCACTATCTTCCAGAGTTTGCTCAAACTCGGGTTCATTGAGTTGGTGATGCTATCTAACCATCTCCTCCTCTGTCATCCCCTTTTCCTTTTGCCTTCCATCTTTCCCAGCATCAGGATAGTAGTTTTTATAATTCCTTTTAATACTATATGATTCCTCCCCCTCTCTCAAACTCTGAGATTAGAAAGATTTCCAACTAAAGAACTAGATTCACGGGTGTGGAAACTTGTGTTCCTGCTCTTCCCCCTACATCCCCAGTGCCCTTGACGGAGAAGGAAAATGGAAGCCACTAGGGGGTTGCAAACCCTAACCTACAGAGAGATAACTGTGTTCCTTAAAGAACACTGACCACTCCTGGCATTCTATTCTGAAAACACGAGCTTCGTCAAATTTTAGCCTATACTGGGAGCTGGGCTAATACTTGAAATCTACCTGTATATGTTTAACACCTTAAGACCATTTATCTTCAAGAAAATGAGTAGAAAGCTGTAGAATATGCATTTGCCTTTTCCAGAAATACATAACGAACCAAAATTCTTCGTCAAAGGCTGACAGTTTACATTACCGTGTCTCATGCTGTGCTTCATTTGACCCATAGGAAACCTGTAAAACAGGCAGGGTTGAGATTGTTAACCACCGGTTGTACAGGAAAGGTCAACCTCCAAAAGATGGCAATTTGCCCAAAAGCATGCAAGAAACAAATGGAAGATTGGGGAATATAATCCGGACTTTATAACCCAAGGATCTACCTATGAAATTCTAGTTCTTTTTCATTCTCCACCCACAGGCCTGCCCTGGGCAGTTCCTGTCTCTCTGAGGCTCTTTTCCCCATTTCCAGCCTCTCTCAAAGTTTGAGAAAATGTCAGGTATGTTTAAAAAGGCTTTGTCTTATTTGAGATGATTCTAAATTCAGTTAATCACTTATTGTTTAGGAGAACCTCAGATTAATGGACCTGGAGACAAGGCCAGTAGGGACCTCTCTGCTCAGAGCAGCTCCTGCTGAAGCTGTGGACCACCTGATGTTGGCAGGGACCTGGGGCCGCCGCGGGGGAGGAAGGTGAATCATCTGGAATATCAAAAAGCGGTTTCCCCAGCAGCCCTAAACAGACCTCTTGAACAACCCCCTCACATCTTTTAAAATTAAATGTTCAGCAGAACTTGAAATATTAGTAGATTAACGTGTCAATACATTTTCCACATCACTGCACAAAGCTAAGCTCTAAGAATAAAATGCACTCTTTAGGTATATTTTAACAGGTGAAAAAAATTATAGGTGAAAGCAGAACCTCATAACTCTGAAAAGATCTATTTTGGAATTGAGTTTTAGCTTTTCATGGAACTCAGATCTGCGCTCTAAAACATTTCCTGACATCAGGGTTTGGGGCTGAGTTGCGTTGGCCCCAGTTCATATGTTGAGTTCCTAAATTCCAGTGTCTTAGAATACAATTGTATTTGGAGGAAATCTCCTTAGAAAGGAAATGAAGTTAAAATGAGGCCCTTAGGGTGGGCCCAGATTCAGTGCAAATGTTGTCTTTATTGAGCTCTCCAGGTTGCCTAAGCGGTAAAAATCCCACCTGCCAGTGCAGGAGAGGTAAGAGACCTGGGTTCGATCCCTGGATCAGGAAGATCCCCTGGAGGAGGGCATGGCAACCCACTCTGGTATTCTTGCCTGGAGAATCCCAAGGACAGAGGAGCCTGGTGGGCTACAGTCCATGGCATCGCCAAGAGTCGGACACAACTGAAGCGACTTAGTACCTGCATGCACGTTGTCATTATTAAGAGGAAGAGATGAAAGCAACACCCGGAGGGGAAAGAGTGTGAAGACAGAGGGAGAAGGTGGCCACCTACAAGCCAGGAGAGAGGCTCAGAGGAAAGCATCCCTGCTGACACCTTGATCTTGGCTTCCAGCCTCTTATTGGAAGAAAATAAACTTCTGTCTTTTAAGCCCATGGTCCTTCATATGGCAGTCCTAGCAAACTAAGATAACTAGTGAAAAGGGCTTAGGAGTTAGGCCACATCTTAAATTTTCAGTGAAGCGAAAGGCTATCAGCAGTAGCGCTAACCTCGCTTGGGTGAAGAAAACCACCCTTTTTATTTTTACGGGTAGAAATCCAGCATTTGTGTCCTGAAATGTGGAGTATCAGAGTGTATTGCAGTGGCTTCTCTCTCACGCTTTGTGTTGGGCGGCGTGAGAAAGAAGCCGCTGGGGAATCTGAATTTGCTTAAAGACCCCGTGAGCTGTGTGGACTTCCTGGATGTTTTCTCATTAGTAAAATGGGCTGATTAATGTGTCGTAAGATTGTTGTGAGAAATAAGTTAGCTAATGGCTGTGAAACTCTGCACCATGTAAAGGATAAGAGTTATATAAATGAAACTGTTACATAATAATGTGAGTCATTATTTCACATGGACCCTTGAGTTGAATGAAGAAGCTCAGTTCCTCTTCAGCATGTGATTAATCATTAGTATGGCTACTAAATTCCCTAATCTTTTCTTTGATTTTTTTTTTTTCTTAATGAGGTTTAAGAAGATGATGGAGGGAATTCCCAGGTGGGCCAGTGGTTAAGAATCTGCCTTCCAATGCAGGGGATCCAGGTTTGATCCCTGGTCGGGGGAGTAAGATCCTACATGCTGCGGGGCAACTAAGACCACGCACATTCCACACCTACTGAGCCTATATGCTGCAACTAAGACATGATGTAGCCAAATAAAAATAAATAGATAAATATGAAAATAAGATGATGAAAGGGTCCCCGCAAAGGTGAGATAAATGGGCTTTACAGCCTCACTCTGGATGAGCTGGGATCCCAGCATCAGCACGGCCTGCAGCGGTCACTTCTATTTGCATTCAGAGATTGATATATGAGTTTATAGCTCATTCCAGTGGCAAAGACTCAAAGAGCCTGGCAGTAGGCCTCATAGTGACCTGTCTGTTTGTGTTCTATCAAAATGAAGCCTCAAAAGTTACGGAGTTCTTCAATAGTGCTCCCTTCTCTTCCTCACCGCATGGTAGGGAAACATTTTAAAATAAGTTTATCAAAAAATATTTTAAAATGCAAAAGGACTCTACTTATACAAAAGTATGATCCCTGCAATTCCGTTACTTACCCTTTTAAGGTACCCTTGCCCTTAAATTCTTTAGCCCAAGAGTCTTTCTTGGGCTAAACTGAAAACTTCAGCTGGGCAGTTTCCCGCTCTCCGCACTCCTGATGTTTGGGGCTATACACTTGATTTGTTGGTGGCAGGGGGGCTGTCCCGTGCTTTGCAGGAGGTTTAGCAGTATCCCTAGCCTCTACCTACCAGGTGCCAACCGTGGCAAGTCCCCGCCCCGATGTGTGACAGCCAAAAATGTCTTCAGACATCACCAAATGTTCAGGGGAAAACAGTGCCTGTACCTGAGGACCTTTGGTCTAGATCAGGGGAATGATGCTGGCGGGGTCTCAGAGAAGAATGTGAGAAGGAGATGCACAGGCTGGGGCCAAGATGAGAGCCGAGTCCATCTGCCCTTCAGTCCCCCACCCTCAGTCACTGCTGTCAGTGTTCTTTATTGCCTTACTCCTGGACTCATCACATTAAGGAGGCAAGAAAAATGTGAAGCATGGATGACTATAGCATGGAGGGAGAGGGCCAACTTGGAAGAATTCTATGAGAATGGGGGCCCCCGTGGGGAAGCCCAGTGTCTTAGAGATGTAAGGGAACGATTTCCACCATGTTGTTAGTCTTTACATGAAATCCTTGGAGCACTTCTTCCAGGTGGGTATTAACCTTCCCCACTTCATAGCACAATATTTACTGCTGCTCTTTGAAAGGCAATCAAACCAAACATGCTCTGGAGAGCACAGACTATTGCTGTTGTTCAGTTGCTCAGTCGTGTCTGACTCTTTGTGACCCCATGCACTGCAGCACACCAGGCTTCCCTGTCCTTGACCATCTCCCAGAGCTTGCTCAGACTCATGTCCATTGAGTCGATGATGCAAGCCAAGCATCTCATCCTCTGTCGTCCCCTTCTCCTCCTGCCTTCAATCTTTCCCAGAATCAGGGTCTTTTTCTAATGAGCCAGCTCTTTGCATCAGGTGGCCAAAGTGTCAGAGCTTTAGCTTCAGCATCGGTGCTTCCAGTAAATATTCAGGGTTGATTTCCTTTAGGATCCGCTGGTTTGATCTTTCTGTCCAAGGGATTCTCAAGAGTCTTCTCCAACACCACAGTTTGAAAGCATAGACTATTCAGTTCTGTTCAGTTCAGTCGCTCAGTCGTGTCCGACTCTTTGCTACCCCATGAATCGTGGCACGCCAGGCCTCCCTGTCCATCACCAACTCCCGGTGTTCACTCAGACTCATGTCCATGTAGACTATTAGGACATCCTAAGACTATAGACCATCCAGCCACTTGCCTGCATTCACCAACAAGCCCTAGGAGGGTCTATGGGACTTGTTTCCAGGCACCCAGATGATTGAACTGGGACCAGAACAAATCTCTCCCTTCCCTGGTCAGTGCTCTTTCCAACATCATTTTCCCTCCAATTCAGAATACTGGGAGATACTCTAGTGCATACATCTTAATGAGGCTGCTTCTCTGTCATGTCTGCATATGAAGATTTTTGTATCTGATTTGGTTTTAAACTTCTCAGTGAAAAGTCCTACACTTGTATCAGGACTAAGTCGAGGCTGTAGGACAGGGGCGTGTGATTTTCTGTTATGCTCAGTGAAGGAAAGAAGACCAGGCTTATCAGACTGGGGCTCCCCTTGTTGTCCCATTGCTTGATGTGGCTGACAAGGTCTTCCCAGGTCTGACCGGGTCTGTTTTGCCATCTTGTCTCCATCTATCTTGGGCCTTTGTCCTTTTCATCCCCTCCAACTCCTTACCCCCTTCCCTCCATCAATCAAAGGAAAGACTCCTTTCAAACACATTTCATATCGAATCTGCCCCTGGAGTATGTCCTTCCCACCTGATACCGACATATTATTATATTTTGAGTTTCTGTATTCGCATTTCCCCAAGTGTGCTCTGTGGAACACCAGGTCAGAGAGACGCTCTCTGATGTAGTGTGTGCCTTGACGTGAGTGTGCATGTCTGTCTGCAGTCCCGCTCTCTCACAGAGTTCTATACGTGGTTGTGTAAATAAGGCTTTAAGCAGAGTTATGGCACAGAGATGACTTTGATTGCTTTAGCTTATCCTCTCTTAAACTTAAGTGCCATCCCTACTAGTCAGCGTTCTCCAGAGGAACAGAATCATTAGGGCATTATAGATGTATAAGAGGAGACATTATGGGAGTTGAATTAGGTGGATATGGTGGCTGAGAAATTCCACCATGTGTCGTCTGCAAGTCAGGGAACCAGGAAGTCTGGTGGTATCACTCAACATGAGTCTAAAGATCTAAGAACTAGGGGAGCCAACGGTGTGGGCCAAGGAGGGTAGGTGGGGTGGCTCCAGGTCTAAGTCCTGGAGTCTGAAGGTCTGAGAACCAAGAACTCATGTCTAGGAGAAGAAGGATGCCCCAACTCAATAAGAGAGAGAGAACTTTCCCTCGCTCTACCCTTTAGTTCTCTTCAAGGCCTCCAGTGGATTGGACAAGGCCCACGTTGGTCAGGAGGAAAGCAACACTTAGTCTATTGACTCCAATGCTAATCTTCCAGAAACATCCTGGCACATCCACCCAGCAATAAAGGTTTACCGGCTATCTGAGCATCTCCTAACCTAGTCCAGTTGACACATAATACTAACCAGCGCAAGATTTTTAAAACAATATAATACCTATTAGCATTGGAAAAAAAACTAGTGTTTCTTAAAATCTCCATGGGAAACATCATTTTATATCAATCAGTTCAGTTCAGTCACTCAGGCGTGTCTGACTCTTTGCGACTCCATGGACTGCAGCACACCAGGCCTCCCTGTCCATCACCAACTCCTGCAGTTTACTCAAACTGACTGAGTGGGTGATGCCATCCAACCATCTCATCCTCTGTCATCCCCTTCCCCTCCCGCCTTCAATCTTTCCCAGCATCAGGATCTCTTCTAATGAGTCAGTTCTTCCCATCAGGTGGCCGAAGTATTGGAATTTCAGCTTCAACATCAGTCCTTCCAATGAATATTCAGGACCGATTGCCTTTAGGATGAACTGGTTGGATCTCCTGGCAGTCCAAGGGACTCTCAAGAGTCTTCTCCAACACCACAGTTCAAAACACGAAGAATTGATTTTATATCAATACATGTTGTGAATACTTATTTGGGAATCACTTATTTTAATTAATGACATGCTGCTGTAGACATTTCTATTTTGACTAAATTGCATTCTTTTAAGTGGTAAGATAGTCCAAGTAAAGCCCTGAGCACATAGCCTGGCACATAATAGGTTCTCAATAAACGTGAGCTATTATTAGTTTTAAAAAAAAACACACCCACAGTTTTCTGTATCTCTATAATCCATTTTCTGCATCCTAAAATACATAAAACAGCATGAAGAGGGGACTGCCCTGCAGGACACCTGAGTATGGGACTTTAGAAAGCACCTGGGCAGAACAAAAATGAATATTTTACAGATAGTAAAACTTTAATTTTCCATGCAAGGACTGTTGACACATTATATATTAGAGCCTTGGAGGCACTATGCTTGGAAAACATTTTAATTCAAATTTATTTAATAAAAGTTTTGCTAAAAATTACATACCTCCTAGGTATGGGAGAATTGCTGCATTTTGGGCATTTGCCAAATTTTGAAGAGCACTTATTATTTACACTGTGTGTGTGCAGCAGTTCCCGAAAAACATGGCCTAGCATACAGGATGGACTAAAATGGCACATGTTTGTTCCTGAAAATTAACAAGAAAATCATTTTTGACTGGTGAAAGCTTCTCAGTGGAGCAAACACCAGATTGGTAACAGAAATGGAAATTAAGGGACGTTTGACTTGACTCCTTTCAGCCTCTTTCTATCCCCTCCCCTTTCAGAGAACCAGGCAGACCAGCCATCCTGGGCCCTAAGGACACTGGGTTTCTGTGCTGAAATATTTGCATTTTCAAAAGCTTAGATAGACAGACCAATGATTAGTATGAAAGAATGACGTTTTTGATGATGATATTTTTGACGTGTACAGGAGTGTGTGTGTTAGTCGCTCAGTCATGTCTGACTCTTCGCAACCCCCTGGATTATAGCCCTCCAGGTTCCTCTGTCCCTGGAATTCTCCAGACAAAAATACTAGACTGGGTAGCCATTCCCTTCTCCAGGGGATCTTCCTGACCCAGGGATTGAACCCAGGCTTCCTGCATTGTAGGCAGAGTCTTTACCATCTGAGCCACCAGGAGAGGCGGTATTTAAAAGATGCCCTTTGGGTAAGCTTGGAAAGCACTCCACTGCAGTGGTATTGACCACATATTGATGACTTGTCTGTGTACAGATGTGTCTCCCTTTGGGTCACGTAAGCTCTTTGAAAGTAGGCCCTGCCGATTCATCTTGATGTCATACCCCCTAACCAGTGTCTGGCACACAGAGATGCTGAATACCTGACTTGCAGTATAAACATATACACCGTGTATTCATAAGGCCTGACCCGCCATCCCAACAAAGCCGTGAATCTTAGCTGGTCAAACACAGGGCAGAAGAAAATGTGACCTAAAGTTCAGAAGACCCAGATTTGAATCCTATCAGTTATTTCCTGGCTCATTTTGGGTCAGTTGCTTCACTTTGAATCTCATTTTTCTCACCGGGCTAATACAGTGTCTTGCCTAGATATGAACAAGGTACTTTTCGATACATATGTATCTAAGTATTTTCAATAAATATTCGTCTGAGTGTGATCTAAAATAATTCAGCAACATACTTTATAGCCACTGAATCATACCATCATTCATTCATTTTAGGGGTTTGCTGGTGGGTACTATTTATTTATCAACTCAGATTTGGTCAGTGCTCATCACTGGTTAACTCTTTGTGTTGGAGTATATTTATTTAAACTTTTTATTGAAATATAGTTGATTTACAATGTGTTAGCTTCTGTTGTACAGAAAAGTGATTCAGTTATACATACATATATATCTTCCTTTAAAAATTCTTTTATTGAAGTATAGTTGATTTATAATGCGCTAATTTCTGCTGTATAGCAAAGTGATTTGGTTATATATATATACATATATATATATAGTTGTTTGTCTATTTTTATTCGTATCTGCCAGTCTCAAGCTCCTAACTTATCCCTGCCCCATGGTGTCAGAGTTTAAACCACAGCCTGCTGGCAGAAGCTGAAATGGAACCAAGGATTGGTCATTAAGTTCCCATCAGTTCTTTGAACTTTGTTCTTTTCTCCCTGGCTACTGTTACTTGATGTGATAGTCCCCCTTGCCTTTTAGACAATTCATTTTCATTATATTGAATGAAGAATATTTCATATTCTTCATAAGTGAGTCAGAAAATTAAGACTGGTTTGAAAGAATGTTTTATTCTCTGTATCTGAAGCTCATGCTTTTGCTTGGTGAAGTTGAACATAGGCAGTCATTTGGAGGATTATTATTGTCGTCCAGACAGCATGCTATGGCTCACGGAGCAGTGGCCTGGGAGGTAAGGCATTTAGAATTAAGTTACGATGCCGTCACTAAATAGATACACTGATGTAAATTGCATGACCTTATTGGGCCTCCATCTTTTCACTTATAAAGATCTTGGAAAAGAGTGTTTTCTACTGACAACACTTATTCCTCAATAATTGTGTCACAGAGGCAGTGTCTGGAGTAGCTGATGAATGAATTAGGGAGTTAATGAAATATTGCTGAATCTGGGTTCTCTAGCAAACCTCAAACATAGAAAAAGGGCCATCTTTCTTAATGTGCCAATGTGAAAATACTGTTATACCATGCTTATGGTTATGTTAGAGGTCATATGACTTTGGTGTTCATCTCATAAAATGCTTTTGCTAAGTCGCTTCAGTCGTATCCAACTCTGTGCGACCCCGTAGATGGCAGCCCACCAGGCTCCCCCGTCCCTGGGATTCTCCAGGCAAGAACACTGGAGTGGGTTGCCATTTCCTTCTCCAATGCATGAAAGTGAAAAGTGAAAAAGAAGTCGCTCAGTCATGTCTGACTTTTAGCGACCCCATGGACTGCAGCCCACCAGGCTCCTCCATCCATGGGATTTTCCAGGCAAGACTACTGGAGTGGGGTGCCATTGCCTTCTCCGATAAAATGCCTTAGGAACCACAAAAATCAACCCTCACTTTCATTATTCAGTTAATTCTTTAAGGCCCTACCCACAGCTACTAGAATCAATCTAAACCACCATGGTTTTAATGCATATATATTGAGCATTACACTGTAAAGGACTTCCCTGGTGGCTCAGACAGTAAAAGCATCTGTCTACAATGCGGGAGACCCGGGTTCAAGCCCTGGGTTGGGAAGATCCCCTGGAGAAGGAAATGGTAATCCACTCCAGTACTATTGCCTGGAAAATCCCATGGACAGAGGAGCCTGGTAGGCTATAGTCTACGGGATTGCAAAGAGTTGGTCATGACTGAGCGACTTCAATTACACTGTAAATGGTGAAAACATGAACAGGACAACACTCTTTTCCCCATTGGCATTGATGGTCAATATGAAGTAACTTTGGACAAGCAACCAGGAAGAGTTTTATGACTCACAGGAACAAGACTTGCAGGATAAAAAAAAGTCTTGAGTCATTGAATTCAGTAATGTGCTTTGCTTATCAGAGTGCTGGATTAGACTTGCTGTTTTATGCCATGCTCACCATTTTTTCCTTTGGCGTCTAAGTAGAACATTATTGAAAAATAAATAGGAGTTATTTTGTGCGGGTGTTTTCTGGTTTGTTTCTTTCACTATAAATGGATTTCATTTCTCTTGTACTCAAATAAAATAATGTTAATATACTTCTCTAAACACTCTCCATTTTGGCAGGATTTCCTGTTTGAAAAATGCATTAGGGCAACCAAGAATTTGATTAATGCACCAATAATTCCTGGGGTGGTTTGGGGGCTCTATGTAGCTCTATGGAGAAGGGTTATTACTTCAACTGTTCAAGAGTGTCTTGAACAGTCAGATTTTGGAGCATAAAGACATTCACAGCTATAACTGATCCACTGAAGGAAATTTCATATGTAGAAATTTGGGTCATAGGATTTAACATACTTTCAAAAGGAAACATTAGAATACCCAACTAAAATTGGCTTAAATGCAATTAAGAAGGCTGAAGGCAGGGAAGTTCTAGAGCTGGTTAATCCAGAAGTTTAATGACATTCATTTGGGATCCAGATTTTCATCCTTTCACCCTGCCACCATGGGTGGATTGACCTCTACCCCCATGACTGCAAGATGAGGGGCAGAGATTCAGAAGACGCCTGACAATGTCCGAAGCACACCCATCCCCAGCAGAACTTTGCACAGAGCTCCCCGGCCAGCACTGGGTCTCATGTTCATTCGTAGGTGAGTCACTGACAAGCAATGGTCCTGATTGCCTTCACTTAATCGGTATTCACATAGTAGCACTCGCGAGGGCTTCATCTCCTTCAGCAGCACGATTCATACTCCTACTCACAATACCTTGAGCAAAATTGAGGTTCTTTTAGAACTGCAAAAAAGGAGATAATGGCTGTTGACAACAAGATCATCTGTCATGCTTGTCAAATAACCGAACGAAATCCGGGAATGTTTATTTTTTGGAATTTTTGTGTCATACATTACTGGGAAATTACTTGGTTGTCATATGTTTTCTTGACTTAGATAGAGAGGCTCATTGTTAAAATGATTTAACTTTTCTGATTTAGATCGTATTTTTAGAATTCTTTTTCCTTTTGTGTTTGTGTGATGTTTGTTCAGATGAAAACTGAAGCACGTGTACTTTTGATGTTTGTTACCTGAGCATTGAGCTGCGTAATATCAAGAACAGAGAACAAAATGTGCTGGGTTGAGAATCTCACTCACTTACTGATGAATATGCCGAACTTCGGAATACACGTGCCTTAGCTAGGGTGCTTCGGCGGACAGAGTAGTGGAAATGGAAATTGGTCTCATTCAGTGTTGACTGTCCAGTGACCGTAAAAAGCAGTATTTATAATAATCTCACCTAGATGTTTTCCATGTGTGCTTCAAGAAATAATACAATTCTGAGGAGAGGCTTCTGAGATTCTGCTAACACTGTTTTTGAACTTAATTTCAAAGCGTATCTTTAAAATTCATTGAAAACTACGGTAATTATCACACAAATGTGTCATATGTACAGTTTTAATATGTTAAAGACCATCAACTTGTGCTGTCAGTTAAGTTATTTCAGGGGAAAAATCTTTTAGTAGAAGACTTCAAGCATAACAACACATAGTTGACTTTATTATAAGCTCTTATTAATGACAACAGTTGTAACTCTACACTAGCTCATTCTTTCTAATTTAGGCTTGCATATGTGCATAAAATGGCGCAATTGCTGCTACCATCTATGTTGTTGTTTTAGCCACTAAGTAGTGTCTTACCCTTTTGTGACCTCATGGACGTAGCCTGCCAGGCTCCTCTGTCCATGGGATTTTCCAGGCAAGAATACTGGAGTGGGGTGCCATTTCCTTCTCCAGGGGATCTTCCTGACCCAGGGATCGAACCTGTGTCTCCTGCATTGGCAGGGGAGTTCTTTACTACTGAGCCACCACAGTGCATGGAAGTCTGGCTTAACTGAATGCCAGCAAAGGCCTAGGCAGTGTGTGGCATAGCCTGTCCATGTGCCATTAAATTATTATAACGTAGGACTGGGGGCAGGGGGAGGAGGGGGTGACAAGGGATGAGATGGCTGGATGGCATCACGGACTCGATGGACTTGAGTCTGAGTGAACTCCGGGAGTCGGTGATGGACAGGGAGGCCTGGCGTGCTGCGATTCATGGGGTCGCAAAGAGTCGGACACTACTGAGCGACTGAACTGAACTGAACTGAGAGGGCTATGAGCATATTAAAGGTTTTGGGTATTTATCTTCTGGGTTTATGATGATGCATTTGCTTGCTAGGGCTTCTGTAAGAAAATAACATAGATATAATTGTGGCATACACGGGCTTCCCTGGTGGCCCTGTGGTAAAAAAAAAACCTGCCTGTGATGCAAGGAAGACCCAAGTTTGATTCCTGGGTCTGGAAGATCCCCTGGAGAAGGGAATGGCAGCCCACTCCAGTATTCTTGCTGGAGAATCCCATGGACAGAGGAACCTGGCGGGCTACAGTGGCTGGGATTGCAGAGAGTTGGACATGACTGACCGACTAACACACACTTAATGACGCAACTGAAAGAGGCTGTGTAGGGGGGCAGCAGTCCTTCTATGGGAGCAGCTGTGCCCCCCGCCCCATACCTCCAAAAACCATGACACGAAATCCCACAGGACAAAGCATCCAAAAGCATTTGGTGGAGGAAACCATCTTGGGGCTCAGATCTGGAGACAAGCTGCTTCAAAAAAAAAAAAAAAAAAAAAAAAGGATACTTACTCAGTGCTCCATGGACACCCATCAATGGAAGGATAAATGTGGGTGGTGTTGTAATTGCCATTTCCTGTGGACCCGTCCAGGTTATGGGGATGAACCATAGTGGAACCAGGAGGAAAGGAACAAAATCTGAAGCAAGACAGGAAACAGAAATTGAATACAAAAAACATTTTTGGAAGGTATCAGATTTGTAAAAATAGGCTTTTTTTTCAAGGAGCAGCATTAGAAAGGGCTAAGCTGAGCAATTCTGTGAAACTCTAGAACTCCTTGTTTATAACTTTTAAAATTTGTGTCGCAAGGAAATTTCAACAAAATGAAAGCAACCTGTATTTTAATACATTCTTGATGCTACCTGCAAAGTAGTGACTTGAAACATATGGGAGGAAAGATTAAGATATAAAAGGCATATCCAGTTCACAATGGTGCTTTCACTCATCACAAAATCAAATCAGTATGCCAACACCACCTGACTACTTTTCTTTACCTTCACAGCATAGCAGCAAACTTTGTTCTTGTTTTTATTTCTGGTATAAGCACTGATTCTAGAAAAGCCCTCTCCCTTATTAACAAACAAACCTGAAAACAAATCAAGGGAGACATCACACCTTGCCATAGTTAGCGGTACTTGTCAAGCATCCACAGTGACAAGATTAAGGAGTGTTTGCTTTTTCTGGAGAAGTTGGGTTATTTTTTTCTTTCTTTTTTCTTTAAGAGTAAAACAGCTGTTGAAGATGGAGAGATTCTGCAGGCATGACTCAAGCACATGCTTGTGTGAAGATAGCAACCAAATCATATCCTATTTTTACCCCAGTGCCTCATTAGCTAAGAAGAGATGCAATGTATATCTGATACTTGCAAGATTTAGGAGCGATGCAATGTATATCTGATAGTTACAAGATTTAGAATCAGTTTTAGGAACTGTATTGTGCCTGATGATTTCAGGAGAGAATTACTTCAAACATCCTAAATGTGGCTTGAAAGTGACCCCATGGACTATACAATCCGTGGAATTCTCCAGGCCAGAATACTGGAGTGGGTAACCTTTCCCTTCTCCAGGGGATCTTCCCAACCAGGGATCGAACCCAGGTTTCCCACATTGCAGGCGAATTCTTTACTGTCTGAGCCACTAGGGAAACTCAGGCGACTATGAATAATAGTTTTGCCAACTTGTGACGTTTTTACCATGTTGCTGTAGCAGTGTTTTTATGTTACCCTATTCTTTGATAGTCATTTAACTTCAATAGTTTTGCATATGTCTAAATTTTTATGAATCATTGATAGTTTGTATATTCCTTATAAATTCTTTTTTTTTTTTTTTTTTTGGAGAGAAAAAGATAGGGAGAAAACATAACAAAATGGTCCATGGCAAAATGTGAGTATGTTTTGATTTTTCTTCCTAGATTTAAGGAAAACATGCAATATCTACATATCTTAATTCAGTCTGATTCCAAATGTGCTGTTTTGTCATTTTCAAGACCTTTTTCTCCCCCTCAGAAAGTCTTATTTGTGCCCTCTAGTGGTAGATGCACACAGGTTTTTTTTGCAATAAGTCAGGGAAAACTGACTTATTTTTCTTTCTGTGTATAATGATTCAGCATCTGCATAACTAAGTAATAGCGATGATCCACACACAGAGAAAAATCTCATGTGACTGAGTTTGATATATTTTCAAAATACATCAAAGTTATATATGGGAAAAATAAATCCACCGTTTATCTAGCTAGAGAAAGTTCTTAGATCACAAAAGTCTATTTCCTCATGATTTTTATGGTCCATTTGTTCAGCAAATGCCGCGATTCTTGGAGAAGTAAGCACATTTTCCACAAATGCATTTTCTCTTTTTAGAATCCACTTTATGAAAACTCTTCTAAAATGCTGCATTAATCCATAACTGTTTCTTCTTCTTCTTTTATTTTATTGATGAGTATCCTTAAAGAGCTGCACAAAAAAGGAAACTGTCTTGTTTAATGTGGCAAGAATTAACCCTGTTAGAAAATACCCACCAAGAGCTAGATCCTGGCCTGATTAGCTCTATTGGACTTCTACTGGACGGATGCCTAGTTTTTCTTCCTCTTCCTGAAACTCCAATGCCTCCATTTGAAACATCCATTTTCTTATATGACCAAAGTTGATTGGTCCAGGAATGGACTCTTTACGCAAACCTAGCTGACTAGAATTTCCTCTCCTGGGTTTTTTGGCACCAGAACTTGAGAAAGAGGCTAAGTCTGTTTCTAGTATAGAAGGGCCTACCACATAGGGAAAATGTTGGTGACTGTGTTTATTGCTAGATTTCAGTACAGAAGATGAGTCAAAGACAGGAAAAAAAAAAGTCTTGCTGACATTTCTGCTCCTAGTTTCTACTTGTACTGAGATCCAGCCATCTGCCTTCCCCATAACTCTGCATGTTGTTGTATTGTTCTGTTTTTTTTTTTATGTTGTTTAATCCATCCTTGGATTTTTGTAATACAATCAACTCTTATTTCACTTAGGTAAATCTGATTTTAAGTTTAGTTTCTATCACTTTTCACCAGAGTAATACGATAATGCTATAGGGTATACTGTCAATTTTTGTGTTCAGATTTTCTTATAACCCAATTTATACAGGGGGCATTGAAAAGGAAATTGAGTTTCTGTGAAAGTGGCAGAAAATTGTGACCTTTTGCTTATTCACTATGGGGGTTTATCAAGTCTAGTTTCTACTCCATCACCCTTAATTAGAGGCAGGCTATCTCTTTTTAAAACACATACTTTATTCCTACTTTTTCACTCTCCCTTACCAAGACTACATAATGCTAAATTACAGGCAGACTAGAGTCTGTTCATAGCAAAGTGTTACCTCTTCCAGGTAATTTTTTAGCCTTTTATTTCTTAGATAAAGGAAAGATAAAGTTTGAAGTAATTTTTGAAAACACATTATGTAAAGTATGGAAACTCATTAGTGAGCTGAGGCCATACTGCTTGATTTTGAAATGACCCAACACCCAACTTTGTGTCTAGTACAGAGAAGAGCACTGATAAGTTTTGGTGAACTATAGAGCAGTATTTATTGAGTATCACTTGCCAGATGCTGGGCAATCATTTTATTTGTATTAAGCTTTAATTTTTACAGTAATATTTCCAGGTCTCCATTAATACCTCCACTATAAATGAGCAATGTTGGAGAGTTTTCCCAGCTCTGGTTCCAGATATTTCTACCCTGTTTTCCTCCAAAGCACCAAGTGTGGCTGAGTGATCAGTTTAGACGGGTCTTGGGGAGTTTGACCTAAAGCTGTCACAATAAAGTTGATGTTGCTTTAAGACAGGTATATAATAAGATTTCTGTGAAAATTTCACTCCACTAAGTTAAAATGAGACAGTTACAATAGAGTGAAACCATTATGTGAATTAGATATTCTTGAAAGATAAGCCATGCTTACCAGATTTGAAGGATACTGATATGTGATGACTGTACTATTCTGAAATCAAGACATTTTCAGAGTGAAATGAGGCTATTATTAACTATTCCAGGACAGTAAACAAAAAATGGGATGTATACAGAAGTGAAGTGTAAGTTGCTCAGTCGCGTCCAACTCTTTGCGACCCCATGGACTATAGAGTCCATGGAATTCTCCAGGCCAGGATACTGGAGTGGGTAGCCTTTCTCTTCTCCAGGGGATCTTCCCAACCCAGGGATGGAACCCAGGTCTCCCGCATTGCAGGTGGATTCTTTACTAGCTGAGCCACACATCACCCTACAAATTTGGGATGTTGACAGTCCATTACAAGTGGGGTTCACCAAACCTAAGTCCATTCATTCCCCCAAACTCATTTACTATTTAAAAATATTGGAGTCCAGTCTTATCCAGACACATCAAGCATATGTACATCAACTTTGGTAGCCTATTATTTTTTATGATGAAGCAATCCGCTATCTAGACAACTATATGGTATCTCCAGATTTTCTTGCTCAAATAATTTTTTTTGTTTATACAGAATATGTCTCTAGAGGATAAGACTGCAGATAATTCACAAAAGCAGAAAACACTATTTGGTCATTACTTTTGGAATTGGGCTTTCACTGGTGGCTCAGACAGTAAAGAATCTGCCTGCAATGCAGAAGACCCAAGTTCGATCCCTGAGTCTGGAAGATCCCCTGGAGAAGGAAATGGCAACCCACTCCAATATTCTTGCCTGGAGAATCCCATGGACAGAGGAGCCTGGCAGGCCACAGCCCATGGGGTTGCAAAGAGTTGGACATGACTGAGTGACTAATATTTTCATTTTTGGATTTTAGCCTTTGTCAATTGTCTTGATTTAATTGACAAGAGAGATAGATGCCTGAGAAGAAGCTGCTTCAACATAAATGCATGGTGTATGCTGGAAAAATCAAGTTTATTGAAGAGCCCCAGATAGAGAGCAGGTGTCCGAGGAATGATTGTGTAGCTGGGTAAGTGCACAGTGAACCAGGGACACCACAAGACCGCCCCAAACTTTGCAAGGTTTGGAACTGACCTCATTGCCATTTCTAAAATATAATGGGCAGAGTAGCCATTTATAACAGGCAGAGTGGCCTAGTTTCAGACTCTTATCCTTGTGGCAAATTTTCTGGCTGTTTGCCTGAGAAATCTTAACCTCTCAGCTTTTATCCTCACCTCGATCAAGTGTCTAGGGCTGGTCCCTTAGTCAAGTATGGGAGGCAAGAAGAGAGTGGTTTGGAAGCATTAATTTACTTTTATATGGAATAAGCCAAATGCAAATGAGTTAATTAACAACCATGGAGAAGGACATGTTACTCTTTTATTTTTTTTTACCCAGATTTTTCTATTTTGGCTAATAGGACAGAGCAAGTTTTCTTATTCGTATCGGTCATTGTTACCTTGGATTGTTTCATGTGGTCAAGCCTGTGGACTCACTTTGTCAGTCTGAGCTCTTTTTTTCTCAAACTTTATTTATTTCATCTGTGGGCTGCTTTATAGCTAGGCTTGCTGCCTATGTTGATCCTAGGAAAACTAATTCTTCCAGCAGGACCATTCTGGTTGCTATAGTGCTTTTTGCAATTAAAGCTTTTTGAATAAGACGACCCATTTTCAAAGCAAGGCTGTGGGTGTATTGGAGCTGATTATTTTCTACAGATTTTGTTGTTGTTAATATGGGTGGCAGATTAGTACAACAGCCACGAGCTCAAACTTGTAATGAAACTACCTGAGTTCAGCCTTCAGCTCTCAGTGTGACCTTGGACCTGTTATTTGAACTTTCTGTGCCTCAATTTTCTCATCTGTAAAGTAGGGCTAATAATGATAATAACTGGAGTGGGAAATGGCAACCCACGCCACTATTCTTGCATGGAAAATTCCATGGACAGAGGAACCTGGTGGGCTACAGTCCACAGAATTGTAAAGAGCTGGACATGACTGAGCGACTGAGCACAATAATGATAATAATAGTATCTACTTCCTAGGGTTGCTGGGAGCATTGCAGCTAAACCTAAAGCACATACAGTGATTAATATAGTATTTGAAGTCTGAGAAATACCAGTTACTAACATTTGCATTCCAGATATGAATAATATTTTTATTAGGATGCAAAATACTATAAAGTGTTTAAGTTTAAAACTATCTTTGGATAAAAAGTTCTGGGTCATATTATGATATATTTCACTTTTGAGATCTTGGTTCTTTTGGAGAACACAATTCTGCAAAGCAAATGCATTGTGAAATAAGAGAAAAGAATTACAGCCAAAGTCTTATTTAAAGACCCCCTGGAATTGAGGTTTGAAACCCACATGTAGGAAAGTACTATTTACAGGCAGTTTTCCAAATATCATAGACTCTGTTATAGAGCTGCCCTCCAGAATCCTAGTATTTTATTCATTTTTAAGTCTTTCATGGTACTTGTAATAAGAACAGCCAGTTAAAGGAATTCTAAAGAAAATTCAGAATATAGCTCAGAAAAAAGTTTCCATGTCATTGCTTTCTTGCAATGCAGTATTTGTCCATATAGCATGTGGAACAAAATGCTGTTGAGCTTTTTCACTGTGCAAGTGGACCTCATTTTATTTTACTTTTAAAACTTTTATTTATTTTTTCACCGCATCTTGAAGCATGCAGGATCTTAGTTCCCTGACCAGGGATTGAACACGTGCGCCTTGCAGTGAAAGCACAGTCTTAACCCCGGGGCTGCCAGGGAAGTCCCTGGACTTCCTGTTAGATATAACTTGACAGGAAATCTCAGTTGGGTCAGATGAAAGCAAAGATTCTAAGAAGAGACAACTGTCACATTTTTCTAGTGTGCATGGAAACAGTTTCTAGGAATTTTCTTCCGTGATTTTTGCATTCAGAGACACTTGACCTGAGGGTACACTGAAGAGGTTTGAGTTGAATTTAATATGTCCAGGAGACATTCGTGCCAACAGAAATTTTTTTCTTTCATTTAACGTTAAAATTCTTGACTCAAGCAACTTTGTAAAAAGATAGTACAAAGCATTAATTTTGAGTCCCTCCATCTCAGATGCCATTTCCATCATTAGGAAGGAGCATTCATGACTTCATGTTGCCGGGTTTCAGCATGGCGCCTCCAACAGCCACTATCGATTAGTCCAACTTGTCATCGGAGAGGAATCTTCTTTTCCGGGTTATGCTGTGACTGGGTTTCCACAACTGCTACACAAGTGATGAAGACTAGTAACTCTGACGTGTGCGAAGGCATAAGTCCTAAGACAGGTTAGATAATACTTGAGGCCCATAATTACTTTAATTATGGAGTTCCATGGGAGTATATTGGAGAAGGAAATGGCAACCCACTCCAGTATTCTTGCCAGGAGAATCCCAGGGACAGAGGAGCCTAGTGGGCTGCCGTCTCTGGGGTCGCACAGAGTCGGACATGACTGAAGTGACTTAGCAGTAGCATGGGAGTATATTGGAGAAGGAAATGGCAACCCACTCAGGTACTCTTGCCTGGAGAATCCCATGGACAGAGGAGCCCGGCGGGCTACAGTCTATGGGGTTGCAAAAAGTCGGACACGACTGAGCCATATACCCGTGCCAATGCGTGTGCGCTTAATCGCTCAGTCATGTCCAACTGTTTGTGACCCCCTGGACTGTACTCCGGCCAGGCTCTCCTGTCCGTGGGATTTTCCTAGCAAGAATACGTGAGTGGGTTGCCATTTCCTCCTCCAGAGCCTGTGCCTGTGAGATTTGCATCCACTGGACCTGATGACCGGAGGTGGCAGACACATGCTGTCACTCTCTGGGCATGCTCAGGAAAAGCTCGCAGCAGGACTTCTCGATAATGCAAAGCACCTGCAGTTTTTGGATGAGCTGTTTGTCTTCCTGCAGACTCTGCTGTGTTTTACTTGACTGTGTTTGATACTCAAGGTCTAGCCCGGTGCCTTGTTCAGGATCTACAGACAATACATGTGCTTAAATGTAATAAACACCACATCAGGAGAGGAAAGATGACAACATAAATGGAATTTTTGTTCAAACCAAAATTTTTG
This sequence comes from Capra hircus, assembly GCF_001704415.2. Lineage (NCBI taxonomy): Eukaryota > Metazoa > Chordata > Mammalia > Artiodactyla > Bovidae > Capra > Capra hircus. The sequence continues at coordinate 7,789,564 of NC_030819.1, forward strand.
GTTTTGTTTTTTGACGCTTCAGACATTTGCTTACTACGTGTGTGTTTCAGAAAGAGATCAAGGAAAGCAGAGTGTATGTTTTCCCATAGTAGATAGTAAGGAAACATGTAAACAGTCCATTCCCCTGTATGTGGGCAAGGCTGGCTTATGCTCGTGATGTGGGTATGAACCTCCTCCTGCTGAAACCAGAGGCCGATGCTGCTATATGACAGAAGTTAAAAACATGCTTCTAATGAGTCCAAATGAGACTGTTAACTAATTAATCCTGCTGCGTTTATGTCAATTGTCAGCTAATAATTAGTAGATTAAAGATGGTGGGACTGTTTTAACTAGATTCTCAATCTAGAGAATCATGATATATAGATTAGCATGAATGTTCTTCTCCTTCTTTGCGAAATTCTATTTTCTCAATTCCTGTTTATATATAACTTTCTTGAGTGAGTGAAGTCGCTCAGTCGTGTCCGACTCTTAGTTTATATATTATTCTCTACGCTAGTCTTTTATTATATATTTAATCTTCTAGAGTATATGTGAGTACATATATATTCCCATAATATATATATTTCTATGAAACATGCACACAAGGATACATATATACAAATATTATAGAAATTTGATTGGCACGATCTAAATTATAGTCCCTTTAATAAGACTTTCATAAAAGTGATTATTATGCCTTAAAGTATAAACAACAATATATATGTACATATGCACACACATACATGTATATATTTCTATACAAATTTGTTTCATTAGGAGAAGCAATCCCAAACTGGTCATATTCTTCTAAATCTTGTATAGTAGCTATGAATAAGGAACTATTTGGAATGGTTTGTCAGATTAAAATCACTATAGACATAGAAGCAGAAATAAAACTAATTATTTTAAAATCACACTTCCATTGAAATATTATAGTGCTGCACTAGTGGGGAATTGTTGATGAAAAATAACTGTGTCGAGGGTATAAAATAATGGTTGGTGATTCATTTCAATGTAATTGTAGGAGATGGGATAGAAAGGCCTTCTGTGTTGATGGTTTTGACAGCAGATGCTTCAGAGCTCCCTGCTGGCTGTGTTTTCAGGGATAAATGCAGCTGCTCAAATGGAAATGTATTTAGGTCAACACCTGAAAGCCTTTTTAACAGTTCTCCCAAATGCTTCATTGGTCACTTTTAGATTTAAATAAAGGGTAAGTAATGTGATCTGTAGCCCAAAATAAACCTTCTTAGACAGGAAATTACTTATGACTTTTAAATAATGAACTCCTAGCATCTGTGCATTGACATCTGTCTGTCTGTCATCTGCCTCTTTAACTGGGACCTCGGATTGAAATAATCACGCCTTGACTTTTACATCCGTATGTGAAAAAACTGTCTTAGCAGGGTCCTTCCTCTGTCCATTTCTCTATCTATCTAATGTATCATCATCTATCACATGCATCTGTGTATCACCTGTCCAGTTTATCTAATCTGCTTACTGTTATTTTTCTCCTAGTATATACACTGCTAAGTCACTTCAGTCCTGTCCGACTCTGTGCGACCCCATAAAATGTCCTTAAACACACCAGTATGTAGTGTTTTGTGTGTTTATGTTTTAAATTACCAGAATAGTTATTGTCCGATAGATTTTTGGTTTTTGCGTGTTATGTGGTTTATGTCTTGCCATGTTGTGTCTCTCTTCTGAGTACTATTCTAAAAGGGACTTCCGGTATATTCTACTATTCAGCCCCTACTATTGTAATGATTTTGAGAATAGGACCCTGGGGGCGAATTCCAACTCCTCATTGTCAGATAAAAGGTCAGGGAAAGCATATTCATCTGTGTCCCTGATGGGATTTTTGAGAATATCTCTGGGATATATATTTAGGAGGGAGCTTGCTGTGTCTTAAGGCAAACAAATTCTTATTTCCACAAATCCTGCCAGTCTGAATCCTGAATGGCTACACCATGTTATGTCCACACATACATACGAGTTCTTGACTTCTGATAGCTTTACTAACAGTTGATAATATCAGTGTTTCCAAATTCGATCATTTTGATGGATCTCATGTGTTGTTTCATTATTTTCCATTGCTGTAAATTGTGTTTCTGTGATTATTAGTGAGCTTGTGAGTCTTCCCTGGTGGCTCAGATGGTAAAGTGTCTGCCTGCAATGAGGGAGACCCAGGTTCAGTCCCTGGGTTGGGAAGATCTCCTGGAGAAGGAAGCAGCAACCCACTCCAGAACTCTTGCCTGGAGAATCCCACGGGCAGAGGAGCCTGGTAGGCTACAGTCCATGGGGTCGCAAAGAGTCGGACATGACTGAGCGACTTCACTTCTCTTCACTGAGCATTTGTGGCTCAGACAATAAAGCGTCTGTCTACAATGCTGGAGACCCGGGTTTGAGCCCTGGGTTGGGAAGATCCCCTGGAGAAGGAAATGGCAATCCATTCCAGTACTGTTGCCTGGAAAATCCCATGGACAGAGGAGCCTGGTTGGCTACAGTCTATGGGGTCGCAAAGAGTCGGACACGACTGAGCGACTTCACTTTCACTCAGTACTGGGAGAAATACAAGATGTGGGATGTAATTTAACTGAGCTTACAAGATGTTTGAAGATCATAAACACAATGTAATAACAAAGTAGCGATTTATGGCCTTAAATACTATAGGACTTTGGAGAATGAGATTAATCTGTGTTGTAATGTTTGAGGCTAGATAGTGGGATCTAGAAAGTGGGATCTAGATATTGCAGTGGTTTTGAGATTACAGGCCAGGTGAGTGAGATCAAGTGGATGAAAGTGAGTTGAACATAAGTCTGGGAAGGTGAGGGAACCAGACCGGAACAGTGAAAATGAAACATCTCTTGCATTCCACTGAAATGCCTTCTTCTGATTAGTCAGGGGATTGCGATCCTGGCTAATAATGAAAGTTGGATAGAAATGTCCTAATTTTATTTATTAAACGCTTTGTGGGTGAAAAGACTCAGAGGAACAAAATCTCAGTCCATTCTCAAGGAGCTTCGGTCTTGGGAGGAGATGGTCTGGCAGACAGTAGTGGGGACAAGGCAGGCCGGAGGGGTCAGACCAGCCTTCCCAGAGGAAGGGTTGCCTAAATGCCTCGAGGAGGACAGCGAATTAGCAAAGTAAAGAGGACAGGGGGAGACAGGGTGTGACAAAAGAAAATGCTTGAGGCAGAAGTAACAGCAGAAACAAGAGCCTCCAATTCAGGGACTGACACTCGCGATGTAGCTAGAGCAGAAAGTTCAAGGTTTGTTCATTTAGCTTAGTTGCACCTTGTGTTCGACTCTTGCAACGCCATGGACTATAGCCTTCCAGGCTCCTCTGTCCATGGGATTTCCAAACCAAGAATACTGCAGTGAGTTGCCATTTCCTTCTCCAGAGGATCTACCCGAAGCAGGGATGGAATGCAGGTGCATTCTTTACCATCAGACCCACCTGGGAAGCCCAAAGTACAAGGTTCAGTCCTGTTCGACTCTTTGCTACCCCATGAATCACAGCACGCCAGGCCTCCCTGTTCATCACCATCTCCCAGAGTTCACTCAGACTCATGTCCATCGAGTCCGCGATGCCATCCAGCCATCTCATCCTCTGTCATCCCCTTCTCCTCCTGCCCCATTCCCTCCCAGCATCAGAGTTTTTTCCAATGAGTCAACTCTTTGCATGAGGTGGCCAAAGTACTGGAGTTTCAGCTTTAGCATCATTCCCTCCAAAGAAATCCCAGGGCTGATCTTCAGAATGGACTGGTTGGATCTCCTTGCAGTCCAAGGGACTCTCAAGAGTCTTCTCCAACACCACAGTTCAAAAGCATCAATTCTTCAGCGCTCAGCCTTCTTCACAGTCCAACTCTCACATCCATACATGACCACAGGAAAAACCATAGCCTTGACTGGATGGACCTTAGTCGACAAAGTAATGTCTCTGCTTTTGAATATGCTATCTAGGTTGGTCATAACTTTTCTTCCAAGGAGTAAGCGTCTTTTAATTTCATGGCTGCAGTCACCATCTGCAGTGATTCTGGAGCCCAGAAAAATAAAGTCTGACACTGTTTTCACTGTTTCCCCATTTATTTCCCCTGAAGTGATGGGACTGGAAGCCATGATCTTTGTTTTCTGAATGTTGAGCTTTAGGTCAACTTTTTCGCTCTCCTCTTTCACTTTCATCAAGAGGCTTTTTAGTTCCTCTTCACTTTCTGCCACAAGGGTGGTGTCATCTGCATATCTGAGGTTATTGATATTTCTCCTGGCAATCTTGATTCCAGCTTGTGTTTCTTCCAGTCCAGCGTTTCTCATGATGTACTCTGCATAGAAGTTAAATAAGCAGGGTGACAATATACAGCCTTGACGTACTCCTTTTCCTATTTGGAACCAGTCTGTTGTTCCATGTCCAATTCTAACTGTTGCTTCTTGACCTGCATACAGATTTCTCAATCTCTTTCTGAATTTTCCACAGTTTATTGTGATCCACACAGTCAAAGGCTTTGGCATAGTCAATAAAGCAGAAATAGATGTTTTTCTGGAACTCTCTTGCTTTTTTGATGATCCAGCAGATGTTGGCAATTTGATCTCTGGTTCCTCTGCCTTTTCTAAAACCAGCTTGAATGTCAGGGAGTTCAGGGTTCATGTATTGCTGAAGCCTGGCTTGGAGAATTTTGAGCATTACTTTACTAGCATGTGAGATGAGTGCAATTGTGCAGTAGTTTGAGCATTCTTTGGCATTGCCTTTCTTTGAAATTGGAATGAAAATTGCCCTTTTCCAGTCCTGTGGCCACTGCTGAGTTTTCCAAATTTGCTGACATATTGAGTGCAGCACTTTCACAGCATCATCTTTCAGGATTTGAAACAGCTCAACTGGAATTCCATCACCTCCACTAGCTTTGTTCATAGTGATGCTTTCTAAGGTCCACTTGACTTCACATTCCAAGATGTCTGGTTCTAGATTAGTGACCACATCATCATGACTATCTGGGTCGTGAAGATCTTTTTTGTATAGTTCTTCCATGTTTTCTTGATACCTCTTCTTAATATCTTCTGCTTCTGTTAGGTCCATACCATTTCTGTCCTTTTTCGAGCCCATCTTTGCATGAAATGTTCCCTTGGTATCTCTAATTTTCTTGAAGAGATCTCTAGTCTTTCCCATTCTGTTGTTTTCCTCTATTTCTTTGCATTGATCACTACAAGTACAAGGTTAGGGGGTGGAAAAAGGAAAGGGGTGGAAATGCCTGGGGATCAGGCAGTGAAAGGAATGCAGTAGCTCACTAAGGCGTTTGGAATTGATCTTCAACAGGGCAGTGAATGAAGAGGGAGTATCTAGCGGTAAGCCACAGGCATGTGACAGGAGTGGGGACAGGGTATAAAATCGGGTTCTAGAGACTTTACTGTAAAACATGAACGAGGGAGTCCAGCAACAGTGAGGAATCTTGTATGAGAGACAGTCGGGGCTGCAGCACAGAGCCCAGATATTCCCAGAGAGAAGAGTGGGTGTGATATAAAGATATGAAGTAGACACTTGAGACAGATGTGTCGGGATAAAAGAAAGGAAAGTGCATGTATCTGTTTCCCTAATTCAGTTAACACTCTTACAACTAATGCTTTGGATTCCTTGCTTCATTATTTATTGGTTTAGGGGTTTTTCTCTTGCTCTTCAACTGAGGCAGTTCCTCTGCCATTTCATTTTGCGCAACTTTGTAAGGCAAGTGCAGAGAAAAAGAGAGAGAGCCAGGCAGTCAGGGAAGAAAAGGAAATTTATTACAGGGAAAAGAGAGGCTGATTGGCCCTTAAGGAGAACCAGCATTCTCCCTTTCTGACAGAGTCCTTCTTATACCCTGCCAAAGAAAAATTCACTGGAGGGGTGGTCATGTAGCCCCAGGGTGGTCTTGCAGGTTTGAGAAGATAAGTGCCAGTGAGATAACAGGATGCCGTTTGGATAATTTGGTCAATCTCACAGATCACTGTGATTTTATTCTTTGTTTGCAAGGTCAACATAGCAAGCCACCTTATCAATGAGACCCCATGTGGGCCTTTTCAAACTTTATCTACCTTCCTGAGTTTAGGTAACAGGATTCCCTGTTGCAATCTTGAAGGTGTGTCCTTATACGGGAGCATTCCTCTGGAAACTACCTGTGCCCCATGTCTTTGCCTGAGGGCTGGATTTGATGCAGACCCAAGTCACATCTTTCTTAAGGATATGCTGGCCACTATCATCTTAGTAGGAGGTGGGGCTAGACAGAGGGTCTAGAACTGCAGCCAGTGTGAAGTGGGGTTTCCCCTCTCTCTGTTCAGGAGCCATCCCTGCTCTCCCGGGGCAGAGTCTGTCCCAAGTTGCTGGAGCAGAGGCCCGTAGGGTCAGGACTGAGCTGACCCCGTTCCTCTTCAGTTCAGTTCAGTTCAGTCGCTCAGTCATGTCCGACTCTTTGCGACCCCATGAATCACAGCATGCCAGGCCTCCCTGTCCATCACCATCCCCCGGAGTTCACTCAGACTCACGTCCATCGAGTCCGTGATGCCATCCAGCCATTTCATCCTCTGTCGTCCCCTTCTCCTCCTGCCCCCAATCCCTCCCAGCATGAGAGTCTTTTCCAATGAGTCAACTCTTCCCATGAGGTGGCCAAAGTATTGGAGCTTCAGCTTTAGCATCATTCCTTCCAAAGAAATCCCAGGGCTGATCTCCTTCCGAATGGACTGGTTGGATCTCCTTGCAGTCCAAGGGACTCTCAAGAGTCTTCTCCAACACCACAGTTCAAAAGCACCAATTCTTCAGTGCTCAGCCTTCTTCACAGTCCAACTCTCACATCCATACATGACCACTGGAAATACCATAGCCTTAACTGGATGGACCTTAGTCGGCAAAGTAATGTCTCTGCTTTTGAATATACTATCTATGTTGGTCATAACTTTTCTTCCAAGGAGTAAGCGTCTTTTAATTTCATGGCAGCAGTCACCATCTGCAGTGATTTTGGAGCCCCCCAAAATAAAGTCTGACACTGTTTCCACTGTTTCCCCATCTATTTCCCATGAAGTGATGGGACCAGGTGCCATGATATCCGTTTTCTGAATGTTGAGCTTTAAGCCAACTTTTTCACTCTCCTCTTTCACTTTCATCAAGACGCTTTTTAGCTCCTCTTCACTTTCTGCTATAAGGGTGGTGTCATCTGCATATCTGAGGGTATTGATATTTCTCCCGGCAATCTTGATTCCAGCTTCTGTTTCTTCCAGCCCAGCGTTTCTCATGATGTACTCTGCATAGAAGTTAAATAAGCAGGGTGACAATATACAGCCTTGACATACTCCTTTTCCTATTTGGAACCAGTCTGTTGTTCCACGTCCAGTTCTAACTGTTGCTTCCTGTCCTGCATACAGATTTCTCAAGAGGCAGGTCAGGTGGTCTGGTATTCCCATCTCTTTCAGAATTTTCCACAGTTTATTGTGATCCATACAGTCAAAGACTTTGGCATAGTCAATAAAGCAGAAATAGACGTGGCCGTTCCCCTGAAGTGCGTGCTTTCCCTGTCCCAGCACTGGGATGCTTCCCCCAGAGTGGGGGCGGGGGATGGTGGTGAAGCAAGGAGGGCCTTTGCTTGTGTCAGCTGCAGGCAGAGGTTTGAGCTGTCTCCTCCGCACTGCCTGTCAGGTGCCAGCAATCGTGACCCTCTCTCATGGGACACAGTCTCAGGTCCCAGTCTCCCTTGTCCCTCAGAGCTGGTCACTGCCCACCCCCCCCCGCCCCCCCGCAAGCCTCTGCGTCCTCTGCCTTGATGTGGAGCAGCTGGGGCCACGTAGACCCTCAGCTCGGTGGATGGTGTGGGCTGACTGCCGTCAGGGTTCTGGACTTCCCTGGTGTGCTCTTTGCGTGTCAGTGGTGGCCGCTTCTGCCCCACCCAGATGCCACTCCAGCTTTCCCCAGAACCCCTCGTAGTCCCAGCCACCCCCCAGCCAGCCTGGGGACTCATCTTCTCTGTAGGATCCCAGGACTGGGATACCCGAACTGCGGCTGGAACTACTTGCTCCCCAGGGTGGGTCTGTGCCCAGGTAACCTTCCTTTCCCTCTGATTCCTCTCCCAGGACCATAGATAGCGACCTGATGGATTTTCCTCCCCTCCTCCCTGACTACTTGTGGATCTTGTTTAAAGCCTCGGGTATTCAGGAATCTTTCTGCCAGTCTCCAGTTTCTTTTCAGTGAGAACAGCCCCACGTGCAGATATGTTTTTGATGTGCTCACAGAGGGGAGTGATTTCTGAGTTCTCCTACCGTGCCATCTTGATCAGTTTCCTAGAGGTTTTATATTAACCTGTTTCACCTTCCATGCTATGACATCAGGTTGCTGAAAAGGAAAATTAGACTATAAATATTTATTGAAATACTGTTACATGTATTAAACTATACTATACTATGTAAAATCTGTTCTACAAAGAAGCAGTTCAGATCCGTTTTATAATTTTCTGTCCTAGAAAGTAAGACTAAACAAGAAAATAGTCTTTCAAATGTTTATTGCCTGCACTGGGGCTTCCCAGACAGCAGGAGTGGTAAAGAATCTGCCTGCCAATGCAGGAGACTCAAGAGACGTGGGTTCGGTCCCTGTGTTGGGATAAACTCCTGGAGAAAGGCACGGCAACCCACTCTAGCATTCTGGCCTGAAAAATCCCACAGACAGGAGAGCCTGGGAGGCTACACCCGTGGGGTCTCAAAGAGTTGGACACAACTGAGAGTGCGCACGTCCGTGCAAGTGCGCGCGTGCACACACACACACACACACACACTCTCTCACACACACACACTGCCTTTATTGGGTAAAAGGGCCAGCTTTTTCGTCCTGACATCCAGCAGTCTTCTGGAGAGAAGACTCACAAAGCCGAAATGGCTAGTGTCCATTGTCTGATGGATACACACAGGTATCAACAGTTACCACACACCAGCATTTTCTTTCTTTCTTCCTACTAACTAGAGGACTAGTTTTCACACATCTGTAAATAAAGTGCTTTATTACTCTTTGGGATGTACTGCTATGATTATAAATATTAACGCATAGCAGAATGTTGACAATGACTATCTGTAGGTTGAGGAATTATGAATTTTTTTTTCCAAGTTTTCTAATATTTTTTACGAGGAGTATAAATTATTTTTGTAATTTAAATACACACATAATAAGAAAAGTCAATAAAGCTTTCCAATTAGGCAAAAAAAAAAAAAAAGCCCAATTGGCTAATCAATTGGAGAACTAATTTGACAACCTTAGCAAAATAAGTTATTATTAAGAGTAAAATTTCTAGGTTTCTGTTAGTAACAAGTGGAGATAGTTTGATCAAGTTTGCACATGAAATGATGATATCTGAGGGCTAAGTTTGCTGAAAGAAGGAGTCAATAGTTTAATTTTTTTAAAGTGATAAAACAGTAGAAATGTATGGCAAAACCAATACAGTATTGTAAAGTAAAATAAAGTAAAAATAAAATTAAAAAAACAGTACTAATATCTCATGGAAATACATGATTATTATATTCTATTTTGTATTATGGGAATTTCATGTAGTTTGCTGAACTTTATAAACTTAACCTGGAGAAACTGAAGCATGTTCTAAATACTGAAGTAATAAAATAGTCTTTCTAAGAGCAAAGGGTAAAAGAATGATTATTTTTGAGTATGAAGGAAAAAGAGGCTAAAAATAGCATTGTTATTTACCACCATAAGCTTTTAAAGCACTTTTAACTGGAGGATAACTGCTTTACAATATTGTGCTAGTTTCTGCCATTCATCAACATCACCACAGCTTCACATACATCCCCTCCCTCTTGAACTTCCCTGGGTTGCTGAAGAATTTTTGTTTTCTCTTAAAAACACAGAAAATGGAGCAAAAACAAATGGGCTTGAGAGAAAGTTAGTGATGGTAGAAAATGATAAAAAGAAAAATACTGGAAATCTCAAATTGGTAAAAGCAAGATATGAGCTAGCTCTCCAGCTCATGTAAGAGAAGAGAAAAAAAAAATCTGTCCAGAGAATTGAACAGATGACTGCTACAAAATGTTTCTAGATCTGATTCCCTGCTGGTGTATTCTAAACCTAAGAGGAATTCTGCTTTTCCTTTTGTTTTAAGTCTCTAACTTCAGCAAGTGCAAAAAAAAAAAAAAAAAAGCTATTGGTATACAAAGTTGGCCTTTTCTTCTCTAATTTAATAGCTAGATGTTCCATAATCTTACTTTTTCTGTAATACAACCGCAGTATGGCAACACTCAACATTCCTCCTTTCTTGAGAGTATAATTATCTCCATTTTGGTGGTCAAAATTAATGCCGGGAGAAATATCAATAACCTCAGATATGCAGATGACACCACCCTTATGGCAGAAAGTGAAGAGGAACTAAAAAGCGTCTTGATGAAAGTGAAAGAGGAGAGTGAAAAAGTTGGCTTAAAGCTCAACATTCAGAAAACGAAGATCATGGCATCCGGTCCCATCACTTTATGGGAAATAGATGGGGAAACAGTGGAAACAGTGTCAGACTTTATTTTTTGGGGCTCCAAAATCACTGCAGATGGTGACTGCAGCCATGAAATTAAAAGACGCTTACTCCTTGGAAGAAAAGTTATGACCAACCTAGATAGCATATTCAAAAGCAGAGACATTGCTTTGCCAACTAAGGTCCGTCTAGTCAAGGCTATGGTTTTTCCTGTGGTCATGAATGGATGTGAGAGTTGGACTGTGAGGAAGACTGAGCGCCGAAGAATTGATGCTTTTGAACTGTGGTGTTGGAGAAGACTCTTGAGAGTCCCTTGGACTGCAAGGAGATCCAACCAGTCCATCTGAAGGAGATCAGTCCTGGGATTTCTTTGGAACGAATGATGCTAAAGCTGAAGCTCCAGTACTTCGGCCACCTCATGGGAAGAGTTGACGCATTGGAGAAGACTCTGATGCTGGGAGGGAATGGGGCAGGAGGAGAAGGGGACGACAGAGGATGAGAAGGCTGGATGGCATCACGGACTCGATGGACGTGAGTCTGAGTGAACTCCGGGAGATGGTGATGGCCAGGGAGGCCTGGCGTGCTGCGATTCATGGGGTCGCAAAGAGTCAGACAGGACTGAGTGACTGAACTGAACTGGAAAACAAAACAAAACAAAACAAAACATTTTCCCTTCTATAAATTACATTTTCCTATACTATCTTTTGTCCCAGATCCACACTTCATAATCCACAGTCATTTTTCCAGATTTCTGCTAGCAACCTAGTTAGTGCTTTCAAATGGGACAGCTTTTTAATTTTTAGTGATTTTTAATTAATATTACTGCCTATTCTTCTGTCCCTTTATAAAGCATGCCGTGTTCCCTAGAACTTTTCTGAGGCCAAATAGTTCTATTTCTTGCCATTTTCATGTCGCCATTCTTTCTTATTCCTGCCCCAGTGCTCATCCTGGATTGTGCACAATATGGCTTGAGGGTGTCTTTTGTGTTAGTCACTCAATTGTGTCTGACTCTGGGAATCCATGGATCGCCAGGCTCCTCAGTCCATGGAATCCTCCAGGCACGAATGTACTGAAGTGGTTAGCCATTTCCTTCTCCAGGGGATCTTTCCCACCCAGGGATTAAGCCCAGGTCTCCTGCATTGCAGGCAGATTCTTTACCGTCTGAGCCACAAGGGAAGCCCAGAGTGCCTTTTATCAACATGTAAATCTGCATCTTACATTCTGGAGAAGGCTTGAATTTTCTTCTGTGGCAGTATTTTCATTAACTAAGTTCACTTGTTGTGTATTTCTAGGTCCAAAGCACTTCCACTTTAAAATATTTAATTCACACAACTTATTTTTATTTTTGTTTTATGCTTATTACATGTATAAGTTTGTAGGAATTTTTAAAAAATAAATCAAACACCGCAAGCCTCACCGTATGAAGAACTTAAAATATGGGCTGGTGGACTGAGACTTGGCCAAAATCCCTTAAAAACGGATGACATGAGCTACATATAATGCAAAAAGCAAAAAACAGAAAAAACACCTCTTTTAAAGATGTACAGCAGTATGAAAATAGAAAAGTAATGGGGATCATGGGCCCTGTCTAGGGACTTTGGAAGCTTCATATTACTTTAATTTGGAAAATCAAGCAAAGCTTTGATCATCTGGGTATTAAAATTTTAGTTTATTACCATATCTATTGTGTCCACCACTTGATGTTCTGAATGATAGCATCTCTTGAGAAAAATCAATTTTTATTTAATCTTTTCCCCTGGGCTAAGTTCCTATATAAGCAACATTCTTTGCATTTAAATTCATTGCGCTAATGCTCTTCCCCAATGTCTTATTCTTAGGCACAAGTTCGTTTTGTAGCTTCGTTCAATTATTGATTAGCTTTGCATTTTCCCTCCTACCACCTTTGTCATTTTACTCAGCAAAGTGCTTAAGAAAAAAGGTAGCTTCTTCTCAGTCTAGTTTGCAGACATGGTCGGCTGCATATGACCTAGAAAATTCTGTTGCAGAACCGGATTTTATGACCTTCAACAAGTTCTTTTTCTGCATTGGTTTCAGCATTACTACTGATAAGCTACTTGAAACAGAAGTGTCATCTTAATAAGTTCGTTCTCACCAGGCTCTGTCTATCTACTGCTATCCAGCTATCTATCATCTGTCTATGTAGCTGTCTATCATCTTTCCCTCCTCCTCCTCATTCTCCTCTTCCTTCTTCTGCATCATCATCTCTATATACAATTTTCTGTAAGTGCTATATTCCTTAGACCCAAATCACAACTAATTTGATTACTTGGGGCATGAGGCATTCTGGGTAAGTAATTTACCGGGTGATTCAGCATCATCTGATGAACGGGAGGATGAGCTTCACAGTCAGGCAGCCGAAGTTCAAACACACGCCACCTCTATGAACTTGAGCAATTTAAATTTTCTTCTTAGCTCCTGTGACATTGCAGTGACTCTCAGAGTTATTTGAGGGGTCAAATGCATTAATAAATATGAAACATTTAAAAGAGAACTTGGAACATTTAAGTCTTTAACCAATATTTGCCATTGTTATTGAAAATATTTATTTCAAAAATAATTTTAATAATCTTTCAAAAAAAAAAAAAAAGAAAAAATTTCACTTCCCTACCAGAGTATTTGCAATCTAGGGGATCTAACTAGATCTTTCTAGTTCATCAAAATGCTTATAAAAAGTTGTGTTTTGATTTTCAGCAATGTAAGGCAGTGTGCAGTGTGAGATTTGTCTCTCAATCCTGTCTACCTCTTTGAGACCCTTTCTTTGGACCGTTGCCCACCAGGCTCCTCTGTCCATGGGATTCTCCAGGCAAGAATACTGGAGCAGGTTGCCATTTCCTACTCCTGGGAATCTTCCTGACCCAGAGATTGAACCCAGGTCTCCTGCGTCTCCTGCATTGCAGGCAGATTCTTTACCCGCTGAGCCATCAGGGAAGCCCAGCAGTGTAAAATGCAACCAAATAATCAAGACTCATAAGGACTGAAAAATATCCACGAGTTTAGCGGTAAGGTGGAAACTAGAAATCTTATAGGGAAGTCTCTTAAGAGGTAAAGAGGACTTTTTCCAGTGGACATGTGGAAAGACATATATATGTCTTTCTCACATACATACACAGTGAGATACTCCTGTTATCATTGTTATCTGTAACAGAGGAAAAAGTGCATGAAGGCAAATGAGATTTAGGGGGTTGTTGTCAGGAAAGGGTGGGATGAAGGGTTAAGGTACAAGCTGAAAGTCTGAGGGTTGGGGCAGGGTTGGGATGTGATGAGTTTCAAGAAAATGAAGTTGGAAGAGCTATACTGGGGAGGAGGAGAGAATGGCAACTAAGACCAGAAGTCCTGCTACCAATATGTGGATTGGATATAAAAATAACAGCCTGACATACAACTGGGAAACTAGAAAATTCCAAAATATGTAGAAGTCATCAGTGTGTTGGATGACATTTTGCTTGGGTGAGCTTGTGAATAAACTAAGTTGCTTTTTAATCAGTTGCTTTTAAAAGCAAAAACAGCCCAGGAGAACAGAATTCATGACTCTAATACAGCCTGAGGATTGGTAGCAATTACAAACAATATTTCAGTCATTAATGACTTCTCATTTTGTTTTGGTCAATTTACATTTGATTATATTTGATTGAGACATGACTTTTAAATGCCAAAAAAGATTCCCTTGATGAAACGCAGTTTTATTAGACCCTCTAAGGCAAGCTAGGATAATTCTGTTTGTATTAGACATCAAGAATTTGATGTTTCAGTGCCTTTAAACTCAAAAAGATTGGAGCTTGATGATATTCACACGCTATTAGCTGTGTTCTGAACCCACCAGATAAAGCAAAAGTGGTTCCATTACATTCTCAGTCCGAATTCAAAGACATCCTCTCCAATCTTATGGAAGTATTTGAGTATGTACAGTTTATACACTGAAGATAATGTTCAGGGTAAAATACAAGGATGTATTAATTAAGATAAGTTTCTACCTGAATACTCAACACTCTATAGTTGTAGCAACAAAATATGATTACAAATGAAAACTGAATTTTAAAAGTGTTCTTGGGAAATAAGGTTCTGAGGATTAACATTTTTTCTGTACTTATTTACCATTATTAGTAGCAAACAATGAATCAAAATAGGGCCTTTTCTTGGAAAAAAAAAAAGGTGATTACTGGCAGAGAGAATTTTCTGGTAAATAGGAAAAAATTTGTGAGGTATTCATATCTTCCTGAGAAGGATTGTTGGGGGAGACTGGTGAAGGGATCGTGGAGCAAAAGGAGACTTCGCCAGCACCAGTATTTTGGATGGTCCCATGACCAGATTTTCCATCACTGGGCAACACGTCACAGTAACGTTCCAGGTCTGTGAAAGGTATGTTTTCTCTTCATGAAGTGGGTGAGGCGCATCTGTGGGAGGGGGTGGCGGACAAGCACATTAATGTGGGCGTGAGACCTCCCAGACAGGTGTCTGAGGCAGAAGAATTTTAGAAGAGAGTTCCCATGGAGGCTGAGGATTTGGAATCTGATTCCTTTAACCCATCAATGCCTGAATACCTTGGAAAGTGCTGACATTATGCTCTGGGGAACACATGCCCTAATTTATTTTTATTTTATTAAAAAAATTTATTGGTGTACAGTTGATTGACCCACATACCAATTCAGGAGACACAAGAGATGAGGGTTCAGTTCCTGGGTCGGAAAGATCCCCTGGAGAAGGAAATGGCAACCCCCTCCAGTATGCTTGCCTGGGGAATCCCCGTGGACAGAGGAGCCTGGCGGGCTACAGTCCACGGGGCCACAGAGAGTCTGACATGACCCAGCGACTGAAGACACACACATACATGGGTGACTGACAATGTTGTGTTACTTTCAGGTGTACAACAAAGTGGTTCACTCGTACGTATCCATGTGTCCCTTTTTCTCCCCCAAATTCCCTTCCTGATTAGATTGTAACATAATCTTGAGCAGGGTTCCATGTGCTATACAGTAGTCCTTGTGGGTTATCCACTTTAAATATGGCAGTGTGTACATGTCCATCCCACTCTCCCTAACCATCCCTCCCTTCACCTTTCTTCACTGGTAGCCAACAGTTTGTTCTCTAAATCTGTGAATCTGTTTCTGTCTTGTAAATTAAAAAATGATGCAAATACACCATTTTTATTCCCTTCAAGATCAATCTAACTTTCAATCCCAAATTGTGATTTATTTTTTTTTAGCTAGTTGATAGTTGAAGTTTCAGGGCTCTGTTTGGCATAGACCAGGTTTCTCTCTCAGGTCAAGGTGAAAGAGCCTAGAGCCAGCTATACAAAGTGAAGTGAGCACAACAAGAAAAACAAATGTTGCATATTAACACATATGTAGTGAAAAAGTTGGCTTAAAGCTCAGCATTCAGAAAACGAAGATTATAGCATCCGGTCCCATCACTTCATGGGAAATAGATGGGGAAACAGTGGAAACAGTGTCAGACTTTATTTTTTGGGCTCCAAAATCACTGCAGATGGTGATTGCAGCCATGAAATTAAAAGATGCTTACTTCTTGGAAGAAAAGTGATGACCAACCTAGATAGCATATTCAAAAGCAGAGACATTACTTTGCCAACTAAGGTCCATCTAGTCAAGGCTATGGTTTTTCCAGTGGTCATGTATGGATGTGAGAGTTGGACTGTGAAGAAAGCTGAGCACTGAAGAATTGATGCTTTTGAACTGTGGTGTTGGAGAAGACTCTTGAGAGTCCCTTGGACTGCAAGGAGATCCAACCAGTCCATTCTGAAGGAGATCAACCCTGGGATTTCTTTAGAAGGAATGATGCTAAAGCTGAAACTCCAATACTTTGGCCACCTCATGTGAAGAGTTGACTCATTGGAAAAGACTCTGATGCTGGGAGGGATTGGGGGCAGGAGGAGAAAGGGACGACAGAGGATGAGATGGCTGGATGGCATCACAGACTCGATGGACGTGAGTCTGAGTGAACTCCGGGAGATGGTGATGGCCAGGGAGGCCTGGCGTGCTGCGATTCATGGGGTCGCAAAGAGTCGGACACAACTGAGCAACTGAACTGACTGAACTGATGGAATCTAGAGAAATGGTACCGATGGACCTGTTTACAGGGCAGCAGCAGAGATGCAGACATGGAGAACAGACTTGTGGGCGTAGTGCGGGATGGAGAGGGTGGGACGAACGGAGAGAGTACTATTGAAATACATACATTACTCTGCGTAAAATAGAGGGTGCGAATTTGCTGTGCAACAGGGAGCTCAGAAGCGGTGCTCTGTGACCACCTAGCGGGTGATATGGGAAGGGAGATGGGAAGGAGGTTCAAGAAGGGGGGGACATACGCACCACCTATGACTGATTCAGGTTGATGTATGGCGGAAAGCAACACAACATTGTAAATAATTATCCTCCGATTAAAAAAAAAAAAAACAACAAAGCAGCTGTTCCCACAGGCAGGGGAACTGCAGCGTGGCAGCCGTGTTGTCAGGGACATTTCACGGTCTTTTCTTCAGGGTCTATTTCTTGCAGGAGGTAGCCTAGGAAGTAACCATTTCCCATCTTATTCTTTTTAGTGCTTATGCGTTTTGAAGACATTTGATCTAAAATAGTTTTCTTCTCTGTGACCTCGGCCTTAACTCTAACATCGTCATCTTCTGTGTCTGCCTCTGTGGAGATGGGGTGCGTGGGTCAAGACCCTTGCCTCCTGGTCTTGAGGCACTTCTGTCAGTAGCTCGCAAACATGGCTGCAAGCTGGTACTAGCCATTGGGTGTTTGCTTTGTTTTTTAATTGGAAGATAATTGCTTTACAGTGTTACAGTACAGGTGTCCATTGGCAGATGAATGGATTAGAAGTTATGGTACGCATACACAATGTAACATTACTTAGGTACTGGATTTTACCAAACAGTAAGACAATTGTGAATCAGTAGGGCTGGGAATGGATCTAGATATGCATATTCTGAAAAAGCTCCACAGGTAGTTCTGACTTATAACTTCAGGGAGACTCAGTGTAGACTAGTGATACATCCACAGTTGAATTCTAGTTATGATACTCTGGGTGGGGTGGGGGCTTCCCAGGTGGTGCCAGTGGTAAAGAACCTGCTTGCCAATGCTGGAGACATAAGAGACGCAGGTTCAATCCCTGGATTGGGAAGATGCCTTAGAGTAGGAAATGGCAACCCAGTCCAGTATCCTTGCCTGGGGAATCCCATGGACAGAAGAGCCTGGCAGGCTACAGTCCGTGGGGTCGCAAATAGTTGGACACGACTGAAGCAACTTAACACGCATGTTGGGCAGTAAATGATCTCCAGGGGTCTTTGTGACTTGAGGAGGGGTTCGTGTTCTTCTCTGCCTCTTCTAGGACAAAGCTGCCAGTGTCCTACCCCTGAAGCATGTTCCCATGCCACAGAGGGGCAAGTGAGGAGAGAGGGATGAAGAGAAACCCTGATATAGGTTCCTAATGAACACGGTACTCAGACCAGACAGGAACATCCTGTCTTCCATTTCCATTATACCAGCAAATCCAATTTTTACAATATATTGTCCAGCACTCAATGGAGAGGCATGGCTTGTAAATGTGACTTGGATTCTTGCAATTAGTAAATGAAAAATAGTTGTCTTTGGATCTGTTCATGCTGCTAATTGAACTTGTGCATGAAAGTCAACCAAAATAAT